>NC_142262.1:7050344-7354741 GCF_052056855.1 Sturnus vulgaris
TCTCCCGTCTCCGTGGAAAATTTCATAAAACCTCAAAGAGGCGTAAGCCCAGACAAGGATTGTGCAACGTGCAGGGAGCCCGTGCTGAGCAGCTTCCAGGGCTGGCAGGACAGGGGCGAGCACTCACAGGGGCCATGGAGCCTGCAGCCACCCTCCACCCATGCAGGAAAGAGGGAAAGGGACAGGGAAACATCCAGGCAGAGCAGACAAGTGAACACAAACCTTCCTCCATCTCCTGGCAATTAAATCCATCAATTCCTTTCCCCTGCAAATGGTTCCACTGGTTTTTGCAGGCAGTGGACAGCACATCCTTCATGGTGCCCACGGCTTGGGTGCACTTGGTAAAGTTCAGCTCTTTCTGGAAACTCAAAGGTGGAGGGAGGTTTTCTTCCATGGCTACTTTCAAGGCCTGAAATTCCTGAGCCAAAAAAGACAGAGTTTCAGGAGGTTTCAAACAAGCCAAAGTTGTCTCTTGTTCCACAACCCCACCCGGCCCTGGAGGATTTGGGATCTGGCAGCTCTCAGGACTTGGCCCAAGGACAGCATAAGGGAGGAGAGCACTTTCACAGCCATGTGTTCCTGGCACCTTCTCCTCACTGCCTTTCAAACCCAGACTCAGATCATGCCCACCTCGCATGGAGCAGCATCTCCTCCCTAAAATGTCTCCTCTGGCCGGGCTGTCAGGGATGGGGGGGATGCTGGAGGAGGCAGTGGGGCACCCCAAACTCTCACTCTCCCCCACACCCAGGTACCCACTCTGGGCAGCACATCAGCTTCTCCCGAGTCACAGACAGGACAGATGTGGGGGAGACGGAGGGGAAAATCTTGGCTGCCTGGTCCCCCTGGGAGAAGGGAGGGGAGAGGACTGTGCCAACAGGAGTGAGACTGCAGCCTGCACATCCCAGGGCTGCTGGCCCCCAGCTCCATGGGAAATGGGACAAAACCCCAAAATACAACACTGTCAGCTCCTTCTTGCCATCCCACCTGGAGGAAGTAGATGGTGTCAGTGCTGGGGACATTCTCCAGGTTTTGCTTGCACTGTGCCAGCTTGGCTCGTCTCTCCTCCTTCCAGCGGAGATCAGCCTCAGCCTCCCCCAGCATGGAGCGCTCCCCATCCTCGATGAATCCCATCACCTCCTTCTGGAAGGTCGCCAGCACCTCAGAGGCCTCTGCAAAGAGCTTCTCGACCCTTTCCCTCTCCTTGGAGGCAGCACCCTGGCAGCAGGGAGAGAGGGGGCAGGTCCCACAGGTGAGGGTGAAGGACGGCCACCCTTGAGCCCTGCCCAGCACCCAGTTCTCAGCTCTGTGGAATCCCTCTGACACTCCATCACCCCCTTCACCCAAGAACTCAGATCACTTCACAGCACAACTGTCAAGGGACCTGGCTGGGCACTGCCACTTACTGCTGCACCACATTTTGTGTCCTCAAGCAGGAAAGTGATGTGTTTGCACAAGGGCCAAAGGGGACAACCCCCCATGAGCCTGGGAAGAGAAGGTGCACGAGCCAGAGGATGCCCTAGCCCTGTTCCTTCTTCCATATTAAAAACTAAACCAAGCAGAGATGCCATGAGTGTTAGCAGAGATGAGGAGAAAGAATCCTCAGGGATCCATTATTTCAGGGTGCTCCTGTGAGCACCATCTCTATACCCCATGCACCCCAAAATCTCACAGCCCCTTCTCCTCCACCCCCAGCCCAGCAGAGCTGCACGAACAGAGCAAAGCCATTGCAGAGTCACCTTAATGAGCTCCACCATCTTCTTGGCTTGGGTGATGGTGACTGCCAGCTCCTCCAGCTCATTCTCCACATCGCTGAGGAATTTGGCTTGTTGGGCCTGCAGACATAAAGGACAAATACTGAGCTTTACCCCCAGTCCCAGTGGAGCCACAGGGCATTCAGCTTCTCCCTAAGCTCAACCCACAGACTCTCTCTGACCGTGACCTCGTTACCAGACTTTGGGTGAAGGATACAAGGGGAACCATGAGTTGTTTGCCTGTTTTCCTTCCCTGCAACATCTAACATGCAAACTTCCCTTCTCACTCAGCTGGAAAGTGAAAGGGTCATGTCCAGCTCCACGTTCCCCACCCTGGTCCCAGCGGAAACCAAGCAAAGCAGGAATCTGAAAGCAAACCCATCACGCAATAATTGCAGCTAAGGGAGTGCTCTTAGCAAGTACCCAGGGCTGGGAAAAATCCACCTGGGTTTGGTGCAGAGGTTGAAAGGCTGGCTTGGAGCACTCAGAAACTCAGCAGAGTCCCCTGGAGGTTTCTGTTTAGGAGCAAAGCAAACCCAGCTCCGGAGCACGGGCTGCAAAGGAAGCACCTTCTGAACACGGCGTTTCCTGAGACGCTATTGTTGGCTCAGCCATTGCCCATCACGAGGACAGGTCCCTCGGGAGCCAGGAGGGCACTCCCCGGCCACAACAGCTCCCTGCTGATGCTCAGCCCCCTGGCCCTGCTCCCTGCAGTGCTTGTACCCAGGAGCAGGTACAGGTGCTTTCCCCGTGCATCCATCCCAGCCCGCAGCAGGAGGGCGGTGGCCCAGGGCAGTCACAGAGGCCGTGCAGGCGACATTGAGCAGCGCCTGCCGAGGTCTGACAGCTCCTCGGCGCTGGGATTACACCACTTTCTATTTTAAGGCACCCCATGACTAATAATGCCGATAAAAGGGTTTTCCTGCAATCCTAGCAGCCCATCAGGAGAGGGAGCTGGCTTGGGGCTGTTGTTTGGGGCAGGGCTCCTCCTTGGAAAAGGCAAACTTTCCCAAGGTCTCCAAATGCCTCACGGCCATGTGAGATGCCACCACACCGAGAGCCTCACAGGTTCCCCTGTGGGCCCCACTGAGCCCCCACACTTTCAAGGCTGCCCAGGAAGGGAGCACCACGTTGGGACTGGAGCCCCAGCTCTTGGGAAGGCTCGAGGGTGTGAGTTTAGGAGGTGACTCAGTCACATCTGGGAATGGGAGTGATGGAAAAACCCCCGCTGCCAAAACGGCAGGATACAAAAGGCTGGGGGAGCGGGAGCGGCGGGCGGGCCGGCTGCCAGCGCGGCCAGAAAAACCGCCTTGACTGAGCTGTGGGAACGAGCAGGAGCCGCGGGTGCCCCAGGACCGCGGGGGTGGCCGCTCTGGGGTGTCCCGGGAAGCCTCGCCCCAGCCCTACACCCACGGGATTGAGAGCTCGGCTCCGCAGCGGGAACACTCCCCACGGGATGCCTCGGCAGCGGCTCTGCCTCGATACCGGTCCCCGCCTGCCCATCCTGTCCCAAACCCAGGCGCTCCCCGATGGCGCAGCATCCTGTCCATATGTCGGGGTGGAATCCCCCGAGGGGATGAGAGTACAGCACCCCCTCCCTCCACATGGCATCCCACCAGTGCTGCACCTGCACACACCCCAGGTGGGGATCGGGCTCCCCGTGGGGACGCGGGTGCAGGATGAACCCCTCCGAGGGATGCCGCACCTCACAGCACCCAGACACCCCACACCTCATCCCACCCCGCAGCGCTCCGCGCCCCTCCCCGCCCCACGCACCTGCTTGTGCTCTCGCTCCTGCTCGAGGGGCACCACGTCGTGGGCGCGATGCTCGTGGGCTCGGCAGCGGGAGCAGACACAGCTCTGCTCCGTGCGGCAGAAGCCGTCCAGGGGCTGCAGGTGGCGGGGGCACAGCCCCTCCTCCAGCCGGCGCAGCGGGGCCACCAGCCGGTGTGCTCGGAAAGCCGGGGCGCGCCGGTGCGGCTCCAGGTGCGCCCCGCAGAAGGACGCCAGGCACACCAGGCACGACCGCTCCGCCGCCACGCGGGACCCGGGCGGGCACACATCGCACAGCACCACCGCTCCTTCCTCCCCCGCAGCATCCTCCTCTTCGGCTCCCGGGGCCATCGGGGACGCGGCGGCCGGGGACGACGGGGACGAGCCGCCGGTGGCGGCCGCCAGCAGCGGCAGGAGCTCGCACAGGGCGCGGTTCTTGCAGAGCCGCAGGCCCGCGGGGACGGGCTCCTGGCACAGCGGGCAGCGGGCGGCCCCGCCCGCCCCGCCGCCGTCGGGGGGGCCTGGCCGCTGGCGGAGCGCCTGCAAGCAGCCCTGGCAGAAGTTGTGTCCGCACGGCACCGTCACCGGGTCCCGCAGCACGTCCAGGCAGATGGGGCAGCCCAGGGGACCCTCGGGCAGCCCCGGAGCCGCCAGCGCCAGCCGCAACGCCGCGCCGGAGGACGGCGGGGCGCTCCCGGGCGCAGCATCCATCCCTAAACGCCCCGACCGGCCCCGGCCCCGGTCCCAGCCCCGGCGGAGGCGGGCGGCAGCCGCGCCCCGCCCGCCCGCTCCGCCTCCCCCCGACCGCAGCCGGGGCTCCGCTTCCCGCCGTGCCCGGGCGGCTGCTGCGTCCTCGGGGCGCTGACACACAGCATCAAGCCCAGGGTACCCGTCCTCCTGGGAAGAGTCTCACCCCAAATGAGATCTGCTCCCATCTGGTCCCTCTCCCCGGCATCTGCTTCCATCAGGGAGATCAGCCCCGGGGATGTCACCCTGCTGAGGATGTGCTGCCCCTCCTAAAGGAGCTGCCCCACTGGGATCTGGACTCTCCCCAGCGTTCTACTGCTCCCAAATCTCCCATCTGAGGAAGCCAGCCCATTCCAATCCCCCTCCCAAGGATCTGCTGCTCCCCTTGAACGTTCCTTCTGCCTTTAGGACCTGCTGCTACTCCACTGCTCCCCACCCTGGGGCCGCATGGAAGGTCCTGAGCCCCCAGTGCATGGGTGCAGGTGCTTTCCTGCCTCGTGTCCATGGACCTACATCAGCCCTTCCCATGGCCAAAAAGGGCTGCAGTGCCCATGTCCTGCCTCAGCCACTGTCCTCTTTTCCTCTGGAGTCTGTCAGGAGCTGGCAAGCACCAGAGTGGGATGGGAGATCCTGACATGCCTTTAGAGTGAAGATCTCTGCCTCATGAGATCTCTGGACCCCTTCTGTGCAGGATACACACACAATTTTTTGACCTGGATAAGTTCCCAAGTGCACACAGGCCCAAGGCCTCACCCAAAGATAGGGCTGGGAGGAGCAGGGAGGTGTTGAGAGAAGCAGGAAGCACAAGAAAAATAACATCTGTTCTTGAAGAAGGAGATTGATCCTTTTAAGTTTTTTGTCCCCAAAGAAAGAATGATATGATTCATTCCCCAGCACCTTTGAACCCAGTGCCCAGTTTCACCCCATTAATCCTCACCAGCACTCCCACAGGAGTCAGAGGAGACGTCGGACCTGCGGTTTCACTCTTGGAAAAACATCAATGAAAACTTTAGATTTTCTTCTGTGACAAATCAACCTTGGAGCAGAGCAGTAGGAAACCAGGTTTCCTTATCACAGTGCTACAGTAAATAAAGCACCTTCTGGCTCTGCTGCCAGCTGTCACTCCAAGGGTTGGTCATAGGCTCCATGGGGACACAGAGGGACAGGATGGGGCCCTGCAGGGATGGCTGTGAGAGAAGAGTACCCAGCTCCCCCCTACCCCCAGTGCTGCCAGTGCTGCTGGGTCCCACATCTCCCAACAGCAGCAAGGTCAAACCAGCAAGAAAATAGAGCTTTATTGGGAAAAGCAGCATTGTACAAAGAGCTGCAGTGTAGAACCCTGAGAAGTTGTTCTGCCAAGCCTGAGAACGGCAAGGGGAAACCAAGAAGGGGCTGGGGGGAGCAGGACCTGCCTGCATGTGAGACTGTGTGAGCACAGAGGTCCCTCCAAATTGTTTCAGAGCACCCTGTGGCAGAAGCACCTCCCTCTGGGATCCCCCTCATCCCAAACCTTCCCAAGTTTGGGAAGTTTGGCAAGGATAGAAGAAAGAGGAAAATGTCATTTTTTCACCCTCCTTATCCCTCCTTTCCTTGCTCTATCTGCAGGGACGGAGCATCCACAGTGAGCTCCAGCCCTGCCACGTGTGGCTAGTGATATTTGCATATGCAAATCAATCAGGTTAATTTACATATCTGTCCCCATCAGCTCTTGTTAAAACACTGCACTCCACACCTGAGCTCCCACTGTACCATGACAGCCTCAGCTGCAGCTGCACTATGGCACCAGCCTGGGACTTGCCAGCCTGGCTATGGCTCAGTGTGGTGGCTCTGGCTCAGTCCCTCTGGCACAGTGTCACCACTCTCCCCTCACACAGCCAGAACACAGGGTACAGGGGCTCAGTGAAGACCCCATGGAAGGAGTGGATGAGCTTTGTCCTCTCCCCGAGGCCGTAGAAGGAGAGCAGCCCCTTGCCATAATCCAGGCTGACCCCCAGGTTCTTATAGAGCTGCTCCTGGATTTTCTCAGCCTGGCCCTTGTGCCAGGCCAGGTAACAATCCTCCCGCACCTGCAGCCCCCACGAGCCCCCATCCAGCCCAATGTTGAACCTGTGGCCCTGCTGCTGCTTCCGGGGGAGTCCCCGGTAGGTGACCCCCAGGATGATGGAGTGGCTGGAGATCTTCACCTCCCAGTAGTGGTGGCCAGGGCCGTAGCTCTGTGTGCACAGCACCTGCCAGGGCTGGAAGCGAGGGCCCTGCTCCTGCCCACGGACAGCACCATGACCGTGCTTGGCTTTCCGGGCTCCTCTCGACAGCTCCAGGTACTTGTTGGCTGTCTCGGGATCGAAGGTCAGGTTGCGGTGGTCTGGGGAGAACAAGGGCATGGACGGGGCTGAAATGCTTCATCAGACCTTTGTGCCCCCCCAGCAGTCATGGGGTTTAAATTCTGTAGGGCTGGCACCCGAAATAGAAGGTGACGGGTTGTTAGGAGGAGGAGTAGGGAGGATGCAATACCTGCCCTAGAGGGAATGGAAAAGCCCAAAAATAGTTGTTGAGGCACTGAGACACAATGCTTTGCACAACCGAGCTCACAAGCAACAAATGGCCATTGTGACCACAGTGGCTCTGTGGCCATTTTGGCAGGGATGTGCTTGGTTTTAAAAGTGAAAAATACCAGCGTGGGTTGGGAGAAAGCCATGTGTTAAGTGAGCAAATATGGTATTGCAGGGAATTACTCTCCCCTGCACAGGTTGTGATAGCTCCTGACATGGGCATTCACTGGCCACCAGCACCCCATCTTCCTCCCCAACACCTGGGCCTGGCAGCTGGCTGGGCTCCTGCCTGCTGCCTATAAATAACAGGGAATTCCTATTAATAACCCTAAGAACGTTCTCTGGGACCTGATGGAGGGAATTCCTACAGGTCCCATAGGCAGTGATTGCCTCCTTGGCAAGAGTGACATGACCAACATGGCCTGAACATTACCCAGCCCTCTTCCCAACAGGGAGGAGATGGGAAGAGGAGCACAGAGGAATTTCCTAAAAGGAGGAGAGGGATGGGCCTGGGAAGGAAAGGGGACATGGAGGACTGTAGCTAGGAATGCTCAGGCCATATCCCTGGACAGAGAGCAACGACTGAAGGCAGGGCTCTGGATTGGGGCCATGCCATGCAGGGCAGTGACTGATCCAGTATCAGACAACCTCAGTTCTATGGGAAAGCAACTCCTGGCGCTGCTAATTCCCCTAATGAGTCCCTTCCCATCCCAGCCCATCCATCCTGTCCCTACACCATCCTTCTCTACATCTAGGGAGACACATTGGAAGAACCAGGGAAGGAGCCCTTGTCCCTGCAGCCACAACCACTCTCCTCCCGGGAAGGAGCTCGGCTTGGTGACATCTCTTCCTGCTGGGGACCCCAGTGAGGTGCTGTCCCTCCAGGGCCCCTGTGCTCCTTACCCTTCAGAAGCTCAGCTCGGAGCTGGCACATGGGGAGAGGGGCCACAGCCTTCACTGCCAGCTTCTGGGGATGCACTGAGCCTGTGAAGGATGAGAACAAGCATTTTGAGTAATGCTACCCAAAATTTTATTTCTTCCTGGCTTCATGGGAAGAAGAGAAGGAGGAACTCCACCATGGTTCAGCATTCCCTGCAAGGAGGGGCCACAGGGAGGGGCCAGCTCATCCCACTTCATCTGCTGAACAGTAAATGTGTGTCCCATCCCAAACCCCTGTGCCCAGCAGCTGTGTCCCCACCAGTGACACAGGCCAGGCTCATCCTGAGGATGATTTTGAGCCCTTCAAAGTACCCCTGAGAGCAGGAGGGTTACCTTGGCCAGCAGGGTCTGAGGCTTTGGGGGCCACAGAGCCAGGCAGGTCCTCCAGCAGGAGCCTGGAGATGCTGATGAGGATCTCAGAGATGGGCTTGATCACAGCAGTCACATCAAACTCTACAGGCACCAGTGCCTCTGGGCTCTCCAGGGGTGGGAGCAGGGGGAACTCCTGCAGACAGACACAAAGACACCATGCATCAGTCTGGGGAGGACTGTGCAAACCCATTTACACTCACCATGTTTCCTCAGTGGGCAACAGGGGCATCCCAGCATTGCCCACACAACTTTACAGGGACCCCAAAAACAGCTCTTCCCCATAGCCCCATCACATCCCTGAGCCAAACTGAGGATGCATTCCCAGTGGGAATGGGTTGAATACGATTCTGCTGTCATCAAAAGGGTGCAAGCAAACACAAGGATACAGTGCCAGAGTGGTACCTGGAGGAAGGTCCTGTGGTCAGGGCAGGCCAGCAGGCTCTGAGCCCTCTCCCTGTGCTTGTCAAGGACATCCAGGCGATCCTTACACAGGTTCCAGTTCTTTTCCACACGCTCCAGTGCTGCCCCCTGCTCTTGCTCAATCCTGGCCACTGTCTGACGCTGGAGATCCTCCAGAGCTGTCCTCAGGTGGGTGAATTTGCTCTGAATCCCATTTTTGAGCGCAGAGCAGTCCTGGGCAGGAAGAGCCATGAGAACCAGCATGCTCCCACCCACAGGCCAGCACAGGGAGGCTGCACTGTTACCTTGATGCTCAGTGTTTGCAGCTCCAGCTCCTTCATTGCCAGCTCAATCTTCTCTGATTCCTCCTGGGCTTTTTCCAGGGATTCTTTCAAAAAGGTCTGTGAAGGGAGGCACCAACATAGAATCATAATAGTTGAAAAGGACCTCCAAGATCATTGAGTTCAACCTATGACTGAACACCCCCAACTAGCCCAGAGCACTGAGTTTCATACCCAGTCATTTCTCCCAGTTGTGTCCAGTTGCACATCCTGTGTAACAGCCCAGTGCTGCTCATCCAGCCCCCAGGACCCTCTCAGTGCTGCAGGACAAGGCTAACAGGGAAGGAGGCAGCCTAGGAAGGGGACTCTGTGTCAGGATAACAAAGAAGTGATTTTTTGTGCTGCCTTTCACCCCTTTTTTAGCTGTTTCCTCTAGATCAGAGGGTAATAAACATGTATGGCACCATTCATCTCGTGCTGCTGGATTTTCCAGCTCGCTGCTGCTCCTGACAACACCTGGTTTCTCAGGGAGCAGCTGGGCACTGGTGGCATCTCCCTGGCCAGCCCCATGTCCAGCTGAGGCTGGCTGTGTGGCCCACAGAGGGACATCACATCCCTGCAGCAGGACACGGGGCAGCGGAGGTGGATGTCATGCGTGCCTGAGCTGTCACACCACCCCCATTCTCCATCGTCCCAGACCTGTCACCAACCTGTTTTTTGGCCCGTTCCTCCTCGAAGAGCACCCGCCGGTGGCGCTGACACTCCCGGACGGTGCAGATGCAGCAGATGCAGCGCCGCTCGTCCTCGCAGTACAGCTCCAGCGGGCGCCCGTGCTGCCGGCACAGCTCGCCGGGGGCCACCTCGCAGCGGCCCGTGGCCGAGCCCCGCGGGTCACCGTCCCGTGCCAGCTCCACCACGCTGTCCAGGATGACATTCTTCTCCAGCTCCGGGCACCGCCCGAAGCCCCTGCGGCACTCGGGGCAGGTGTAGCTCGGGGCGGTCCCCTGCTTTTGCTTGTCCCAGTGGTCGCTGATGCAGCGCTTGCAGAAGTTGTGGCCGCAGGGCAAGGTGACGGGCACCCGGAACAGCTCCAGGCAGATGGAGCACACCAGCTTCTCCTCCAACTTCTGCGAGATGGGTGATGCCATGCTGCCTGTGCCGGAGATCGGGGCGAGCTCGGGGAAATAGAAACTCAGGAGCGCAGAGAAGAAGAGGCGGTGACGCTGCGCCCAGAGGCGGGGCAGGGCTCCCGGCCAGACGCACTCCTAAAGTGACACCCGGTGGCTGTCCCTTCGTCACACCGGCTGTGCCACAGCGGAGACGAGATGACAAGGAGGGCTGGAGCTGTTCCCCCGGGGAGAGGGAGGGTTGTGAAGCGCAGTGGGACACTCCGGAGCGGATGGAACGCTGCAGTGACAGCGAAGGAGGCGGACAGCGATCAGAGCAATGTGTATTTCCATGAACACGTTTGCCAGACACACATCGAATGTGCAATTGGATTTTTCACTCCTTTATTGCCCTTTGAGAGAACTTCCAGGCATCCTCAGCTCTGCCAGGGCTGGATCCCTGAGCTGAGCATGGCAGTCTCCCCTGGCATAGAGATCTCTGTACAGAGCTCCTGCCAGGGAACCAGTACCCACTGCTGCTGCAGCCACATGTCACCTCCCTGTGCAGTGGCAAGGCTGTGACACACCAGCCAGCACCATGTTCTTCCCTTGCATCTTTTAAACCACAGCTCCTGCTGTTGGCCATGTCCCCATGCACACCCACCACACCTTTTCCTACGAACTTCCTTGCAACACCTGTGCACATCAGCACCCTGAAACACAACAAAGATGCCACCTGAGCCACCTGTCCCTGCTCAGGTGGCAGGTGGAGTCTCCTGCCCGGAGGCCAGTGTGGTGCCTGTGCACTGCAAACCTTCACCTCATTGTCACATAGTTCAGTTTCAGTTTTCCCAGCCCAAGCCTTATCTCTGCACCAGGCCCATGTGTTATCTTGCACACATTCCCAGGCTGCTGACACTGCTGGGACAGCCTTGTTTTTCAGCAGCTCTGCAGCCTCCTCTCATGAGCAACTTCCTTTTCACCTGCACAGGTGAGGGCAAGCAGAGAGGTCTCTGGTGGATCATCCAGAGCAGCTTCCATGCCACAGGCAGCTCAGAGCCACCCCCCTGACCACAGGAGAGGACTTGGGATATGTCACAACTCCCTGCATGTCCCAGCAAGCTTCAGCTCCAAAACATTGCTTTGGGTTGCATCTGTCAATTCTGACCAAATATTTAAAGCCCAGAGAGGTGTAACATGACCTGTGTGTCTGCCTGGAACCTGTGTCCCCACCATGGGCACCTTCCCAGTGCACTCACCCCAGGTTAAACCAGACCCCAGAACCCTTCAGGGTGGGAAGGGAATTCAGGAAGCTCTGGGATAACTGGTAACAGCCGTGAGCACAGGCAGCAGGGAGGCAATTCAGTCCAATCTCAGCTGTTTGTTGAAGGCTCCAATTTCCTGGTAGAAGGAACCTCAGAAAAAGTCACTGGGAACCAGAGCTGAGAAGAGGCAGCTGTACCAGCAGGAACATGTTGGTATTTGGGGTATATGTGAACAGGAGATGCACAGTGGAGCACAGCAGAAAGCAGAGGCTCTCCAAGGCTTGGGAACAGGACCAGCAGCAACAGCAGCTCTGGTTCTGCTGCACTTGCCCACATCAGGTACATCCTGTCCAGGCAGAGACAGGAAGGAGACTGAGGTCCACGTGCTTGGGTAGCTGAAGCCACCACCAGAAACACCAACCCCGTGCAGGCTTACCACCCGTGTAGCCACACTATTCCCAAACTACAACATCCAAGAAGGGAAGTGACTCTGGCCAGTGGAAGAGCTGCCCATCTCCCCTGCACCCTGCTGAGCTCCCCAGCTCTGTGTCAGCTGGCCAGGGTAACAGGCTCTTCCCAATAAAGACAGCTCTGCCAGAACTGCTCAGAGAGTGTTTAATCAGACTCATCTCTCCAAAAGGACTGCACAAATAAAATCTGACACAGTCCTGAACCGCAGCACTGTGAGAGGAGGAAATCCAGGCTGGCTTGGCTTTGTTTGTTCCATAAACAGGCAAAAGGAGAACTGTGACCCTTGCAGGGAAGCAAGGCAGAGCATCTCTGGGAAGAAGCAACCTGCCAGCCACTGCTCAGCTCTGCTGCAGAATCAGGAGCAAGGTTTCAGCCTGGCTATGGATTCACTTTGAATGTTCTTGTTAAGCAGCCTCTTGACCACGCAGCTGCCAGCCCTGTGAGCACCCAATGCCAGCTCCCAGCACAAGGGAACTGGGAGCTGAGAGGCTGAGACTTCGTCATTTCCCTCCTGAGGCACTGAGGGGAGCACAGGAAATCCAGGAGGCAGCATCCCATAGACACAGAGGGGAACAGCTCCTAGTAAATGCCATAGGTGGGCTCCTCTGTGTCCCGGTACCTGTCCAGGTACCTCAGGGGCTGGTGGCGAGGGAACTTCACCTGGGGGGGGTGGTAGGTGGGCGGCTGCACGAACTCGAACACGGGCTCCCTCATGTCTGCAAAGGGGTGACAGGGTCAGCAGCAGGGCTCCCATCTGAACCCCACACCCCCCTTCACCCACACATGACCAGGGCTGCTCAAACAGGCCCTTGGAGTTATTTTAAAACCCTCATCCAAGGATTAGGGGTTGTTCCTTCAGGCTGCTGTCAATTTGGAGGAGGATGGCTCAGGAAAGGCTTAGTCTGTGCTGATCCTGGACAAGTGCCAAGACCAAGTGAGAGCCTGCAGCCACAGGGCCATGTCCCACCCACAGACCCCCTCCAGCATCCCCATTCCTTACTGAGCAGCTGATGGAAGGTGGTAGTGACAGAGCTGTCCCACTGACACTGGAAAAATGCCAGCCCTGCTGGGGTCATGGCATCCTTATGCTTTGTGTAGAAGTCAAATGTGCTAAAGGTTCTCATCTTCAGGCTGTAGCTGGAAACAAGAGACAAGCACCAGGTGACCCCTCTCCTTGCAGCAGTACCCTGCTCCACATCACCCCAGGGCATATGCAAGAGATGGAGAAGGAAGCCACTAAAAGGAAATCTCCCAGTGTCTCCAGCTCTGTGCACATTTCTGGGCAGCACAAACCACTCTCTAACAGCCTGTTCTGTAACAACAGAACTGGGATTGTGGCTGCAGAGGACGCACAAACCCAAAGCAGCCCTGCAGAACTCTGCAGAGTGACAGGAGCTGCTCCTCTACTGCAATGACAGGTACATGAACCCCACAGGCAGCGAAAGCCAAGCCCAGCACGTGAGCACAGGAATTACCATGGTGTTGGCCGAGCATCCTGGCTGAAGTCGATGGGGCCGTGCTGCTTGAAGAGCAGGAAGATGAAGCGGTGGTAGCCTGTCCCCATGGCAGGGAAGGGGGGCAGATAATGGCACATCTCCTTACCAGCCTTGATGTCACTGCCTGGGATGTTGGTCCTGAACACAAACACATTTACACTCATTTCCCTCCAGCAGATTCATCCAGAACTGCAAATCACTATGCCATGCTGTGATGTGATTTCTGCCCCATTTGATAAGGGAATAGATAGTAGAGATTGCTTCCAACACAGGAAAAATCCCACCCAGTGACTGGAGTGCTGAACATCAGCAATATCTGGAACTCCTGCATCCTCAGCAGGACCCAGAACACAGGGCTAAAGGAGCTAATTGCAGGAGCACCAGGAAAAGCCAGGGATTCTGAGCTGTTGGAGGAGTTTCTGCCCAGTCCACAAGCATAGAGCACATGGCTCTGATGTACTCACACCAGCCAGTGGAGGTACTCCGAATCTGCATCCCTCAAATGTCCATCTGCCAACACACAATACAGAAAAGTGACTTAGGGACACCCTGGTGTCAGCATCATCCCCAAAGTGAGAATGCCCAGACCTGCTTTGACCAGAGGGACCAGCTGAAGACCTCCCAGCACTCTGTCCCTAGCAGAAAATGAACTCGTTCCTATAGGACTGAGTTTAAAATGAGGAGCAAAGAACTCTGCAGATCTAATTCCAAGATTCTTGAAATCTTGGGCAGCTGCATCCCTTCACTGTGCCTTGGTTTCTGAGGGTCAACAGTGTCAGCAAAGCTGCCTTCCAGGCAGACTGCCAAGGGAGAGGAGTTTGGAGGTAAACAAAGATGGGAATCAGGAAATTGTTTCCTCTATACTGTGACACAGGCCCTGTTGTGTCACTGTTCCTTCTCTCAACTGCTACAGATTTGGGGAGGCTACAATCTTTCCTCCATGTGTAATATGTCCCAATCTAACAGATATAACATCACAGAATCACAGAACAGTTTGGGCTAGAAGGGACCTTCAAGCTTATCTCATCCCACCCCCTGCCATAGGCAGGGACACCTTCCACTAGACCAGGTTGCTCCAACTTAGCCTTGAATCTTTCCAGTGATCATCTCTGTGCAGCCAAAAGAATCAGGAGTTAACCAAAGGCTGAATGAAACAAACCAGTTTAAACGTGTTCCTTTAAAGAACTTGCTGCTCACCTGGATTTGTGAGTAACAGGGTCCAGAGGGAGCCTTTGTCTGCCTCGTATGCCACTGCAGGGGGACTGGAAGCCTAAAAGAGCAACCATAAAGAGAATGTAAATCACTCACACAACAGCTTCCATGAACTGTGTCTGCGCAAGGCTTGGACACAACACAGACTGGGCACTACCAGCCACTGAAGATCCAGCTGAAGAGCCCCAGGGTATAAATAACCATCAGCTTCCTGACAGACAAGATAGGGACAATCTCTGTCCCTACCACATCCATAAAATGTTTTCTTCAGCACAGAGGAAACACCCTTGTGAAAGGCATCTCCTGGAATTAACCACGCTGGTTGGAAGCACCTGGCAGAAAGTGGCTTCCCAGGGGCTCCATGCTGTTCCCAGCTCCCCTCACGCACCTCTGATGGAGTCACCATGTTGCCATAGTAGACTGGCACGAGGTGCTCGTCCTCCTGGCTGTACTGCACCCTCAGGGAGACCCAGGGGGTGAAGGTGGCTCCCTTGAACAGGTCCCGGAACACCCCGCAGTGTTTGGCCACACGCTGCTTGTGGAACGGGCCACTGGTCCTCTCCCACTCAGCCCTGACATCCTCGAGGGGAATGAGCACTGCAGGGAGAGAGGGAGGATGCAGAGGCAGCAGCTGGACACCCAGAGCAGCTGGAGCAGGAAGGGAGGTGCTGAGGCACTGACCAGTTCGGAGCCGTGCCGCTCGTTCCATCTCAGCATTCTGGCGGTTCTCCCTCAGGATCCTCTTCCTCTCCTTGATCTCCTTTGCCCGTGACAGCCTCTCACGTGGCAGGCCAATGTCTGTCTGGTGCTCTTCAGGGAGGGGTGGAAAGAGAGGAGCTGAAATATGTGAGCACCCAAATCACCTAAACACAAGCCCCTGTGAAATGTTTGGGAGTGTGAGACAGAAACTTCCAGAGATCAGGATCACACAAGGGTTTGGGTTGGGAGATGCATTGAAGACCATCCACTTCCAACCCTTGCCATGGACAAAGACACCTTGTCTGCTCTCTGTGGCACCATTGGGGTTCCAAGGAATCCCTTCTTTGCTCTGTGTCTTTTGGCAGGTTCTGGCCAGCCTCCCTCCCTCTGGAAAACTGCCACCCCTTTTCCCTGGAGACTCTGCACTCTGCAGACTTGTATATGGGAAAGAGCTGAGCCTGTTCCAGAGCACCTCACAGGGTGGTTTGGGCACAAATCCGTGCTGCCCAGAGCTGCTGCCCACAGGGTACCTGCAGGGGGGTTGGTGTGTTTGTGGTAGGTGTTCCACCAGTGCGGCTTCCGGCTCTCCCGCTCCGCCTGCCGGAAGTACCGCGTGAAGCTCCGGTACTTCTCCAGCACCTCCAGGTTCCCGACGTCCAAGTCCTCGTTGGGCATCGGCCCCAGCGGGGCTGCCCTCTTCCATAGCACGGCTGGAGGGGAACACAGATCCCAAGGGGTTCAGAGGGAGAGAAAGCAGCCTGGGATGGGAGAGCATGGACAGGGCCAGAGCCATCCCCACCTCCCACAGCCACCCCCACCTCCCACAGCCATGTCCATGGAGTCACAGGATGGGTGAGGCTGGAAGGGACCAGAGTCATCTGATTTCACCCCTCTGCTCCAGCACAGGACACAGGATTGTGTCCAGATGGCTCTGGAATATCTCCAGTGAGGGACACTCCACGCCCTCTCTGGACAATCTGTCCAGGTGGAATTTCCTGGGCATCACTTTGTGTCCCCGGCCTCTGGTGCCATTGCTGGGCCCCCTGGGCAGAGCCTGGGCCCTGCTCTGCCCCTCCCTGCAGACAGGGACAGACAGGGGTGAGGGCCCCTCTCAGCCCCAGCACCCTCAGCCTTCCCCAGTCCCCAGATCATCTCTGGGGCCCTCCACAGGACCCCTCCAGGAGCTCCGTGTCTCTCTCATCCCGAGCAGCCCAGAACTGGACACTGCTCCAGGGGAGGCTTCGCCAGGGCTGAGCAGAGGGGCAGCATCACTCCCTGACCTGCTGGAAATGCTCTTCCTAACGCTCCCCGGGACACCAGTGCCCTTCTCGTCCCCTCGGGCACAGTGCTGGTCATGGACAGCTCATTGTCCACCAGGACCCCCAGCTCCGTCCCCACAGAGCTGCTTTTCCAGCCGGTCAGTCCCGGCCTGTGCTGGTGCTGGGGTTGTTCCTCTGCAGGGTGAAGGACCCTGCACTTGCCTTTGTTGAACTTCAGACAATTCCTCTCTGCCCTTCTCCGCAGCCTGTCCAGGTCCCTCTGAAGGGCTCACAGCACTCTGGGCTATCGGCCACCCCTCCCAGCCTTGTGCCATCAGAGAATTTGCTGAGGAGGCATCGACTCCTCATCCAAGTCACTGAAGAACAAATTAAACAACCCTGGGCCCAGCACTGAACCCTGGGGGACACCACTAGTGATAAGGCCCGGCATTCGGGACACAGCCGTCCGAGAGCACCCTCCCCTTCGCCCCCCTTTCCCCACGGGCTTCGGGGCTCCCCTGGTTCTCCCGTCTCTCACCGGCCGTGCCGAAGCTCCTCCCGGCGCGGGCCCCGCGAAGCGCCGCGCTCAGCAGGGGCGCCGCCATGTTGTGCGCCGCGCTCAGGGAAGGACCCCGTTGCCATCGTGACGGGCGCTGCGCCGCGCACGCCTGGCTTGGAAGGCCCGCCCGCCACGGGGCTGCCTTTCGCACCGCCTGACTCGGCCGGTCCCCGCGGCGGGGCTGCCCCTCCTACAGCCTGATTAGAAACGTCCCTACAGCCGCAGCAGTTCCCTCGCCCCGAGCTCCCGATCCTCGCCCTTGCCCCACTGAGGGAAGTGTCCCAAACATCCTTCATACCGTACGCAGTTCACACCAAGGCTGAATGCAGGACAAAGCCAGCCCTGCTCCTGCCCTGTTTGTACTCCTGGGAATCATCTGCCTCTGGTGTTTTATAACCCGCAGAGCCATCCTGCGGTGGCTGCCAGCCCCTCTGAGAACACGGGCTCCTTGTGAAGCTGTTCCCAAAAGATGGCATTTTAAGAGTCCATCACTCCCATCAGGTGAGCCACCAGCCACGCACGGCTCGTGTCAGGATTCTGCAGGAAGAGTCGCTTGCAGGCGGCATCGCTTGGCACTGAAGTTACTCCTACGCCAAAAGACGCTCAGCACTTTTGGAAACGGCACCATGGTGTTGCCCAAAGATGGAGGAGGCTGCAGGGCTGTCAGGCAGAGTTTAAACACTGTTTGCTGACCCTGAGGCACAGCAAATCATGCCAGGCTATGGCATTCAGGCATTTTCAACCCATCACAGCAAGATAAGAAGTGCACAATATCCTCAGCAGCAGCAAGAAAGGAAAATGTCTCCCAATACATCAACTACAAAAAGGAATGGAAAACAACTTCTGTGAGCTGAAGCTGCTGCTGCCCAGCACCATGGTCAGACCTTTGCTCTGGCACTGATCAGCTTTTGCTGCTGTTGGAGCTGCAGTGACACCGAGTAAATGCCACAGCCAGCTCTGCCCTGTGCCAGCTCTGCTTCCCCAGTGGCTGGGAGCAGCAGGAAAGGCTGGATGGCTGTGGGATGGGACAGGGATCCCCACGGGATGAGCTGGCTGCCCTACAACAGTGCAGAGCAAAGCCAGGGAGGCCACATGAACACACCATGAACACAATGAAACACCAAAATCCAACTAATTTAAGGTCTTCTGAACACTTCATTCTACTTCTCCCATTACTTTACATAGGATCCGCTGAAGGCAGCGTGTGAAAAGAAAGACATTTTGTCAGAAAACATATTTTTGTAATTTATTAGTTCTGTACACAGCTACTGCTGTTCTCATTAGCATATTTTTAACCTGCTCCTCCATCTCCCCAGTGGACACAGGGAAGGCAGAGCACTCAGCCTCCTATGGCATCCTGAACTGCCATGGGACCTGAAACACTCGGGAGCCACAAAGAAAGTTTGATTAGTTTATTTAAAATTAAACATTTCTTTTTGTTCAGCTACTGCACATGGAGCCAAACCTTGTGTCTGATCATTGTTAGTGCCAGAAAACTGATTCAAAATTAGAGACCAACAAGACCAAAGCTGCAGAGAAGCAGCTTCTCAGGTGTTGCCTCAGAACTGCAGGATTTGGGTTTATGCTGAAGCTTTTTACCACTTTAAGCTCAAGAGTTGCCCTTCTCTAGTGTGAAGAGGTTTTATGGTTACTGGACAGAGTTACTGGTGTGGAAAAACAGCAATGATTTTGCTTGGTTGTAGTTGTTGCACTGATTTCCCTGGGCAGCAGGCTGTTCTCTTCCAAGCTAAATTCTTCCTGTTCAATCAGACAGCACTGTGCAAGGCCCAAGTTGTTATCAAGACAAAATTAAGCAAATCAGAGAAAGCTCCTTGGAAATGCATGGGTAGGGAAAAAAAAAATCTGGACACTTCACTTGGGATTGTCGTTTTCTTGACGAATGCCTTTAAAAAACCAGTACAATATCCCAGAAAAATCAGAAGACCCAAGGATGTTGGTCAACTGATTTCTGCCCTCCAATACTGGCTTCATCATTCCAGCTCAAACTTGCAGTTTTTACAACTACATGTGGTTTTTTTTCTCACCAAATCAACATAAGTAACATTTGTAAAGTGCTTTAAGATAGTGCTAGAAAATGCTAAGAGTGAAAACAGGGGCAGAACATCTGTCATCAGCACCCAGCTGATTACGAGTTGGTTTTTATCCTCAGAGCAGCATCACTGTGTTCTCCTTTGACCTCCTATAAACCAAGAGCTGGCACAAAGGGAAAAGGAGTTTGTGCAGGGCAGTGAAAGAAGGAAACCAAAGGAAACACGAGGATTTCTTCTGGGAAAATGCCTGAAGCAGAGCTCCAGAGGAGGAGGGGTATTTACTTCCTAGATCCATCAGGAAAACAGTGCCACACAGACTCACATGCACAGAGCTCTGCAGATGGCTTCACACAGCACAAACATTTGCCAAAGGAGGAGAGAGGTGGGGATAATCTTAAAAAAAAAAAAAAATTAAAAAATCAAGACACTGATGCTTTTTTTGAGGGGAGGACTAACTGCTCACCAGAAGCTACTGCCTGAGGGCTGTCAACTACGTTGTAGTAAAGTCCTGCCACCTTTTCCAGTTGACAGGAACTCCTCTCTAGTTAGCAGCTTCACAAAAGCAATCCTTGTATAAATCCATAAAGCTTTCCCAGATTTTTAAAAGGTTAATTTTACCATTATAATTGCACTTTAAAAACAGGCATCAATCCCTACGCACTCGCCCCATAAACCTCCTCCATTTATAAAAGAGGAAAAAAAGGCTACAATTATTCACTGTCCTACAGCTACAGGATTCAAAGGTTTGATTTAGGTGCCTGAAGGAAGGATGCAAACACCCAATTTTCAGGGCAGGGCAAGAGTGCATTTTAAAAAACCTGCAGGCTTCACAGCTTGGCTTGCATTGGCTTCAGGTGCTTGTGGAAAGATTCATGAACCTGCAAGACAACAAGACATTGGTTACAAGGTCAGCTTTGATCTTTGAAACAGTGTTACCTCCTCACATCTTGCAGTGTGTTTGTGTACTAACAAAATTTGAATCAGAGGCACTTTGGAGATTAAGAACAGCCAGATAACTCCTGTATTTCAGGGTCTACATGATACAAAGCATGAGGATATAAAAACAAGCCTGCCCACTACCTTTCTTTTAAGAAAGAAGTGCAAGATTTATATCCGTACAATTGTTTGGCATTTTAATTAAAAGAAAACTGGTATAGGTTTCCTAAGAGGCTGTAATGAAGCTCCTAAGCCCCACTGACTTCAGAATTACAGAACATTGAGCAAGCTGTGGTGGGATTTAACTCCAGCTGCAGTCTCTGGCAGCCCATTGCAGGAGGTACAGTCTGCCTTCCTCAAATAAAGGTACCAGGAGACAGGATTTACCAATCTGGCTGATGGAGCAAGGACACTTCAGTTTATTTTAGCTCAGCTGCAGCTCCAGTACTAGACCAGATATACAACATCTGACACCTAAGTACTACAGGGGAGCAATTTATTTTCTCCTCCACTCACTGCTACTGCCTGAAGACTGGAAGATTTGCCAGAAAACGAGCAAGGCTTCCACAGCTACTGTCACTAAGCAGAATCAACAGCAAGTGATAATTGCTTTTGAATTCACTGAGATAATTCAGTTGTTTCTCTGTGGAGTGCACCATTTCCTCCCTCAACTGAGAAGCTCAAGAGATCCCACAGAGATGAATGCAAGGTACACCTGAGAGAGAAACCAGAGAGAGCAAACTGAAAGTAGGTTGTTAGTTTTGGTCCATTACTACTTGTGAGTTTTCTCCCTGCTTCCTCAATTACCTGCTGAGATCACTGGAGCATAATTAACAACCCTAAACTGAGTTATTTCTCTGGTCATGTGAGAAGAAGAAAAGAGGTTTCTTTACCTGTGTTTTGTTCAGTGGGGATTTCTTTGCCCACTCAAACATGTTCTCGTAGACGTTGCCATCGTAGCGGCCAAGCACAGATCCCAGATGGACATCATGGAAGTCAAAGGAGTCCACCAGTGCCACTGCATTGGGACGAATGACAGCCAGGAGCTCCTTCACATGTTGGTTCACTTGGGTTATTTGGGCACTGGTCAAGATACCAGCCTGGAGAGGGAAAAAAAGGATTGCACAAGTCACAAATCCATCCCTTCCCCAAGGTCTCACACAGGTCAGCTTTCCCACACACAAAAACGCAGCAGTTCATAAAACACCAAGGATTTTTTCTTCACTAAATTATTAAATTGGGAATTTGCCAGAGTGCACAAGAAGAGGAGATGCCCTCCATATTGCCCAGCTATTAATCCTGGGTGGGAGACTCACTCTGTGAGTACCTTTAAGTTAACTGCAGCAGCAAGCTTTCTTGGAGAATATGCATATAAGGATATTAAATTGTGCCTGGCTTCATGGAAATTTTTAGTAAGCAGCAAAGAGGAAAATGGGAAGACAAACATACCATGTCTGCCTGAAGAGCAAACAAAACACTGCTGTACAAATGCATTCTCAAACTGACAGAATGAAGAGAAGAAAAGCAATGCCTGACAATGTAAAGCCATTCACTGAAGGATGGGTTAGAATTTGGAGCAAAAATCCCTTTTGAGGGATATTAGTTGTGGAGCACATCTAACTGCAGCTCCTTTGTTAATTCCTTGTTTTTTAACACACAGCAGCTGGTCACCAACTGGAAACCATTTCAGCTAAACCTTGGTTTCCATTCATCACAAGGGACACCCAACAAGAGCCTTCGAGCACACCTGCACTGTTAATGACCTTCTGACAGCCAACAGCCAAGAACTGACACCTCTAACATGCATACAGCTTGACATTTGAAGCACATTTGCAAGCAGTGAGCCTGGCTGCAGAGCTGTGGAGTGCTGGGAAGACACTAACCTGCAGGAAATCGCCCGCGTTCCTGCTGATGCCGAACAGGGCGTACAGGAGGCACAGGTCGGTCAGCACGGCGCGCACGGCGGCGTCACTCACCTCGGCCAGCTTGGCTGTGAACAGCTTCACTATCACATAGTGACAGTGGGCCTGCAGAAAACAAACAGGGTCAGTCAGGGCCACAGGAGGATGAGGAGATCTCACAGCACATTTCTTTAGCAGGCACATCACTGACCTCTGATGCCCGCACAAGATCAACAGAAGTTCTGTTCCAGGCATCCTCCTTGCTCCTTCTGTGGTTCAGCTCAGCTTGCAGATTCTTGGCTGCAGATTCTACAAGCCTGTTTCATATGAAGAAGAAAAACAGTTTACATAATAACACCACATTAACAGTATGACATACACTGAATTCATACACATCAGTCATGGCACATGAGCTCAGAATTATTCTCACATGCCATGAGTGAAGACAGATACTGGAGTGACGAGTTGTGCGTCTAAAACAACAATAATCACTGCTGCAGCTACAACACAGCTACAGAGGGGTAAGAGGACTTCTGACAGCATGCATGTGGTGCTTCAATACACAAGTAGGTGTCTGTTCTACTCTCCCACTTCCCTCACAATGAACTTTAATATCAGGATTGTTTCTCTCCAGAGAGATCTCTGAGTAATTTGATATTTGAAGTTTGAATATACTTTACACATAAATAAGAAATAAGATACATCCCAAAGGAATGGGGAGCAGAGTAACCAGGCTATGAGGAGCCTCCTACAGCCTCAAAGCACTTAACCCTGGCCCCAACCCAGTAAAGTGTGTCACTTCCTGAAAACAACACACGGATCAAAGCTTCACCAGCCATGCCTCGAGAATCCAGCACAAACAGGGCAGTGCATCACCACCACCTCACCCAGTATTTTTGGCTCAGCCCAGTCAGTGTGAGCTCACCGGGCAGCACGTGACTTGTAGGCCTCCACCAAGCTGGTGGGGTCGTTGATCCTCACGGTGACAGTCCTGGCAGCCACGTGCTGGGGCTGGATGCGCTGCCTGGAGAGGTCGTTCAGGTAGGACACCATGCCAGTGACCTGCTGTCCAGAGGTCACCTGGGTGTAGCTTTTCATAAGGAACCTGGAAACAGAGACAGCAGATGGCAGCTCTTACTCATGAGTTATTTGAATGGACAAAAGTCATCTCACTGAGGTTCAGGCCAGAAAGGATGGTTGTAGGCACACAATTATCTGTCAAAAATGGGGTAGGGGACAAAAACATGACACAAGTTTCGTGGTAATAAAGACACTTCTTCTCATCACTTTGTCACCAAATTCATTGCAAACCAGTCAAATAAGAGACTCCTTAACACCAATTAAGTGTAAAGAAGGGCATCATTTATTACAAGTGCCCAGTTGCATGGGGCTAACTCCTCCCTGTGTGCATATGACTTTTTACAACTGCGTTGCTTACATACAGTCATTACATGCATATTATAATTAAATCATGACCATTAAATCCTCCCCAGATTCAGTCTTTGTTTTGGCTGTAGCTGTATTCCTAAGCCAGATGTCTCCCCCTTATCTTCCAACTGTCCTTGCTGGCATAGCACATTCTGTGTGCCTTGTTTCTCTGCTCAAAATTACACAGACACAGCCGAAATTGAATTAACCCTTTGGGTATCAACTTCAGCCACAAGACCATGAGGAGAGGCTGGAACATCCCTGTGAGGAGCTCCCATACCTGGCTGTCTGCAGCATCATGACAGTGTTCTCTCCCTCGTAGGTGCAGGACGGGGTGAAGGTGACATAGATGTCAGGAATGCCACTGCAGCGGGAGTAGCCGTGCCCACCACAGGCCATCCGACATTCCTCAATGCCAGCATTGGCAGTCCAGGAGGTGAACGCCTTCAGCCCCGCTGTCAGGGCGTGCAGCTGAGGGGCAACAGCAAAGCCAGGTTTATTTTCAAGTCTTAGCTTGCATACATACATGTTAAGGACTGCAACTCCCAGAAGAAAAAAAAAAGCAGAGTCAATAGAATTCTTGTGCTGTTCCACAGCGTCTTGTTTTTCTTGAAGGAACTCTTTGCTGAGCCAAGTATTTATATGAAAGCCTTTGTACATGCAAAGACTTCTTTTAAGTACACCATTTCTTCTGCCCCTACACATCTTATGTATAAGACTGTTTTCAACTGCCCATTGTCACAAACCCTAACAGAAAATTAACATTTTACAACCCTGACCCCTCAGTATAGCACTGATACTTTAATCAACACACCTATTCTACCCCAGGCACTTGGAAGATCATTTAAGAAGTTACAGCACAAGCACAAGACCAGTCTTAACTCCCAAACAGTATCCACCATTCCTGGAAATGCACCTTTTGAATAAAAATATATTCCCAGTAGCTTTCTCACTGTGCATTACTCCCTGTTTTTTATAGAGTGCTAAATGAATAGAGCAAATAAATGTCACCAGCACATACTAGACTTAGGGGCTTCTGAAACTACAGAAGTAGAAGACATCTCACGAGTGAAAGCCTAAAAGGCTCAATGCCTCTTTTTCCATGCTGTAAAGAAATCTCACAACCAAAATCAAACCAAATCCAACCAACACTCTGGTTTCCAGAGGACACAGTACCTCTGGCAGCTCACTGAGGTCCCCCTCGCTGATGTCCCCACTGATACGATGATAGGTGTCCTTTATGTAGGCGCCCACAAAATGGAAGGCGTATGCTGTTGCCAGGAGAGGGAAGAGTTTGTATTGTTGGGTTTGATAATCCAGGATCTGGGGTTCTGGTTCCCTAGAGCAAAACACAGATGAGTTAGCATGTCAGTGGTAGCAAACTGCTGCAGAAATCCCATTAATCCCTACTCTAAGTATGTTCACCATCCATATGAAGACAGACTCTCTAAGACCATCCAGCAAAAGCTTCTGGCAGGGGAGGACATTCCAAGAATGGAAGATTATGCACTCCCCAGGACAAACAGTGTTTTGAAACCATACTGAGTGCCGAAGCAAATGTCAGCCACAGCCCCCATTCCTCCCAGCACTTCAGAATTCTCCCCCAGCAGTTCAGGCTGCCCTGGGTCTCCCTGCACTCACCCTGCCTTCAGCTCAGACTGGTGTCTGACGGCGCTGTAGCGAATGGCGATGGTGCAGGCCCGGGACAGCGAGCGAGCAGAGTCACCCACGATGAGGGAACGGATGAACACCATGGTCCCATAGGTCAGCTTGTCACTGACTGGTTTCACATAGGTGCCATCAGGTTCAACCTGCCAAAAAAGAAAAGGTTTTTTTAAAAATACAGCCTGTTGATTCATGACGTTTCCTCCCTTTTACATGTTCACACTCTAAACTCATCAAGCAGCATTTACAAGCCACCCACAATCCTTTTAGTGCAGTACTCAAGCTCACAGGAGCACTCAGCATGCCCATTTCTAACAGCAGATCTGAAACTCACTGCTTTACCTGGGCATATTTCATCAGCATGTTTTCCCGAGGAATTCGGAAGTTGTCCATTTTCAGGTAGCCATTATCCATTTCATCATAGCCAAATTTGGGGCCAATGTCACCCACTGTAATACCTGCCATAGACAAAGCCACTTGCATTAAGAAATAGGAACTAAATACCATATAAAAGGTTCAAGCCTTCTCCAATAAGGAGATTGTTTAGTTTTCTAGCAAGTCCTGGCAGTGTTATATGAGTCAACAGGGACCTTAATCTCTTTGATGGAAAAGTGGTGTCCTGGTTTTGGCTGGAATAGTGAAATTATCTTCCCAGTGGCTGGTACAGTGCTGTGTTCTGGATTTAGCATGAGAACAATGTTGATAACACATTGATGGTTCAGTTGTTGCTGAGGAACCCTTGCATCAGGTCAGGGACTTTTCAATTTCCACACTGCCCCAACACTGAGGAGCCTGGGGGACACAAAAAGCTGGCAGGGGACACAGCCAGGACAGCTGATCCCAGTTGGACAAAGGGATATTCCCCATCATGTGGCATCATGCTGAACAATAAAACTGGGTGAAGCCAGCTGGGGGGGGATGACAACCTCCTGTTCAGGGACTGGCTGGGCATCAGTCAGCTGGTGCTGAGCAATCACACACTGATCACTTGCTCTGCATATTCTAGTATTATTATTATTATTGTTGTTGTTATTATTATTAATTTCTCTTCCTTTTCTGTGCTATTAAATTGTCTTTATCTCAGCCTACAAGTTTTACCTTTTGTACAATTCTTTCCCCATCCCTCTGTGAGGAGGAAATGGCTGTGTGTGTTTAGCTGTCTGGTGAGTTAAACCATAACAACTGGACATCAAAACATGGGAATCTCCATCATTTCCATGCAGCCCTACTATCCACTCACTGCAGGAGCCGTCTCTAAAGTTCATCCAGCTCTCTTACAGCTAAAGAATGATAAAAGCTCTTCTTCCCCTTTCAGAAAGAAGGATGTGCTGCTCATGGAATGCATGGGAAACACTGGGGCAGAACCAAATCCCCAATTAAACTTCACGGGGCAGAATCAAATCCCAAACCAAACTTCACACTGAAGGCCTGGTAGGAAAGATGATTTAGTAGTAGTTCAGTCATAAGAAAGACTCATTTAAGCCCTGTGATCTACCAGCTGAATTCAGCTAATGAAATAAGTCATGGACTTTTAACAAGACACAGCAGCTGTATACAGTGAGAGAGAAACAGATAGAATCTATTCCCTGAGTGTGAATCTGTACCTGGCAGAGGTTCATGTGTGCCCAGCTGCCTGATGGGGACAATGAAGGCGTGCAGGCCTTTGCACTGGCCCTGGGTGTAGAGCTGAGCCAGAACAATGGCGTGGTTCGACGTCTTCCCAACTGCAACAGGAGCAGGAGTCAGCACAGAAACACAGTCAGGCACACTCACACACACAGAGTCTTTCTTCTGAGATAACTTCATCACATCATGCACTAGAAAACCAGACTGACCCCACTGCATGTCACCCCAATCGTACAGCTCTATGACAAAGTGTCACTCAAGTCAACAGAAGCTGCACAACACAATTTTCTTGACTATAAGACACCAAGTCCTTGGCACATCTGCCAGTGAAGCTGAAGGAACTATAAATAACTTGATACAAGCAATCAAAAATTACACCAGATCCACAGTGTGAATGGTTCTGAGCAACAGTCCAAAGCACACAGTCAATATTTAGCAGGCTCTGATAAATCTGCTTGTTATGCAAGAGTGAGTGGCCTTCAGCCAACTCTCTGGATTAACTTTCAGCTATCACACATGGCATCACCTCCCTGAGTTTTTCCATACACCTTCCAGATTCAGACACACTTACGTCCACCTGGCCACCACTTAATGGAGGTGACAGTGGGGCTGTTGAGGATGAACTCCTGTGTAGAGGGGTCGTAAGTGGCTGTAGTTTCCAGGCCCCGAAGATGAGTCCCTGGAAACAAGCAAACACATTGTTTTGGCAAGAAGTCAGTCACAAAACAGAGACAAGGACAGAACTGGACAATGGAAAGTGGAACTCCAGTAGTAATGTTTAAATTTTAACTTTGCTTTCAGATTACATATATATGTAAAAAGCTAAATATCAACAAATTAAGGAAGAACAAGGGAGAGCCAGACCACATTCTGGGACCAGAAGCCAATTCTCAGAAAACATTGATTTTTTTCCCCAGTGGTCTAAGACTAGTTTTCCAAGCACCTCCAATCTGACACCTTTTTGCTATCACACACCAGAAGCCCTCCGTTAAAATTTTTCACAGCAATACACTCACCTGGATTTCACTAAAATGCAATCTGATTAAACTGAAAAATAAAATCATCCAGTCCTCAGCCACAAGAGGAAATAAACAGTGCCCATCACCTCTTCATTCCCTCATCAAGCCTACATTCTCCTCACTTGATGGAGATGATCTCCCAGAAGAGATCATCCATAGCTCCAAGACAGAAAGTAATGGCATGTGTATGCCAGGTACTGATGCAGGTAGATGAAGAGACTGCAAAAAGACAGAGGAAATGCCAGGAACAGTCTTTGTCTTCTGCCCCCAATGCTTCACTTCCCACACACCTGTCTCAGAGCAGTGGCACTGCCCCTGAATGCCTTAAAAACTCCCAAAATCACCAGGCCTACTTGCTTAAACTAGACAAGCTGTGAACACTCCTGAGAGTCTGGAGTGACAGGGCAGGACAAGAGCTCCAACAGGAAACAGGAGATCACCTTGCAGCAACCACGTTCCCAAAGCACGGAGGTAATGGCAGACTTCCACAGGCAGCTCAACACAGACTTACTCTGCTGGCAAAGGATCTTCAAACCTCACTAGTTCCAAGAGATTCTCCTCAGACTTGCAGTTACTTTATGCTTCACACAATCTCTACATTTCCCTTCAATACAAAGGTGAATCCTGCTCATTTTTAGAAAATAATTCTCATCTGACACTCTGAGATGATCAAAATTAAAGTTTCCTAAGGCAGAATATCCTCCCTTTAAAACCTGAATTAAAAGTGTTGCAATCACAATACTGCTGGAGTTATCAAAATCCATTTCAAAGCTTGAAAGCAAAGGAGAAGCAACAAAAAACAAAGTCAGCTTGAGACAGAGAACTCAAAAAGCCCAACACATTTCATGGTCAGTTAGAAAGAACACACGGGAGTGAACTAAGGGGAAAAAGCTCCCCACAGAACATGAGCATTGAAACCAAGTTAATCCTGACCCATTTGATCCAAGGTTAATCCTGAGGTGAACAAGCAATTCTTAATTTTTGGCATCTCTTTTACCACCTCAAAGCTCTGTCCTTTTGTCTTTACACTGAACATTAATTAAAGCAGAGCTCAAACTGGAAAGAACAGCAAGTGCAAAATGAACAGATGCCACCAAACTGACAGCACCAGTGATGGGCAGTAATGATACTGGTTTGAATGCACAAGGAGCACCCAGCTGCTCATTTACAGAGCTCCACACATCAAACCCTCCCTTTGGAGAAACAGAGGGAAGCAGCACATGGCATAATGCTCTATGAACCCTTCCAGAGGCTGTTCACTTTTCCCTACAACCACAGCTGCACGTGTAAAACTGTGGGATACACCCAGAGTGCTCTTCCCAGGCACAGGAATCCTCCGTACACAAAGCCATTCTTTAAAAGAGCATTACTGAATGTACTGTACCATGGCCCATTTCAGTCTGGGCATAAGTGCCAATGATCTCCAGGTTCCAGGCAGGCATGAAGAAGCGATCCTGCTGCTCTGGGGTGGCCTGGGTGAGAAGAGTGGGCAGGAACATGCCCAGGTGAAGGTCCAGAGGCTCAGGCCGTCCACGGTGAACAAAGCTGTGAAGAATTGTCATGGGATGGGAGCGTGAAGGGAATGTTATGGGAGGGAAGCAAGCATGAGGATTCATGGTGGAGATTCAGGAAGAGACAAAAAGAGAAAAAAATGATTCATGTGTCAATCAGAATTCAGTAAGTGTACTTTAGAAAGCCAGAGCACTGTCCTTTTCTCAGGCCTGAGTAATAAGAAATTGCAGTCACTTTGAAATAAACATGCTGCAATGGAGTTCTTTGTAATTATGCAGAAAGTGCATTTCCAATATTCCCCTATTTTTGATGCATTATGATTTACTACAAAAAAAAAGGATGAATCAAAACCAAATGATGGACCAGACCTTCTGGTTTGAACATCAGAGCATCCCTAAGTTCAATGGGCTGAAGCAGCTGAGGATGTCAGTTTGTTGGAGATGTGATGTCGCTGAATGCAGTGTGCTTTCAACCAAATATACGAAGTCAATCTTCTTTTTTTTTTTTTTTTTTGGCCATGTTTTGAATGTAGAACCTGGTGGAAGTCCCAGTTTATTCAGCTAAACAAGTTAGGTTTTCAAGGAAGTTTCCTTTTTTTATAAAAAGGCAAATCCTAACTGGCTGCACTATTTACTCTAATTTTTTAAAATTAAGTATCAGACACAATGAGTGTACATGGCATTTTAAATCAGCTCCCTTCAGCTTCTGCTGTTTTAAAGAACTTTCTTAAAAGGACAGTGCTCTGTGTGTGTAAGTTAAAGTCGTGAACATGAACAACTTGGGAAGAAAGCCAACATTTTTCAATCCATAAATCACCAGCACAAATTATCTCCAATTACACATATTTCATTAGAATTACTTTTTCTCCATGTTCTGTCAAACATCACTGTGAGGTAATTAAGTGGTCTATTAAGTTTTTCAATAAAAATAATTAATTCACCATTAAATCTTAAAATATTGATGCCTTTGAGTATTAAAACAACGGGGATAGATTAAGGACCTCCCTCTGACTCACCTATGCATGAAATAAATTTAATTGGACTTTAACAAGAATATATATAGATATATATTTAAATGATAAGTATTACAGAAAGAGCACTGGTCTGAGCTTGGCTCAAACTCATCTGACATTCTTAGCAAAGTGGGAACAACGCATCTTTGTGTTCTCTAAACACACATTAACATGAACTAGTTTTGTCCCTAGTGCTTCCCAAGAACTGTTTTTTGATATTCTCAGACTCCTATAAACAAATTCAACTATCTCCAATAAACCCAGCAGCAAGGTTTTCTAAGCTTTCTGACTGCACAGTGACCAAGCCCAACAGGGACTAATGGCCTACCAGGAATACCAGATTTTAAGTGAGTTCAGTACTGGTGAGAAGTACACAGCTGACAGCCAAGGAGTGACAAAAACCCCCCAATCTTATTTACCAGCAGTAGTTATAAAACTAGAGAGAAACAGCACAGTATTTTCAGTTTTTCACTGAGTAACTACCCATCCAGGACAGAGTTCAATTCGATAACCCAGAGGTCTGTTTCCCCATCACCAGATTTTAAACATCAGGATTAAATTAAGCAAAGCTCAGTGACAATTACTGCAGCAGCTTCACTGATGAAATATCAGATACTCAACATTCACAGCAGGAATGCTAAATCTTTGCATTTTAATTATTCAGCATAGAAAGTATATCTACTTCACTCTATTAGCTCTATTTAGTGTCAAAATACCAATTTAACCATGAAACAACATGAGAACTATAAGGAAATCAACAATCACCAGGCAAGAAAATGCAACGATCTAATGTGAAATCAGAAGTAAAACCAATCACTGCAGTGTGGATGTGACTGATTTCAAGCAGCTGATGTGAGAAAGCAAATAAGGCCAGCAGGCACTGATTGTTGCCATCCAGTTATCTCTCAGCTTCTGGTGTGAGCAGGACAGAGGAGAGGATTTCTTCCACTGAGTCTTCTACAAATGTTTCAGCAGCTGTAACTGAACAACCAGGCAGCTGGCATTGCCATCCAGCAGTGTCCAGACTTGACACCTCAGGCTTTCCCACTTCAGATGCCAGCACAAGCACTGGAGTCCTTGTTTGTAAACTATTCTTGCTGGTATTTAACAGCCACAATTCCAAGTTCTGCGCTAAAAGATTGTTTTTTGATCCATTAAATGTTTTTTCATTTGAAGCAGTGAAAGTTGCTTTCAACAACAGCAGGAATAAGATGGTTTTTTTCTTTGTAAACAAGACCTTTCCAGGAAGCTGTACAGCTGCAGTGGAGCAGCATCTGGAAGAGAAGTGCCTGGAGCAAAGCATACCTGACTTGCAACCCAAAACTCACAATCTCACCATGCTCCACTGCTCCTACAGGAATGCTCCTGACCTGTTTCTGCAGGCCAGCCATGCACTGAGGGCTCTGGCATACATGTCCCAAAATCAGGCAAAAGTAAAAAGCACAGTACTGTTCATTGACACGTTCATACTGGTTCAAGTGAAATTCAGACTCTCAGGGCTTAGAACAACCTCATCATCTCAAACCAAAGGTAACAACTACCAATGCAGAGATCAGCTAAGAGGTGCATTCTGGAAAAGACCAAAACGAATCCTGGGATTGTCAGGATGTGAAACGAGGCAGCTGTCTGGCTAGACACATCAACCATTAACCGAGGAATTTTACCTTTCCCCCTTTAGATTGACCCAGGGAACATTAACAGTTTACACACTGGAGTTAGAGAAAAGAGGTTACCCATTGATCCCTGAAGGCAACTAACCATGTCCCATTTCGGTTTGGGCGTAGGTGCCAATTATCTTGACTCCACGGACCAGGGGCAGCCACTTCTCCTTCTGAGCAGCAGTCGTTTGGGTCTCTATGGTTTTGTGAAACATGCTGAAGTGGAGACCCAAAGGTTCAGGATAATTGCCCAAGCATGTTCTACAGGAGAGAAATAGAGGGATCTGGATCTCAGTCTTACTGTTACCATGAACCTGAAAGGCTTTTCTCCAACTGGAGCATAAGATAAATAATCTCTTTGCCTCATTCAACCTTTTTTTTTTTTTGGCCCACAAGCAAGCTCCAAATGTGGAGACATCAGAAGCAATGCTAGTGGGGAAACAGATGTTTCTTCCAGGCATCTTCTTCACCCCATGAATCCTGCTGTTGCTACGTAACTGGAAAAATATTATTCTACAAAGGTTCATGAGGAACTCGAAACTAAGGACATGAAAACAAAATTATTTTCTCCCCAGTCTCTCAGGTTTTGTGGGAATAAATCCCACTGCTGCTGGTAGCCTACAACTAGGGCATTATTAGTTAGAAGAACTATGTATTAAAAATGAAAAGGTTTCTTTGGTGAGTTCTTTTTGGAACAGCTCTGTATTACCTGCAGCTGCTTCTATCAGTTGTGAGATCTGGAACTCACCTTCAATTAAAATTACCATTACAGTCCAGTGCTGGAGGGAATGTAAATTAAAAACAGACATATAAGGTGTGCTTCACCAAAGTAGAAGTTATTTCATGAAAGAAAATTCTAATCATCTAGCAGCCACAATGGCAGGCAAAGTACATTCTCAATTAAAACATCTTCCCTTCTGCAGCTTAAGCAGTTCTTCTGTAGCTTCTTCATCTTTAATCTACTGTACACAAATGTTTACTCCATCTAAACTCTAAGACAGAGGAGGAAAAAATGAGCCCTCTGCATAAATACCATAGGGGATGTCCTACACATAGCTTGTCAATTACAGCAGCATTTCTGACTGGCATTTTGCACCATGCAGAGGGTAAATAATTGATAATTTAACAGCAGGTCCTGTACAGGCTGTGAAAACCAGCCTCAGAGTGAGACAAAGCACCACTGAACTGCATGTTGCCTGTTTTAAATGAACAAGACTAAATGAGCCATGGATTTTTCCAGGACCAAAACTATTGTAATCAAGTAACCTAATGCTGGTGATTAATGTATTAAGTGTGCTTTAAGTTGGTGTGGGTGCAGGTACAGTGTCTTAAGTTCCTGGCATCAAGGCACACAGTTCTTTTCACCAAAAATACTCTCTTGCCTACAGAAGCATATGTTACCAAAGCTGATGCTTTCAGGGTGACCAAAGGGCTTAAAAATGCTGCAAGGACAGCAAGAGAGAACTTTTCAACACTCTTGTGGTTTCCTAAGTGGGTCATTCTTTTAGCCCAGGACCTAAACAGCAACAGCAGCACCCTTTTCTTTCTCAGTGCCTGCAGCACAATTATTCAATTATTGTGCACCTACTCCCTGGGCCCAAAAAGGACAAATCTACGGAGAGAAAATGAGTGCTGACATTGAAACACAAAGTTTCAGGGCAGTTTGGGAAGAGCTTGAATGGGTCTTTGCATATTTTCAACAGTCATTGAAAGAAGTTGGGGAAAATGTGCAGCCCATGCTTTGCTATCAGAAAAATCAGGTAAGCCATTGCTTCTTTGAAGGTAATGCTCCAGGAAAAAGTTCCAGAAATCTTCTGAGAAGTCACACCAGCAACTTTCACTGCCTATGAGGTAGTTTAATCACAAGTGCCAGATATTCATGATTAACTATCACTTCCTCTGACAAGAGGAAGACAACAGCTGTTTTGCAAGTGGATGCTTTAAAACCTCTGTGTCAGGTCATGATGTTTCAGCAGCCAATCGTGCAGCATTTTAACAGCTTCTTGCATTAACTAAGCTGAAAATTAAATTACAGCAGAAACTGCTCATCTCTGCATACTCCACACTGAAGATTTAGAATTTCCTTAATGTGCCTTTTAACAACTTGAATGACAGTGAGATAATCCTGTTTTCCTCAAGACACAGGGCAAACAGAAGAGGCACCAGCTGTGAAGGGAGGAACAACAGGTTTTCTCCTCTTCTTTTCCTTTCTCTGAACTCTTACTGCTTCCCATCACAATTTCAACACTCCCGGCACCTGGATTGGCTGTTCTCCAAAGGCTGAAGTGTTCAGATACTCTGCTCCATCAAGACTGATGGTGGCAGTGACCATCTGATCAATGACCAGCTGCTCTGAAATCAGCCTTGCTATAACAACCAATGTCACAATGAGGCTGCAACTCCAAATCCACTTCTGGGAGAAGGCTGTGTAGTAATATGTGCTTTGGCAATATAGATCTTCTCAGATTTCACAGCAACCAGTGCCACCCACACAGTAAAAGGCACTTATGTGACAGGTGTGTCACTGTCTCAGAGTGCACAAGGACGACAGAAGCAAAGTCTGTGTGTTCACAAAGCTACAGGAACAACTGCAAAGCCACTCTCAGGCTGCAGAACTGGGTCACAGAACAGGGGTATTTACTTTACATTTAGTCTGTGTGCAAACTTTTCTGTTTTGTGCAGTTCTTGAAGTAACTCTCTCACGGACAGGCAGGAAGGGTCATCCCAGTGGAGAAGGAGCAGGAGCTGTGTTTGAGCTGTGCTAAGTGGGCTTTTCAGAGCTAACAACTGCTATGGCAATGAGCTCCTGTTCCAGCTGTATCAAAGTAAGATCAAGCCAGACTCATCCACTCGGCATTAATTTAGCAGTGGCAAGTAGGGCCCATAGCAGAGTTTTTCTACTTTGATTTGCTCAAAGCTACTCCAGGTCCAAATTTAGAGATGTAAGAACAAATTCCAACAGGGAAAGTGCACACTCATGCAATGCTCATGAACACAGGAATCATCTGGTGACCAGCAGCTCTCAAATCTTCTCTTCTTCCGTGACCCAGTTTGTCTCAACTGTTTTTTCACTTCTTTATTTAATCCCATTTTCCTCAATGAAGGTTAATTAAAGTTGAAGGTGAATTAAAACTGAGCAGCTCGCTCTCTTCCAAGAGTGTTGGAGCATTACACCAGAAACATTTCCCATTTTTCATGCTGACTTACATTTTGCTGCAGTTAAGACTGTAAAAGAAATCTGAAATACTGGCACTTTTATGCTGATGGCCTTCAAAGCTGTAGTCACAACAGCTGCAACTGCAGTGTGGACATAGAAGAATTGCTACATGAAAAGCAATTAATTATATTTAATAGAGCCTCATGATTTGGAGTCCAACAAAGCCCTTTGGAAACAGGAAGGAGGAGCATTCACTTGGACATGTCACAGCAGCAGCAGCAATTGTTTAAGTATATCTTCAGGGCAGTGAAGGAAGCAGCATTTCTCCTCACCTACTCATAAATCAAGCTATAAAGTTGTTGAGTCATGTGCAAAGCTACCTAGAGATGTTTTGTCACTTTAGGAAACCTACAGGAAAAAATGCTTCAAAATTGCCTGTGTAAATCTGTCCCTGCCTTTTGGGGATAAGTGACAAAATTTCTTAAGCTTCCATAAGTAGAAATGTCAATCACAATAATAGAACTTGACATCTGAATCAAGGGCATCAGTCTATTTCATAAACTTCATTCGAGGCATGTTGCAACACCATATCCATTCAGCTTTCAGTTTGGAAAAATGAGTAAGCCCAAACACACTTTCTCCAGGTCAGCTTTTACACTAACGAAGTCACTTCCAGTTAGCACCAATTAGCATGTTTGGATATGGGACAAAAATAAACATAATTTTGTCAGTTGGGTGCAGCTCACCAAATTTAAAAAATATTTAACACTCAACAGGTGGGAAAGTGAGGACAGATGTTAAAATGCAAATGAAATCAAAGGATGAGAAAACAATCCTTTCATTTCATCCATGTTTTAAGCAGCAGCAAGCCCACATCCTCCCTTGCCAACACCACACATTATAGTAAAGAAGACATTTCAGAATATTAACAGTGTACAGTTCTTAGAGCAAACACACTTCACCTGTAGGCAAGAAGTTTATGCACTGCTCTTCATTCTGTTACATGTTATTACAGAATAAATGTGGTATATAAAAGAAATAAAAAATGGCAAATACAGTCAGTCTACAGTAACTGCAATTATATTTTGAAATCCTGAATGGCTGCAATTAGATTTTACCTTGGAAAAAATAAGCCTTCCAGTTGGTTTTGGACTGTGAATTCTGACTAGTCACACCTGATCATTCATGTCACACTAGATATGGAGGCACTATTGGTATCTGTATGAAATGTTACACTTTCATCCACTTCAGAATTGCTGACTCCAGTGTAAGTTTATGGAAGGGTAAAACTAGAATCTCTCACTTGACTACTTCAGAAAAGTTTGTTTTCATATAATATTGTCATTAATGCTAAAAAAAGACAGAAAATTTGTTAAAATTTTCCATCTGATAGACTGGATAGACTTTGCTGAATTTTCTCTGTAGAAATAAATAAATAACTGAAGAAACTTCCCTCTTACTTTGAATAAACCTTGTGTAGGAAAAAAATTAATTATTAACTTGGCTGTGCAGTACCTGAATAACCCACTACTGTCACTGAACTTGTTCCCTGTTATCACTGTCCACTAATGATAATTTTCAAATTATTTACATTACTTCCACAAGAACTGTCATGACACAGGTCAGTGTAGACCAGTTTCTCTGAAAGTAAAACCACAGTGGACAAGATTATTTCAATTTCCTAGTGCCAATGGTGATGCCCTGGGTCCCATGACAGCTTTTCTACAAAACCAGTCAGAGGGGGCTTGTGATTGATTATTTAATGTGCCAGAGGATATATCCATGGGATTATGATAGATTTCTACATCTGTGTAATCTCTCTGTTATCAGCTTCTGTTTGACTAAATCACAGAGTTTAACAGAATTAGGGGGAGAAATGCATCAAAATCAAGAACTGAGTTCTAATTCCCTCTAGAAGGAATGAAAACTCAAATGTAAAGACAGTCTTATTTTCATTAACTTGATCCAAAGTTGGTACTATCAGACAAACCAAAGGTCAGATAGAACAAAAAGCCTCTGGGTCAAAGAACTTCTGTAGCATCAGGAGCTTAGAGAAGGGACACAGAATAAACAATTACAAACAAGAACTTATAAGCCATCTTGGAATATTTTCAAGTATCCCTGCAATGTGACTTTACTGGGTCTAAGTGCAAAGTGAAGTAATCAGCTTTTAGAGATTTCATTAGAAGTTTAGAAGCCCCAAACTCATCAGATCTATTCAGATTCAAAATAATTCAGTATAATTTTTTTATTCATTTTGAAAAAAAAACCTGACTTCAAGTTCTGAGTTTTTGGTTTCTGCACCATACGTAAAGAACAGGGCATAATAGCTAATATTGCATTTCTGTTTAAAAACAAAAATTAAGAAAACATAACATTCAGGAATTCAGGATTTCATCTGACATTCACAGAAGTCAGACTTGAGTGGGCTATTATTCAGGTCTTGAGCTTCCTATAGACAACAAACACAGGAAAAAAGCACAACCCTAGCACCCTTGGTGATGACTGAAGCACAAGAAGCAAACTCTGGATCTTTTTAGGTACCTTTTAAACCAGTAGATCTCCTCGGGATCTGCAATTCCATATTCCCTTAGCTTCATCACCATCAAGGAACTCTTCCTGATGGCTTGTTCATAGCGTTGGCTACGGGACAGGAAGTTCAAATCCTCATGCTGGAAGTCAGGGTCATTAAGAACTAAGGCCTCTGGGGACAGAACAGAAGAGGAAAACAAGCTCAGTTTCCACAAACCTCAGCAGGAGGTAAACAACGACCCAGCATTTTACCTGCTCTACCTCAAGGTATCAGAAAATTGAAAATAAAATCAGAAGTTAACAAAATGAGAAAGAAACCAAAGCTCTTTGCGAGCTCAGCTGGCGGCACTCTCATTCCGCATATAAACCCCATTTCCAGTTCAAGGCACTCTGGACTTGGCAGGAGGGCGATTCACTGATGGAGGACCTGCAGCAACAACCTCAGAGCTCAGGCAGCCTTGTGAACTCTGATCCCCACGTAATTCCAGCAGAAGGGCACAGCTATTATTCCCACTGTGCCGCTGAAAGACGAAGTGCCCAGAGACCACAGGCTTTGTGTGTCCCCCCTTTGGCACCGAAGTTACACAACACCAGCCTCTGGCAGCCCCAGCCCAGGGAACAGACTGGAAGTAGCTCATTAATCTCTCATAACCACGTCGTGCCGGGTGACAAACAGATGACATTTGTACTGTTGGGCAAGAGCATGCTAGGGAGGAAAAAGGAGGGGACAGAGCCCATGAGAAATGCCCATGGAGAGCCGCCTCTGACCCTCTGGAGGAAGGGGAAACAAAGTAAAGGACACTGCTCTGTCAGGGTCACCCTAAATCCTTTCTAGGGAAAACAGGAGGACCAGGGATGTAACGCGGCTCCTGTTTCTCTCTAACCCACTCCACCCGCAAACCCTCTCCTCACGGCTTTCCCCTCTCTTTGGGCTCTTCTCGCTTCTCAAAAACCCTTTCCCGCCCCACAAACCCCTCACAACTTGGTCGTCCCTCACGTCCCCCGAGGCTCCTCACCCCGCTACCCCCGCCCTGTACCCCGCTCTCCCCGTCTCCGGAGGTGTCCCCTGGGTCTCCGCCACCACGCAGCCTCTCCCTTCCCACCCTCCGAGCCCTGGCCGGGGCTGTCTCTCCCCGTCCCCACGGCCCGGGCCCTCCCTCACCGATCTCCTTGCGGCGGCGGGTGCGCTCAGGGCCGCCGTCCAGGATGTGGGTGAGCAGCTCGGCCTGGAAGGTGGCGGCGGCGCGCTCCCTCCGCAGGTCCGCGTTCACCGACATCGCAGCGGCGGCTCTGCCGATCCCAATCCCGATCCCAATCCCGATCCCGATCTCAATCCTAATCCCGATCCAGGTCCCCTCCCGACCCCAGCGCCGGCACCGCCCCCGTGACGTCACTCCCGCGACGCCACGTGGTTCCTGACCACGTGGGTCCCTGGCCGTGCCTGCCCTTCCCGCGGGAGGCGATGGCGGAGCGGTGAGCGCTGTTCAGCCGCGCTGGGAGCGGTGCTTTAAATCGCGCTGTGATTGCATGGAGCGGCGCCGGGAGAGTGCCCGGCACGTGCGACATCGGCATGGAGTAGTTAATGATACAAACAGCTCATTAAATGCCGTTGGATACGCGTTGAATGCGGTGTTGGATAGTGCTCTGGATCTGCGTGTAAAGGGCTGCGCTTGGGGGTGGGCCTGCCATAAATCTCCCTGCAAGGTCCCGCAGTAGAGGTGGCGCATGCATTAGGTAGCACATTGGGTGGGCACAGGGTATGTGGCGATTGGGGTATGGCTTTTACAACCTAAATTACTCTCTATATAAAAAGTGCATTAAGTGCACAATGAGTGTCTTGCGACCCTGGCTGATCTGCCTTGTCGCACGGTGTGATTCAGGAGCAAAACCCGAGCGGTACAGGACAGGCTTTGCCGTTCTGGAGGTGCAGAATTGACCCTGCTCTTTAAATGTTGGGTGCGGCGGGGATGCACGGAGCTGCAAGGGAGGGGAGGTGGATTTCCACCTCTGGAGCCCACCCTGGGACCCTGCCAGAGGGGTTTTTCAGCGCGGTCTGAGTGTCCACAGCCTGGCACGGGACTGTGGGGCAGCAGGCAGAGAGAGAGGCATGTGCAGGGACGAAGTAATCCAGGATCGCCCTGGTTTCGGCGGCCTCCCACGGAGTTCTCCGTGGGGCATTTTGCAAGGTTGCAACCCCGTGGGCAAGGGACACCAAACATTAAAGGCACAGCGTGTGTGTCAGCTCAGTGTTCCCTCTGCTGAGTAGTCAGTATGGGGGGTCCTTGAACACCCAGCAATGGACCCACCTGTCTGAGTGGCAGGAGTCCCTGCCTCGGCTGTTGTGCAGCTCTCAGGGTCCCCCACAGAGACATAAAAGAAAGAAGAGAAAAGCTGTAAATAATATATGGAAATACTCCAAACACAGGCAGACTGCAAGGGAGATCAGAGGGAAAATTATGCCAAAAAAATCCCCTTCAGGGCACAGCCTGGCTATGACGTTGATTGGGCAGGATTAGAGCTTTGCTGAAACTGCTTTGCATTCCTGCCTTTCTCTGTGCTGTGCCTGACTTGCCTGTGCCAGCCGTGCTCTACCGTAGGAAGTCCCACCTGAGTCTTGTCTTGGAGTTAATCCTCCTCACTCATCGCTGTCTGCTAAACCCTACGAGACTTCTGACGAAACCAGGCTGGCTTGAATCCAATTTATTGTTCTCCAGCTGCAGGATCAGATACCACCAGAAGTTTTTATGCTGCAGTAAGAGAACAGGCTCAGGATCATTCCTTAAATCTTGCTGCTAGTACTCTGTCAATCCCAGCAGCTGAGGCTATCCAGGCATCTCAGTCCCTCAAGCTCTCTGAACTGCTCAGTCACCGTTCCCCCCACTTCCTCAACCTTTCTCAACTCGTCCATAGCCTGGGGGAGACTCAGAGGACCTGGTGGGCTGCCTGTCGTTCATGCTGGGTTCTGTGGGACTAGACATCTTTGTGCCAGGATGCCCTGGGCTTGGCACATGCACTGAGCTTCAAATAGGACTCAGTAGGGAAGCTGTGAAGCTTTTGCAGCCTCCTGGATGGTGGAACCTGGGCAAGGAGGGAGTTGAAGGGCAGTGTTACTGACAATTTGGATCAGGTACTGGAGAAGCATGAAGTCAGACCTTTTGCTTTACTGCAGGTCAGCCACTGTGTGAGATGCTGCCAAGTGCTGGTGTCTATTACTTCCCGTGGGAGATCGACAGCTCAGTCCCTGAGGGGAAGACACTGAGGACATTTGGCAGGTGAGAAGGGTACCCTGGTCTCCTTGCAGGCCAGGTGTTTCCCTCACTGGCTGAGCACCACCCCCCTTTGGTTTGTAATTAGATTTCTGAACAGCTGAGCTTCCCAAATTGATCGTCCCCAGGTTATGCTGCTATGATCTGACCCGATCTGAAGCCATTCTCACCACACAGCACAACTCGGCTCAGTACCAAGTCTGTGTTGACACCAAGTTTGTGGAGCCATTCCAAGCCCAAGTGGGATCTTTCTACATGGTCCTGGGAGAGGCTGAGCACAGGGAAGGTAAGTGCTGCAGGAGCTGGTGCCCTTTGCTGCTCTTCATGGTGCATCAACTCTTTCGGGTCTCCCTGGGTCACTGAAGGCAGCCTGGGTCAAGGCTCCTCTTGTGCAGCTCCTCCAGTCACACAAGCATGTGATTCAAGATAGGAGCAGCTGTCTGTCCCTGCTGACCATGAGAAGAGCCACCCTTATGCTGGTGAAAATCTGGTCCTCTGGCACAGAATTTTTAGAAACAAGAAGCATTTCAGCAGCATTGCTGAGCTTGTGAAATCTGTGCTAAGAAACCTGGCATCACTGCCAGCCACCACACCAATCATCTTCACCCCAAACATGGCAGATTGCAGCAATACGTCATTGCAAGTGGCTGGGTTGCTCTTTGCCATCCTTGAACGGCTCTAATTATTATCCCTACCCTCAGACATGTGAGGAATGCAGGCAGGCTCTGTCATGCAGGGCACCCTGTTGTCCTTTCCTGGGGCACCCTGTGTTCCAGCTGCTTGGTGCTTTGCGTGGGGATTTGATCTGAGCTGGGCCTTGGGATGGTGAAGCAAATTCTTTGTTATCTTGGCCATACCTGATAAAAAGCATTTGCATTCATGCCGTAGAAGCCTTCAGTGGCACGTGGAAAACCACACTACACATGGCCTCTAGAGAGTGACCTGCTAAGCCACTGCTGCAAAACTCCTGTAGAAAATTGTTATTTTGGTCATCCCAGCCTAGGAGGGAGTTGGCCCCATTTTGCAGGGGTGAAAGGGGAGCAGACTGAGATGGTGGCTGTGTCACCCAGGGCTATGTCACCAAGGTTTGGTCGCTTCTGTGTAGCTCCATGTTGTCACTTGAATGCCGCCAATGTTGGTTGTAGCCAGCTTTGAACCTCTTCTGAGCCCTCTTGTCTGCTCAGGGGCATTCAGAAATTAGCTCAGATCCACCACTGCTGCTTTTCTGACAGGGAAAACCAAAGTGATGCTGCATGGCATGGCAGGCACTGACACTGTTCCCCAGTGCAAGGGGAGTGAGTGCAGTGTCAGTCACCAGCATTTTGTAACCATCAGGGTTGAGGGAAACCACGTCACTGAATTAAGCTGCTCCAGCTGCTCACATCAGTGGCAGCATGCAGCCCGTCTGGTCTCCTGAAGTTCTAAGGCTATGGTTATTTGCCCAGCTCGAGTCATGTTGCCTGGGGGAACTCTCTTGTCTCCAAGCTGCTCTGTTTTCCTTTCTCCAGAAACTTCCAGTCCTGTGGTAAAAGCACGAATATTGACCTGCGTGGAAGGGTTGAACGTGCCCCTGCTGGAACAAGCCATACAGGAGCAGAGGAAATACTTCAATGAGAGGCAGGAACAGAAGGAAAACAGCACATCCTGACAGCAGCTCTGAGACCAGCCACACGCTGGCCCTTGCACTATTTGCAAAAAATATGTTTAAAGTGAATTAGGAGGTGTGTTTGCTGTGGCAAATAGCAAACTGAGCAGGGAAACACTTGAGGACTCTGAGTCAATGCGTGTGGCTGTGGGCTGTACAGTCCTGCCCCAGGTGTCATGACTGAAAATAGCTCTGGGAAGCAGGTTTGTTGTCTGCTTGAAAGGGTGGTTAAGGAAAGGGATCACTTGGGTTATACTAGTCCTTTCTTAATGCATGACATGAAGTCAGAAGAAGTCTCTGAATCTGAGTTAAGCAGCTCACCTTTGGCAGATGGGGGCAAAAGGCATTAGCACAAAGTTCATTAGCCCTGCCTGGCTGCAGGCCCATGAGTGCCTGTGTTGGAGCACCCTGACTCAGCTGCCACACAGGAACATTCCTGGCAAAACACTCATGTATCTGAATTGACCAAAGAAACAAGAAGAACAAAGAGTCCTTATTTTCAGTAGTACCTGCTTTCTCAGGTAGGAAGAACTGGTATCTAAGGGGAGGATTAATTCTAGCTCTAAAATAAATATTTGCAGTACCCTGAGTACTTGACTTTCTTCCTTGACACAACTAAGTTTAAGAGACCTTAAATCACTGTTTTTGAAGTATCTAAAGATTTTGATTGAAATTTTCCTAAATAAAGATGAAAAAATAAGGCAGTCTGTCTTTTACTGATTAAATCCCTCTTTCTTGCCAAGTCAAATGTGTTAGGCCCTGCACAAACCCTAGAGATGATGTAAGAAAATTCGGTTTTCCTCCTCCTAAGTACTGGGTGTGTATGGAAGTGGCTGGCTTTAAAAAAGTTGCAAGAAAAGGAGATGAAGTTACATCAGAGCCACTCTGGTTGAAGAACAGGTGCCAGGCCCACACAGCTGTATTAAAGCATTGACAAAAGGACAGAACATTGCCAATGTCAGATAAGAATCAAATGTTTGTGCAAAGGAGAGAAGACTCTCCTGTACTGTAGAAATCCCTAAATCTGGAGTGAGCTGTGCCTGTGGTTTGCAGGGGAACAGCAGCCATCTCCAGCCTTTTCTGCTTGCACTCAAAGATTTTGAGCTGCTGGCTCAGCAATGGGTTAAATCAGCCCTTTTTTAGGTCACCTGAAAGTTGGGGTATTCCCTGTGGACCCACACCACTGCAATGTCTATGCCTACCCAGAGACATAGAGCCCCCAAATCCTCCAGATGAAATTCCCTTTGCCTCTGCCTTTCCTGGTGCCATAATACATAAGATTATTTTAATCTAGTCTTCTGTCAGCTATCAAGTCAATGATTAATTCCCCCTCAAGGACATCTCCCAAAAGGCTGACTGAGCAGCACAGCCCATGTTGGGGAGGTTCAAGGGACAATTGTGCAAGACAAAATAAAAGCGGGGGGAAGAAAAAAGATTTTTGCTGGGTGTTTGCCCTCAGTGTGTCCCAGAGAACCATAATTATGAACCCAATTATTCCACCAGTGCCCAGCACTGTGCAGATGGAGCAGGAGAGCTTCCCCTAACCCTGAGCAGTTCATGCTGCTCTTCCCTAGGCCCTAAAGTTTACATCAACTTCTCTTTTCCATCAATTTTTGGCTGTAGCCAGCACACTGCACAACCTGGGCAACAGAACAACCAACCCTTGGTGGCTCCTGTGTGGCTCTGTCCACCTGAAGCTCCCTGGCCACCCCAGACCCCTCCAGGCTGCCCTGGCCACTCAGAGCTGCCCCACGCAGGTCCCTGAAGGCTCCCACAAGGCTGAAGGAGCAACAAGGTGGGACCAGACCCCAGCAGCACCTCAGGGTGCACCTGGGGGGCTCCAACACTTTCCCCACATTCACCTTTTGGTTTCCCGCCTTTTGTGCTCCCCTCAGGGCGCGGTGCCGGCTGCCCCCACTGCCATCACCAGGCTGAGGCAGCCCCATGGAGGCCATCCAGGCCTCCTTCCAGAAGGTGGAGAAGATCGGGGAGGGCACCTATGGCGTGGTGTACAAGGCTCGCAACAAGCGCACGGGGCAGCTGGTGGCCCTCAAGAAGATCCGCCTGGACGCGTGAGTGGGGCAAAGGCCTGGGCCTGCCATGGCGCCAGGCCTGTGCCCAAGATGGTGTGAGAGGCACAAAAAAAGCCTGACATGAGGGGGGGAAAAGGTGTCTCTAGGATGAAAATAATCTTAGGGGTTGTGGCACCAGGAAAGGCAGAGCCAAAGGGAATGTTGGCTGCAGGTCTTGGGGGTTCCATGTCTCATGGACATGGCATCTGTGTGAGTCCCCAGAGATGATCCCAACTTTCAGGTGACCTAAAAAAGGGCTGATTTAACCCATTGCTGAGCCAGCAGCTCAAAATCTTTGAGTGCAAGTATTTAGGGCCTGACCTGGCACCTCTTGGCCCTGGGTCCACGACACAGGGCAGGGGGAAGCAGCTGCCATGTTATGAGGTAGTGTCTCCCTCAGGGCTGTGCTGTGAGGGTCAGGCAGGGTCAGCCTCGGCCCTCCAGGGTGGGACTGAGCAGGTAAAATCTTACTGCTGATCCCCTGGGCCAGCCCTGAGCTGTGTGCACAGTGAGGGGTGTCTGTGTGGACTGGGGCCAATGTGCTGGGGTTGCACCCCATGGTGGCCCCTCAGAGTGGGGAAGGTGACTCCCTAAAGGACAAAGAGCTTTCATTTTCCCTCATCTCCAAAAAGAAAGACCTAAGTATTTAATACATTATTATTTCTCTAAATGCACCCTTAGGTGCTTCCAACCAAGCTCTGCCTCACAGCTTGCATGTCTAGGTCATCCCCTCCCTCTCCTTGCCCATGACTCCATTTCCCCCTGCCTCGCCCCAGCCACTGCTCCACCCCAAACTCAAATGCTCCCCTGGGGTACAGTGGAAGAAGGAAGGGACACAGAGCCCCATCGGGCTGTGGGATCCCCCTGGATTATGGGGTGCAGTACAGCCTGTCTCTGCTACAGGGAGTCAGAGGGTGTCCCCAGCACTGCAATCAGAGAAATCTCACTGCTGAAGGAGCTGAAGCACCCTAACATAGTCAGGTAAGACCTGGATGCATCCTCCCCACCAGCTCATCCATGAGCTCCTGCTCCAGGAGCAGACAGCAAGGGGGTTTTTCTGTCCTTCCCCAACTGCATAGGCAGGGTCAAAATACACAGGAAAATGCAGGAATCCCTTGCGCTTCCCTGGCTTTCAGCAATACCTCATGGGTCTGCCACTTCAGCAGCACACTGCTGCTGCCCCATACTAGATTCTGACCTTAAACTGCCCCTCTCTTCTCCAAAGGACCAACAGAGCAGAGGCATGTGTGGGAGGAGAGATGTTTGGGTATTTGCAGAGGCCTGGAGCAGATATTGAAGGGAGAGCCTGTACTTCTTTTACAGGCTCCTGGATGTCATACACAGCCAGAAGAAGCTCTATATGGTGTTTGAGTACCTGAATCAGGACCTGAAGAAGTACATGGACTCATGCCAAGCAGGAGAGCTTCCTTTAAGCTTGGTCAAGGTACAGTGTGGAAGGGATGCCAACAGGGTGGACAGCTGCCTTCTGTTGGGCACAGCCATCTCAGAGCCGCTCAGACTGTGCCTGGAAATGATTCCTCAGTCTTCCAGATCTCAAACATTTCAGCTTGGAAACCCCCATGGCACTATTCCTCAGAAACGTTTATTTCCCAGCTGTTTCCAGGCTCTCCAGCCAATCTTGCTGCAGAACAAAGGAGGGATCTGTTGCTAATTGCCTTTGTAGATTGTAATGAGTGGGTGGAAGGGACTGACAGTGCCTGGATTAGAGTCTCTCTGTCCCATGTGCGTGGCAGCAGTTTGTGTGTATCTCTGAGCAGTGGCCCATAAGCCTGATGTTGCACTGTAACAAGGGCTTTCTTCCCATTCAGATCTGTAAGTGATCCAAAGTGCATTGGTTCACACAATCCAGAGTTCAAAGTGTTTTCATCGTGGCCTTATCTGAAATCTCTTCTCTCCTTAGAACTACCTTTTCCAGCTGCTGCAGGGTGTGAGCTTCTGCCACTCGCACAGAGTCATCCACAGGGACTTGAAGCCGCAGAACTTGCTCATTAACGAAGCAGGAGCAATCAAGCTGGCTGATTTTGGATTGGCAAGAGCTTTTGGAGTCCCTCTACGCACATACACTCATGAGGTAGTGTCGGGGCACCCTGAGTGGGGTACACAATCCAGAGTGGGTGAACAGCAGCAGCACAAATTGCTCATCCATAACAGAGGCACAGCCATGCCAGTAATGTGCTCTTAACCTTACCTGCAGCAAAGGGACCTCCATATCCCCACAAGGTGTGCTGACTGTCTCTACTGGAGCCTGGCTGCCAGCTGGGCTCTCACCTTCTCTCCACAGTGTACATTTAATTGTTCCAGAGAGCATTGTTGAAGAATATTCTGTTAATCCCAACCTTGCAGGCACTTAAGTGTCTAAATTCAGCAAGGCTTTAGCATGCTCTGATTTGTGCAGTCATTGCATTGCAGCTGAGAAGGGAGGGTCCCATGCCTTTGGTTTCATCCAGGGAAACCAGACACAGCCTGTTTGTTGGTTCCTTTCCAGGTGGTGACTCTGTGGTACCGAGCCCCTGAGATACTGCTGGGATGCAGATACTACTCGACCCCTGTGGATATCTGGAGCATAGGCTGCATCTTTGCAGAAATGGTAGGATGGGTTTAAATAACCTCTTTCATGAGCCAGAGGAAGCAGCTGCAGTGGGAAGGAGGGATGAGACACAGAACATCTAGAATACTGTGTTCCCACCTTGTACTGGGGTGTCCTTTATGGAAAGTACACCCTAAGGGTTAGCTGGTCCTTACCTCAGAAGGAAATCTACCACCTTGGGGGCCTGGCAGAAGGCTGCAGTTCCAAGTACATTGAAACATGATGCCTCTCTTTGCAAAAAGCTTCAGCCTTATTGCTGCAGTATTTTGACCCTGGGAGGAGATGGACTCTCTTCCAGATGTCCCCATGGTGGGCTGCAGAGAACAAGCACTCTCATGGTATGGCAGAATGGATCTCCTAAGGGTCTTGGAAGACCCCTTTCTTTGGAAGAGCTCTGGTTAGCCCCACAGTATAATAGCACTTTTCCTCATTCCCGAAGTCCCTGAGCTGCAGGGCAGGCAGGAGGGAGCTAGCCAAGAGTGGGAACAGTCAGACACCTGTGATGTTCCCAACCACTGCCTGGCAGAATCACTGCATTGTAACTGCCCTGCAATTGTTTGCACCTGCTGGGACAGAAGGTTGCTTGCAGCAGGAATTAGGGCACACAACTGATGGAAAGGTGGGAGCTGGCTTTTTCTTTTCTTCCTCCAGATGACCAGGAAGGCCCTGTTTCCAGGGGACTCTGAGATCGATCAGCTCTTCCAGATCTTTCGCACCCTGGGCACTCCCACTGAGGTGACCTGGCCTGGTGTGACCCAGCTCCCTGACTACAAGGGCAGCTTCCCCCGGTGGCCAAGGAAGGAGATCAAGGACATTGTTCCAAACTTAGATCGAGATGGGAGAGACTTACTGACAGTGAGTGAGGCCTTGGGATAGACAGGATGTTTTCAAACCGGGCAAGGAATGTGGATATTTGAGATTTAATTACCTGGAAGTGTATTAGCTGATCTGGGTTGAATGCTCGCCTCTAACATTGTAGAAGCCCCAGTTCATGGAACAGGGCTCAGTCCTACTCTGTCACTGCAGGTTCCTCTAGGAACCACTGTACTGGGAGTCAAGGAACTCTTCTAACATAATCCCCAGAGTAACTTCAATTGTGGGTGACTCCTGAAGCCCAGAGAAGGAAGGCAGGACCAACACCTGCAACTGGACCCAGCTGTGTGCAGGTGCAATCAATCATCCAGTTTTTAAAATCCTAAATTTGCTGTGTTTTCTCTTGGCAGCAATTGCTCCTGTATGATCCCAGCAAGCGCATCTCAGCCAAAGCAGCCCTCAACCACCAGTACTTCCTCTGCAGAAACTCTGGGAGCCCTGAGCAGCGACCTGTGCTGCAGAGAGACTGCAGATGAGAGAACACAGCTCTCCACAAGATCTTGCACCTCCAGGCAGCACTGCAGATGTGGTCTGGGGCACTTAGCAGGGCCCTGGCTGGAACCCAGGGTCTTGCTTCTCCTGAGGAGCCTGGAAGGGGACATTCTTGGCATTTAGAGACTTTCAGTCTGTTGCTGGGGGAAAGTTTGGGTTACAGCCAGAGAGAGAGCTGTTTTAAAAAGGCCATGTGCAAAAGGTAGGATTAATTTATCAGCATAAACCACGGAAATGTAGAGAAGAGAGCATCTCTCCGAGGCTTGTCCTTCCACTAGTGAGCTAAGGTGACACACATTGATTTCTGTCTCCAGCTGGTGGCAGTTGCTGGCACCAGGGAAGGGGGGCACTCCTCTGCTCAGCCCTTTGCTGCTGTTATCAGCCAGGCTTCTCAGCACTAGACAAGCTGTTTAGGCTGTTTGACAGAGCTGACATCCTGCTCTTTCACAAGCTGAAGAGCACTATCAGGTGTCTTAGTTTGTGCCTTAGCTGGGACCAAGAGGCCAAAAGATCCAGTTAGCATAAAGCAGACCCAGTTAGGATAAAGCACTTGCTGCATATGGCTGGAAACAGGGAGCAGCTAAACTACTGGCTTTCCATCATCATTCCAGATGTAATGCTGTTCCCTTTGCTTTATTGTCTTGGAAATGTTTTTGCTGTTCAAATGTTTGGGGTATTGTCTCTGACTCTTGGTATGGTGTTGACATCTTAATTTCTTTTTCTTCAGTATAAAATAAATAATTGTCATTTGTTCAAAAGCCTTAGTGTTCATTGTTTGGCAAAGCCCATCAGGCTGGTAATGCAGGACAGCCTGGCTGGGCCTTCTTTCCTTTTTCCCTTCCTCATCTCCTGCACTCTCTCTTTTATCCTTTCCAGCCCAAATCCTTGCCAGGTGCAAGGATGTGCTCTCAGTCCAGTGGAACTGGTACCAAAAGTGTTAATGCAATATCTGCTCTGTCTGTGTACTTTTAGCAAAGAAACAGGGAATGCAGGAGCTGCTTTCTCATCAAGGACAGAAGGAAGATAAGGGGAAGACATCTGCCTTAGGAATGCAGCTATAGCCAAAACAAGATTATAGGAAAAAAATGAACCTGGGAACATGGGGAAGGTTTTATGGTAATGAACAATTATAATGCAAACACAGTGACTGTATATAAGCAACACACTTGCAGTGAGTGAATCGTGTGCACGTCAGGTGGAGCTTATTCCCTGTGCCTGGGATAACTTCTTAACACTACATTGGTGTTAAGGGGTTTTATTTTACCTGCTTTTTGGTGAATTTTGGTGACACTAATTGGCCACCCCGATGGGAGCTCACCTCTGAGCCTCGACAGAGCTGCAGTCGACAGATCTCCAGCTGGCACCGAGGGGTTGTCGGGGAGAACCTCGGCCTCAGACCGTCAGGGGCTCGAGGTGAGATCCCTGGGGTGAGTAAAGGCATCATTTCAATTGTTTCTCTTGGGGTTATTGACAAGGAGCTACTAGTGAGGGGTTTGAGTCACCCAACAGGGTTCAAGTCCCTGGGAAAGCTCTCATTCCAGAGCTTCGAGTCCCCCAGGACTACTGGGGGTTCCAGTCCCTCAGGACTAGGGGGGTTCGAGTTCCCTCCGAGGGGCTCCCCTGGAGCAGGAAACTTAAAGCAGTGTTGTAGTTGGCCGAGGAGGAAAAAAACGGGCTCATAACACCGGAGCCAAAGCATTGCTGTACCTGCTTTTATGGTGGAGTTTGCTTAGATACTCAGAATTCTTTTTGGTCTCTGTCCGTTTGAGTGGGTTGTGTGTTGATTTCAGTTTGCCGGCCTGTAAAATCAGCCCAGAGACGTTTGTGATATAAGTCTCGTTTGCTGGAAGAGTGTTGAAACTTAACTGACTGTTGGGGTTTCGAAGCAATCGGGGGATGTCTGGTATCGGTTATTGAATTGCTCTGTGCGTGTCCGCGGCTGAAATCGCATTTGTGGACGCGAAGCGCCCTCTCGTGCCAAGTGCCCGCCGGATTCCCGGCGAGCGGGAGCGGGCGGGCGGGCAGGGGCTCTCCCAGGTGCAGCTCAGCCGCTCGCCGTCGTCTTGGGCCGAGGAGGAGGAGGAGAAGAGAAGAAACCCAGAGGACTCGGAGCACAGCAGCCCGGCCCCGGCCCGGCGGGTTCTCGCCTGCTCCAGTCCAGCCGCCTGGGCAGCATCACCCGCCCGCTGCAGCCCAGAAACAGCCGCGGGGACTCCCCGCGCCCAGGTAATCGTTGTATTCGCTTCCAGCCGTTGTTATATACTTGTATTATTGAGTATGGGGGCGGTCTGTTTTAAAGCTAGAGTGGGAAATGATATCCCGAATTCTCCGTTGAAATGTATATTGAACCACTGGGAAAAGATAGGGGAAGACTCGCTTCTTAAATCCAAACTAATCCAATATTGTAACCACCGGTGGCCTCTGTATAAACTGGATAATCAGGCGAAGTGGCCAGAGAACGGCACCTTAGATTATCACACCGTATTAGAGCTGAAGTTGTTTTGTAGAAAAGAGGAGAAGTGGAGTGAGATGCCTTATGTAGATCTGTTCTTTACTTTAAGAGACCATCTGGAATTGCAAAGGGGTTGCCTACCCAGCCTGTCAAACTCTCTCATGTTAGCTTTTGGAAAGGAAGAGGAAAAGGATAAGAAAACGAAGCAATGTTGTTCCTCTTGTAGTATTGGGCACCACTGTTTGAAATGTCACGGCCGATGGGAGGAGGACGATGTAGAAATGATAGAGGCACCAGATGAAGGAGAGAGGGGGATAGAGAACTGGGGTGTGCCTGATAAGGGGGAAGCACAAGGAGGGGATGAGCAGTCAGGGGGGAGTCAAGAGTTAATTTCAAGTCCAGTGGTGGAGAGATCCCAGGGTGAGCAGGAGGTGAGAAAGCTGGAGGGGGATAAGCAGGAGGCCATAGCTCCGCTCTGGGCAGGGGTGGGATCTCACAGCCTGATAGTGGTGAAGGTTCCTTTCTCCCCAGTCGATCTCGAGGCATGGATGAGACTGGCAGGGCCCTACAGAGAAGATCCAGAGAGAGTATCTAGAGTATTTGAAACCATTCTCAAGACCCATAACCCGGACTGGGGGGTTATACAAGTTCTATTAGATACTCTCTTAGACTCCACAGAAAGAGAGGCAGTACTCAGGACTGCTAGGAAAGAGGTGGACAGGATAGGTACAGCAGGTGCATTACCAGGAACTGTGGAAGAGCATTTTCCCTCCCAGGACCCCCACTGGGACCCTAATACAAAGGAGGGGGAGGGGTTTCTGGGACAATATCAACAATGGATATTATTTGGCTTTAGACATGCAATGCCAAAGGCAATCAATTGGTCTAAACTTTATGAAGTGAAACAGGAACCGAATGAGACTCCAACTGCATTTGTGGAACGCCTAAGGACAGCTGCCAGGAGATACACTAATATTGATCCAGAAAAAACAGAGGAAGCTGTACAGCTGACTTCCATTTTCATAGAGAACTCAGCACCAGATATTAGAAAGAAGTTACAAAAGCTAGAGGGAGCAGAATCTTGTGACCTAGGAGAACTCTTACAAGTGGCCTGGGTAGCTTTTAACAATAGGGGAGAAGAGGAAGAAAACAAGAGCCGGGAAAGAGAAAAGGAGAAGGAGCAGAAAGAAAAGAGACGGGAAATGGAATGGGAGGAGAGAAAAAAGAAATGGGAAATGGAGAAGGAGGAGAGAGAAAAGAAACGGGAGGTGGAAAGAAAGAGAAGAGAGAGATGTAGGGATGCAATGCTGAGTGCAGCCCTGCAAAGGGCGCTGTTTAACCGCAGGGCTGAGAGGGGCTCTGCCCACGGAGCGCTGCAGCCGAACCAGTGCGCGTACTGCAGAGGGCTGGGCCACTGGAAACGGGAGTGCCCCAAGAACCTGAAAGGTAACCGAGCTAATTCTCCATCAGCGATGACGGGAACAGGGAGTGAAAACCCCAGCTAAACCCCTGGTTACAATTGAGCTGGCAGAAAGAGAAAACTGGCTTTTTAATAGACACTAGGGCTACTTATTCAGTATTAAATACAAATTGTGGAAAAGTATACCAAGAAACTGTATATGTTGTTGGTGCAACAGGGAAAGAGGAAAAACAAACAAACATTCTTTAACTCCCTTAACTTTAAATTCAACAAACGGTGGATAACACACCAGTTTTTTTATATGTGCCTTAATGTCTAGTTCCTCTGTTAGGAAGAGACCTGCTAAGTAAATTGGAGGCACGGATTTTGTTTAAAGATGAAGAAATGCAATTATTGGTACCTAAAGCCATGGAGGCAAGGACTTTTATGTTGTAGGGAACACTGGAACCAGACAATTCTGGAGGAATACCAGAAGCAACAGAAAATGCAGTAAAACACCCTTGGTTTAGACCAGTGGAACTCAAGGCCATTCCCAACAAGCTCAGCCTGTAAGCATTACCTTAAAACCTGGATGAAAACCAGTAAAGCAGAAACAATATCCTTTAAAATTAGTAGCTAGGAGGGGAATAGAGAGTCTAATTGAAAATTTCAGGGAACTTGGGTTATTGATAGAATGTAAGTCAGAACACTCTCATTTTGCCAAAGGCCTGGGATGAATAAGTACAGGTTGGTACAGGACCTACGAGCAATCAGTCAAATATTTCAGGATATCCACCCTGTTGTAGCCAAACCCTTTACCCTGTTAATATCTCTTTAAAAATATCACCAGTGGTTTACAGTGATGGGTTTGAAGGATGCCTTCTTCTGCACACCTCTTGATAAGCAAAGCCAGGGCATTTTTGCCTTTGAATGGGAAAATCCTCAAACTGGTGGGAAGACTCAGCTTACCTGGACTGTGTTACCACAAGGATTTGAAACAGCCCAACGATTTTTGAGAACTAACTGGCAAAAGAAAGAGACCTGGAATAAGGAGAACCCTGAAGGATTGGTCCTGCAGTATGTTGATGGTGTCTTACTAGCAACTGAAACTAAGGAAAAGTGCATGGAATTGACTGTTAGCCTTTTAAATTTCCTAGGCCAAAGAGGTTACGACGTATTTTCAGAAAAAGCTCAAATCATGAGCCAGCAAGTTAGCTACCTAAGATTTGAAATAATACCAGGACAGTGGAAATTTGGAACAGACAGAAAAGAGGCATCTGCCAAGTACCCCAACCTGCAATTGCCTGAGATTTAACAGCATTTCTGGCTATGACTGGATGGTGCAGATTGTGGGGTTTAAACTATGGACTTTTGGTCAAATCATTGAGCTTTTAAAGGAGGCCCCAGAAGGACCTTTGATTTGGACTCCTGAGAGTAAACATGCATTCTGTGACCTAAAGATGGCCCTGATGTCTGCACCCCTCTAGGACTTCCAGATTTAACAAAGTCCTTTGAGCTTTTTGGGCAGGAATGACAGCACCTCATCCTCGGAGTTCTGGCTGAGAAGGTGGGAGACTTCAATAGGCCTGTGGGGTGCATTTCAAAACAACTGGACAAGGTCAGCCAGGGATGGCCTGGATGCCTGGGACCTGTAGCAGTGACTGCTCTCATCCAAGAGGCCAGGAAATTGACTTTGGGACAAAAGACAGGAGTGTACACTTCACACACCATAACCACTGTGCTAAAAAAAGAGGGCCTAAGACAGGCGTTCCCCAAGCTGTATGCTGAAATATCAGACTGTTCTAATGGAGCAAGAAGATGTGGAGTTGAAAGTACCCACAGTGGTAATTCCAGCCCAAGTCCTGGACACCCTGATGCAAGAAGAGCAGCTGACCCTTGATCACCTACACACAGTTGAGCAAGTTTATGTAAGCTGACCAGACCTAAAAGATGCACCAACTGAAGATCCAGAGTTCTTTACAGAAGGAAGTGGCTTGGTGCAAGATGGGAAATAAAAATCTGCCTATGCCATAGTAACCCCAACCAATGTAATAGAAGCTGCACCACTGCCCATGGACACCTCAGCTCAAAAGGCAGAGCTCACAGTGCTGTGAAGAGCCTTGGAATTGGCAGCATGAGGAAGAGTAAACATATGGACTGACTCAAAATATGCTTTTAGAGTTGTTCATGCCCGTGGAACCATATGGAAGGAAAGAGGTCTATTAGCAGCACAGGGATCTCTGATTAATATACACAAGAAATTTTGTCTTTCCTTGATGCCACCCAGCTGCTCAGAGAAGTGTCTGTACTACACTGCAGGGCGCACCAGTGTGGGAATTCCCAAATTTTTGTAGGAAACAGACCTGCAGATAAATCTGTACAAGAGGTTGCACAACAAGGCATCCTGGCATTAATACCTAAAAAACCTGTTTCACTCCCAGAAGTTAGCCCTGGATATAGTCAGGCAGATTTAAAATCAGCTACTTACCTAAAAGCCCAGAATAGAGAGGGTGGATGGCTGGTAACTCCCAACAACCAGATCATAGTCCCACCACAAGTGATGTTGCAAATTGTCAAGGAGAAATACCAGCAAACCCACTGGGAAATCAGTACTATGGTGACTGGTCCAAGGGCTCAGATACCAGTGTCCCTATGACAAAAAGTGTCAAGTCTGTTACAGAAAAATGCCCAATATGTCTTAAAAATAATCCTTTGGATTCAAAAAGATTGCCTCCATGGTTCACTAAAAGAGGAAACACCCTCAGGGATTACTGGTAAATTGTATTTCCTGAGCTATCACACCAACAATGATATCTCATGGTATTATTTATTAGACACCTTTTCCAGGTGGCCAGAAGATTTCCCCTGCTGCACCAACAAGGCCAGGAAAGTCACCAAGGTACTTTTCAAAGAGATCATACACAGGTTTGGATTTGCTATTGAGATGTCATCCCAATTCAGATATAAAATGGGGACCCCATTTTATATCTGAAGTGTTACAGCAACTTAGTAAGCAGTTGGGTATAAATTGGGATTTACATACTCCATGGAGACTGCAATCTAATGGAAAGGTTGAGTCAATTAATCAAACTTTAAAGGGACAGATTAGCAAAATGGGTCAGGTTTTCTTAATGGCCACCAGGCTTGCTATGAGTTAGAGCACAGCCCCAAATAACTTGAAGGTGAGCTGTATGAGTTGATGTTTGGGACGTCATATTTTGCTGCAACTTTCCCTGGATGTGAGAAACTAATTGGGAATTGGGAAATAGCACAGTATTTAATTTTATTAGGGAAACTCTTGAATGAACTGAAAAGGTTTGTCATTCTCTCAGAACCTCTTACCCTAGACACCCCAGTTCATTCATTGCAGCCTGGGGATCACGTGCACATCCAGATCTGGAAACCTGAGCCACTCCAGGAGCAGTGGAAAGGACTTTATCTGGTTCTGTTGACTACAAGACCAGCTGTGAAAGTGAAAGGAATGAACTCCTGGATACATTGCTCCCAGATTAAGAGGACTCCTGACTCAGAGTGAATCGTGGAAAACACCGGACTCTTGCAGCTGAAAATGTCAAAGACATCTGTAAATGAGCAGCGAAATGTATAGACTCGTATTTATGGGAATTATTTTATCTTTAGGCAGAGGTGTTGCAGAAAATTTAATATTGATTTGAATCCAAGGGTTTGGTAAGATGCACAATCTATCCAGCATTACAGCCTGCCTCTCTGCCCTCGATTCAGCAGGGGAACCTATTCCTTGGGGAATTATCCCTATAAATCTGTCAATGGTGATCCAATATGATAATCTGACATTACAAAATAGAAGGGCCTTAGATATATTGCTGGCCAAAGAACAAGTGGGTTGTGGATATTTAAAATTGTGTAGAGATAGATTGTTGTGTTCACATCCAAATGTAACAGAAGATGTCCAAAATGTGGCCAATTGCTAAGGATAACAATGCTATCCTGAAACTAATAGGTTCAATAAAATTCCTCAAGGAATAGCATAATGATCCCTGAAAGAAAGGCTGGCTGGAATACTGGAAACCATCGTAATTGTAATAATTATCAGCATTGCTATTAGTTGTGTTCACAAAATGATCAGTCGTAATCTTGTGGGACTATAGATGACTATAGATAGAAATCGAGTTGGAATTTATCAAATAGCCTTAAGGAATTGGCAATGTTTCAAAGAGGGGAATTGATACCAAAAGGGTTAATCCAATTTCTGCTGTGTCTTTGTACTTTTAGCAAAAAGAAACGGGGTATGCAGGAGCTGCTTTCTCAGCGAGGAACCTATTGAATTCCTAAAACATCTGGCTTAGGAATGCAGCTACAGCCAAAACAAGACTATAAAAAACCTGAACCTGGGAGCATGGGGAGGGTTTTATGATAATGGGCTCTTATAATATGCATGTGGTGACTGTATACAAGCTATGCACTTGTAGAGAATCATGTGCATGTTAGGTGGAGCTCATCCTGTAATAAATGATGTCTCTTCTTAACACTACGTTGGTGTTAAGGAGTTTTATTTTACTCAATTTTTTGGTGAATTTCAGTGACAGAACAAGAAACTGATGGTTTTGCAGCCCAGTAATGTCTCAGTGTGGGGTTGCTTTCCATTAGAAGTTGCCAAATTATGTTCTACTTATTTAAATACTTAAAAGACAAATGTAATTTACAGAACCCAAACTTCCACACTCCTGTTTTACATGCACGTGCACACATGTGATCTCCTAGTAACTGCAATCCCAAAAAACCTGACGGCTGTGCTCCTGCATCTCATGGACTCTGTGTGCTGACAGGCAGCTTGGAGGCACATATTTGTGGATGAATCCATGGAGATATGGATGAATTCTGCTGTGGGAAGAATTTCCCTGCCTTTGCATACATGTTGTAAAGTCAATGCTCTGCTGTTTGCTCTATGCAAACAATGCTCATGTTGTACCAGACAAACTGTTTGCAGAAGAGTTTCCTTTTTGTTTTGTTTTTAAAAGATCTGCATTAAAAAATAAATACCAAGGACATTCATCCAGTCTAGAAACAGAAATTGAAGCAACTAACTTAACACATTTGTTATCAACTGCACTGCCAGTAAAGGGAACAAACAGCAGCTGTGTTGAAATAACTGCTCTGGGAAAGCCACAGTGCAGCACCCTCACCCTGTGCCAAGGAAGGAAGGAAGGAAGGAAGGTCCTACCTGGCTCCTCTTGAGCCTGCTGGACAGCAAGGCTCTGGGGAAAGCCCCATGGCTGAGTGGTGCTTCCTATGGACGCATCAGGACATGACATGAGCTGCTTTCTGCAGATAAGGGGCACTTGGTAGCAAACAAAAGGATTTTTAGTGAGCGTTTTTCAGACTAGACTGATCTGCTCAGCCACCTAATCATCTCTTAACAGTTTCACCCTAACCCCAGGTAAATCTCTCCCTCCACGCAGCTAGGGAGCACTTTGTCCAAAACGATTAGTTACCTGCCTAATTACCAGAACTTCAAGTCTCTTACAGAGCACTCCACCAAACCATTAATCACCCCACAGAGGAAGGCTGGCAGCAAACTCACCTGCTGGGCTGAGCTGAGCTGCAGGAAAGGCAACATCTTCCATTGCTGATGGATATTCCTGCTTTCAGCCAGCCGAGGGGAGCAAAGCCAAAGCACAGCAAGGTTGCTCCCTGCAGCTTTGAAGAGCTGTGACCCGAGGATTCCTGGAAAGTGCCCTGCTCCAGGGCTCCTGGGTTGTTCTGGGGCAGGATCCTCACCCAGCCATGCTCCTGTGCTTCAGGGGCTGTTGGGCAGAGCTTCTCTCCTGCTCCATGACAGCCCAGCTCCAGAGCCTTGCTGCTGCTCCAGACCAGCAGTGTTCTACCAAAGGAAACGAGCTGGGACTGGATGCTCCGGGCTGTGTGCAATGGTTTTCCCTATTGTAAACCAACAAATTGCCCAGCACTGATCATGGCAGCTGAGATTGCCACAAACAGAAGCCTGACAATAACCAGAGACCCTGCAGAGCCTGGGACAGAGCCTGGGCAGATCTCAGACTGGAAACTTGCTGTTACAGGTTACTGATGCTGGCACTACCTACCAGCAGGAAGGTAATGGGAGCTGAGTGTGCTGAGCCTGCCAGAGTGGGAACAGTTTCTTCCTGGAGCCCAGACTTCGAATTCCAGCTAGGCTATATGGAAATAGAGACTATGCTGCTGGTCTGGTGGGTGAAGGAGGGGGAGAAAACCTCTACTCTGATGGATTATTTGGGTAGGAAGGAACAGCTGATCTGAATATAGAAAGTAATTTTCTCATCCCATAAACCCAGGGGGTACTCCACAATAGGGTAGATACTAGGGAAGAACATTTGGGATATGAGAAATTGCTTGTTTCAGGAAAGACTGAGTGGTGGAAGTTACACAGAGGAGTAACTTCCTTTTAGTTCACCTAAAGAATTAGCAAGTGGGGATTTTCCAGTACTGTTGGGTGGGACTGCACCCCTTTGGTGTTCTTTTAGAGGTGTCCAAATGACCAGGAAGCAAAGTTCCTTTGATTTTCAGCTTTAAAGACAAATATAACAAAATCTTTAAAAAATATGGACTCATAGGCAGGACACTATAAGGGGTTCAGTGCTGGGAGATCAGGGAGAGCAAGAGTCTACAAAACCTGTGTGGATTGGGCTGCAGGGCATGGGATTGCATGGGGGAGGAGTAGCTGTGCCTTCAGCCACAGCCTGCAGAGACAACACAGCCACAGACACTCACTTGCTATGTTTATTGCATGCAGAATGACTCAACTGGAAAACGCTCTGTCTCTCCCCACTTTCTGGGCATAGCCACGTTTAACCAAATGCCCACGAAGTTCTGAATCAACCCCTCTCTGGGCTGATTGGGAACAGCAGCTGGGGACTGTGGGGATTCCTCCATGGCAGGCCCATGACCACATTTTCTTCCTCGCACGGCTGAGCTGTGTTGGGAGGCAGGGAGCTAAGAGAGAAGAGTAGGCAGCCCTAAATGCTAGAAGCTCCATTCCTGTGAGCCTGCTGCCTCCGTGGGGAGAGGTGTTCTGAAGGGATGAACTCCTAAAGGAACCAGCTCCAGTATGTGCCTTGGTCCATTCAGTGCCTGAACCGTGAGAGCCTGGGGGAACGGCTGGCCTGGTGGTACCGCTGATACCCCTCTGACGCGGCCGGCAGCAGCAGGAGGTGGCTCAGAGAATCCTTCTGGCACAGGGCCATGGCCTCGTTATAATTTATCTTCTCTTTAGTGACAGGGTCAAGGAGATCTTTTTCATAGTTGGACTCATCCTGGAGCCTATTGGCCAGGTTGCTCGTTATCATCCCTGTCTGGACAGCTTCCAGCACAGGGATGCGACCAGTTTTCTTGGGATCGATGAGCCCTCCAGTCAGATGCTGGACCTGCAGGTAGGGGAAAGCACTGTCCTTGGTCATCCAACCCTTCTGAACTGCTTCCCCCACAGACAGCCTTCTCTTGGTCACGGGGTCCTCAATGCCTGTGAAAGCTTTCTGGGCATTGAGCAGTCTCTGCATGTAGGTCCTGTCAATCAGCCCCCTCTCGATCGCCTTATGGACCGAGAACCGGTCCCTGGAAATGAGGTCTATGATGCCCCCCGTGGCAGCCTGGGCTTCCAGGAGCTTCTGAGCTGTCATGGGATCGAGCAGCTTCTTTGCCACGGCAGTTTTGATGTTGTACTTGGTGTTGGTGGTGGTGTCATACACCCCAGCAATGGGGGATGTGTCATCACATATGCTCTTCTGTGAGGCTGGGGGGAAGAAGGTTTGGGTTTGGTGGGTGGTGGGTGATGTGAGAGGGGATTTGGAGATGATGGAGCCAATTGAGAGAGATGAGGGAGGCTTGGTTTCCCCAGCCACCAGCAAGGCAAATTCAGAGATGGGAATCTTGCCATCCCGGTACAGCTGGTACTCCTCCTTTGTGATCCTCCTCAGCCTTAGCGCATCATCGATGGAATACTGCTTCCCACTTTTCTTGTCAAGGAGAAGTGAGACCTCCCCATTTGGGCCCAGGGTGGTGACTTCTTCCCAGTCACACTCCAGCTCTTGCAGCTGGATGTACTGGCCTCTGTCTATGATACCTCGTTTATAGGCTTCATAAGGGGACATGTCCTTCCCCGTGTCAGGGTCCAAGATAGAGATCTTGGTGGAGAGGTTTGTCTCTCTCATCTGGGTCTCATGATTGATTTCTTCACGGTTGACCTTTGACTGGAGATCCCGAATGAACCTCTCCTTGTTGTAGATCTGGTCCTTCTCCCTGAGGATGTCTGCCTCCAACAGGGAGACCTCATGTTCCAGCTGCTTCTTCTTCTGCCTGTCATTCTCGGTCCGCTGGCTGAGCAGTTTGGATTCCTCCCGAAGGAAGAGCACTTTCTGCTGCTTCTGCCTCTCCAGCTCCCGCAGTTCACTCTCCAAGTTGGCTCTCTCCTGGATGGCCAGGTTCCTGGCTTTCTGCAGCTCTGTCTCTTCACGAGCCCATGTCCTCTTCATGCCTTCAGCCCTCTCGATCTTCTCCCGGAGCCGCCGTACCTCTTCTTCTGCCTTTTGCTTGGCTCCCCTCTCCCTGCTCAGCAGCTCCCAGATGCGTGCACGTTCATTCTCCAGTGCTCTGTCCTTTTCCACCCGAATCACCTCCTTGTAAATGGTCTTCTCCTGGGATTTTGTTTTCTGCAGGACATCAACTTGCACCTGCAGGTTCTTGCATTCTCTCTGCAAGCTCAGCACCTCCATCTTCTCCCTGTCTAACTCCAAGCGCAGGTTGCTGGCAGACTGTTCCAGGACTGGATCCTTCTCCAGCTTGACCACTTCTTCCATAATGATCTTTTCTTGCACTGGGGCTGGGCTCTCCTCCAGCTCCTTTATTCTCAGTGTAATTTGTCTCATCTCCTTCTCCAGTGCAAGCCTCTTGCTTCGATCCTCCTGAAAGTTGAGCAGCTTCTCTTGCTCTTCCACCAGCACCCGGACCTGCTGCACGTCGCGTTCCAGGCGACGCCTGTTGCTCACCTCCTCATCCAGGCTGCGTCTCAGCCTGCTGTGCTCATCTCGGAGCTTGGGATCCTTTTGGGTCAGTATCACCTCCTGAACAACCACCTTCTCCTCTGGCTTCCTCCTCTCCAGTAGCATGTATTTGTTCTGCAGGTCATAGATGGCATCCTCTGCAGCTCTCCTCTTCTGGGACATGTTACGCACCTCCTGGCGCAGGCGATCGGCTTCTTTTTCCAGGAGTGGATCATTCTCATATCGGATGACTTCCTTGTTGACCAGCTTGGTTTCCACCTTGGATCTCTCCCTCCTCCATTCATCCCTTTCCCCTTGAAGCCTAATGAGCTGCTCCTGGGTCCTGCCATTGGTGTTCACAAGTTCATTGAGCTGCTCTTTCAGCCTGTCAATTTCTCTGAGAATCTCTGGACTCTTTTCATGTTTCACCACCTCCTCTATGACTTCCTTAAACTCCACCTCTGGTTTTTGTGACCTGAGGACTTTGAGCTCTGCTAATGCCTCTTCCACTTCACTGTCAATCTTTGTCCTTTTCAGAGTGACTTCCTGCAGCTCCTTTTTCAGGTGTGCAATCTGCCTCTCTGTTTCAGGGTCCACCAAGAAGATCTCATTGACTCTCTCTTTCACCTCTATCCTGGGCTTTTTCTTCTCTGCAATGCTGTACTGGCTCTGCAGCTCTCCCAGCTCACTTGTCAGCATCAAGTTTTTGCTCTTCTCTTCTTCAATCAGAGTTTTAAGCTTGGAAGTCTCTTTCAATAACTCTGGGTCCTGCTCTACCTGTTTCACCTCCTTAACGATAATTTTGGGCTCTGCTGTTTCAATCAGTCTTTCCACCTCCTCAATCTTGTTCTTCACTTTCACTATTGCTTCTTCTGCCGACTTTCTTTTGAAGGATTCCTCATCGATTTGTAACTGCAGGGTCCGAACAGACTTCAGCATTTCTGGGTTTTTCTCCAGTTTGATGAGCTCCTTCACCACCACCTTCTCTCGGATGTTGGGCTGCTTTCTCTCCAGCATGTGCAGCTCCCTCTTGTGCTGCTCAAGTTCAGAAGCAGCAGCCAAGCTTTCCTGCTGGAGACGCTTGATCTCCTGACGAAGACTGGCTGCTTGGCCATCCAGGCTTGGATCCTTCTCAATTTTTGTGATCTCTTTGGTGAGGAGCTGGGCAGGAGCGACCTTCTTCTCATTCTCCATCTGGGCAAGCTTACGGCTCATCACATCAATGTCTTCTTGCAGGTTCTGCCTCTTTTTGCCTTCCTCTTCAATCTGCTGTACCATCCTAGACAGGTTGCTCTCCACCTGTGGGTCTCTGTAGTATTCAATCACCTCTTTTTCTTCCACTCTTTCAATGGGCTTCTGAGTTTTCAACATCAGCAGCTTGTTTCTGTGTTCCTCCAGGTCCTCTTCAATCCTGGCCACTTTCTTCCTTTCCTCCTCCAGCTGTGATTTCAACCCCTCAGATTCCCTGCTTGTTGTGGCTTTGTTTTCAGCTTTCTGGGTTTGCTCGTGTACAGCTTCAATGTCCTCATGCACTTCCTTCTGCAAGGGGAAAAAAAAAGAATTAAAAAAAATGCAGGCAAGCCAAGTCATTCTTTTAAGGTGACTCAGAGATCTTTTAAGTGACATGGCATGGTGGGAGACAAAACTGGCACAGAATCCTCAGGCAGTCTCCAAATAAGGCTCATTGTAAATGGAAAGTGAGGACACAATCCCATCATCTCAAGCAACTGACTTGGTGAGTCTTCCCCTTGACTGGGAGGTGCTGCTGCAGCAGCCCACAAAGGTGCTTTGTGCTGCCTTCTTGTATCTGCAGCTGAGGGAGAGCATCACAGCCAGTCCCCAGCTTCATCTCTTGTGCTTCCTGAACCCACTAAAAGTCACCCATTCCCGAGACCTTTCCTACAGGTGGTTCAAACCTTAGAAAGGTATAAAAATCCTATTGCTTTGAAGTGTTTACAGAAGGTTGTGAGCACTGAATTCCAGCCACACTCACAAACAAATCTGAAATTCTCAGTCTGTGATCGTTGATTAGCTATGGCTAAGAGAACTGGACTTAAAAGTGCTGATTTTTTTTTTTCAAGCATAAACTACAGCTTCAGTAATGAGCTGAGGGCCCCCAGAGGTGATGAGAGTCACAACCCAAGATCAGTGTCAGTGAAACCGTGGTTTCTTGAAGTCTTTTTCTCAGAGGGGTTTCCATTCCTGCCCTTCCTCACACCTGGATGGCTCAGGGAGGGCCCCAGGCTGAGCAGATTTGAACCCCAATCTAGAGCACCCCAATCTTGCAGTGAGCTGGAACCTCGTACCTTCTCAACAATCTTCTTGGCAAACTCCAGCCGGCTGAGCTGCTGTTTGTTTTCTGCTACCAGCTCCATGTAGAGCTTGGTGACCTCATTTTCCTGCAAAAGAAAGAGCTGTGAGAGCCTCGTGCCCTCGCCTGGACACTGCTCTGCTGTGTGGCAGACTCTGCCACACCTTCACCTGCACCAGTTTTGTGTATGGCACAGTTCTAGGGATGAGTGTCTTCCCATCTGACTCTTTAGAGAGACAGAGTGTAAAGATTCATGCAAGAGATCCTGTCCCTGTGGTTTGAATGCCTGTTAGATGCCTACAGGCCTACACAGGGTCCAGTCTTCCAAATTCACAGATGGAGAGCAGCTGGCAAAAGCCTCAAGGTGATGCAGGGTGTAACTGGGAAGAGCACAGGGGAGCTCTGGCTCCTTCCTCTCCCCACACACCTACCCTGTAAGTTTTATCTTCATACACAATGTGGTGAGGAGGCAGCATCAGAAATCTCAACCAAGGTGCCAGGCACAACCCTAATTCAGGGTCTCACTTCTGCTTTGCCCCAGGGACAAAGGGATCCCTGAGGACTCTGACTCTGGGATTAGGACCACAATTAGTGGTGGCTGTTAGAACGGATTAAGGCCTTGCAGAGGACATTGGGGCATGGGTAATGAGCTGGAAAATGGTTTCCATGCCTTCATCTTAACATTTTACCTGGGCCTGGATGCTTTCCTGCAGGGGGGTCACACGCAGCCTCTTTGCAGCAGAGTCAGTCAGGGAAGGGTCCAGAGAAGAGCTGTATTTGCCTGCTTCAAGCTCATAGTCCTGTTCAGAGCAGACACACGAGAATCAGGTGGGATCTCTTGGGTGAAATGCTAAAGGAGTGATAAATGGGAAAACCCCTCCTTACATTGAGTGTGGACTGCACATTCTGGGACAGCCTGATCAGGGCATTCTTCTCAGGCTCCTTGCTCTGGATCTCCTCCACCAGCCTCTGCAGGAAACACACGTGGGGTTAAGGACACACTGAAATCCAACTATGTGCCCAGTAATACTTTTGCAGCCTAGAGAATCAGGTCAGCTGAAGGAATGGTGGGAACAGGAAGACATTTAGGAAGAGTCTCCAGGGGTTTAGGGTATCTCAGCAGTGCTATAACATACCCAGGACCTCCCACACTGATTTATCACAAATAAGATAAATAGCAGCCAACACAGAGACCTCCACAACTTCTTGTCTGAGCTACTGAGCTTAGAGTCTGCTCAAGTAGAGAGAAAAGAAGGACTTGGATGCAACATCTCAGCCTAAGGTAGAATATTTCAGGATCTGAAAGTGTCCTCTCCATGGAAAAGACTTCAACCTGGAGGTGACTGGCACAGATGAGGACACCAGCACTGTAGATAAACCCAGCAAGGTGAGATACACCAGGTAACACCATCCATGGGCTGCAATCCTTCCCTAGTTCATTCACTGTGATAGGGGAGCACATAACTAGGAGCTGGCTGGTACTATTTTGCATGTGCTGTTCACAAGTAAATTTCCCCATCCCTGTAAAGTTACAGACTCTTCTTGCCCTGGAACACACCTTCTGTGCCTGCAGCTTGTAATTGATCTGGCTTGGCCCATCAGTGGTCTTCACTTGGTGCTTGGGTAGGTTGTTCATCCAGAACATCAGGTTCTCATTGGAGTTTTGGAACTGCTGGTAGGTGAGGCTGATGTTTCTGAGGGTCTTCTCTCTGTACAGCACAAAAGTGGACAGGAATATTAAGGGGAAGGGCAAAGATTCATGTGCAAATTCCTGGGAAAGAAGGTGAAAGGTGAAAATATCACCACAACAAACACCAAGATAACAAAAACGAGGGGGTGACAACTGATGCCTGAGTGGGGAGCACAACTCTGGAAGCTCAAAGCCTGTGCTGTGAACACACCTGGCCCTCAGTATTACAGGACTGTGGTCAGGATTAGGGTCCCACAATGAAGAACCCACTCTGATCCCTGCCCCAGCCCAGCTGAGCTCAGAGGAGCAGAGCTGACCCCCAGGTGCTCACCGCTGGTCCAGCTGGTCAGCCACGGCGTGGTAGCGATCATTGAGGAGCTGCACCTCCCTCTTCTGCCGGGGCAGGTCAGGGCAGTACTCCTGGAAGTTGTTCTGCACAGCACTGCAGCTGTGCTCAGCATCCTTGAGCCCTCGGTTCAGCTTCAGCACACAATCCTCCTGGGCCACCAGGTCACGCCTCATCTTCTGCAGGGGAGGGAAAAAAAGACACTTTGTGTTTGCATCAGTCAGAGCAGAAACGTGTTGGACCCCAGAAATTTGAAGTTTTTGAGCTTTCTGTGCTTTTAGGCACACACCCCCTGGAGAACACTGCTTTTGACCTGAGGCCTTGAAAACAGCTTCTAAATACGAGTGGTGAAGTAGAAATCAAGAGTGTGTAGTGAATTAGAAGTGTGTGCTTTCATAGGGTGATGGTTTTAAATTTGAAGTTTAATAGGTATGGGACAAGATGGAGGATTTGGGTTGTTGTCTCTTTCTTTGTTCATCTTTCTTTTCCTTCTTCTTCATGCTTTTCAAGTAGTAGTTTCTGGTTGGCCAGATAATGTCACTCTAAGGGTCACAGGAATGTAGTTACTGAGTCAAAAGTATAAATAATATAGGTGTCAATTCTCTACTGGACTGTTTAGCCTTAAAAGACCTTGTAGCAGTTGCCTCTGTAGCCATTTTTCCTCACTTCTAGCAAGGAGCTGGAAGTGCTGTCATACTTTCTGCTCTTTCTGATAAGATACAATAAACACCCAAGCCCTAACACGAGAAAAACTGTTTCAAGCGTGTTTCTGTTACTCCTGGCTCTGAGAAGGAGACAGATGAGACTGATGACAAACCACTAATTAGGTGTGCAAAGCCCCTGCACCGCTGCCCTCACAGAAACACCCTCCTGGAAGTGTCAGAAGTGTCACTGGGCAGCACTGGGGGCTGGTCAGGCTCTCCGAGTGACATGCAGGGTGGAAGAGCTGGAGCAGGGAGGTTTATTCACCAGGGAAGCAAGGTGGCTTGGACAGAGCACTGAGAAGTTTTGGGGAAGGCAAAACATCAGGTCAGTGTGAGTGCCAAGGATGGGGCAAGCAGACTGGGAGCAGGAAAGGTCAGGGATAGGTGTGAGGCAGAGCAACAGAGATTAGATGCTAAGGGGGTCATGTTGTTTTTTAGGGACTGCAAAGGGAGGGACAGAAGGTTTTGCTGCCCAGTGAGAGCAGGTCAGCCTGCAACACCAAAATTAAACCTTCAAGGAACAAGTCCTCAGAAAGGCTTCATCCCTGGTGCCTCAAGGTGCTCAAATAAATCCAGCTCCTCCCACATTGCTCCCTGAGCTCAGGGATCTCCCATCCTTCATGAGAAGCCTGAGGTTCCCCTACCTGCAGGTCATTGGCCCGGTCCTGCAGGGCATTGGGGGATGCAGGAATGATGCTGTCCTGAGCCAGCTTGGCCTCAAATGTGCTGACAATCTTGTCTGTGTTCTCAATCTGAGTCTCCAGGTTCAGAGCAGCCTTAGCCCTGGGAAAGGGGAAAACGAAGGACAAGGTTAGCTACAGAAACTCCATTCTTCTTCTTTTCTCCCTTTGATGTTTAACCTTACTTAAAATTAGAGCTTCTGCAATATGTTAGAGAACAAGCAACGTGCACTCTGTCATGCTGCTCACAAGTCAGGTATATTGCAGTTCAGCACACAGCACATCTGGGACACACACCCATTGTGGTGGATTTTCCACAGTGGGGGGAATCTACTCACAAATTACACACAGGAACTCCTTCAGAGGTGCCTTTGATGATGGATAGGAGGTTTCCAACCTGTGCTGGACCTCAACCAACACTCATACAGATCAAAAGCATTTTCTGTCATGCTTCTGTGTTGGCACACCTGTGCAAGGAGACTTCCTTCCCTCATCCCCATCACTCACTTCTCGTTGTACAGGCTGGAGAGCATATTGACATCATTGTATTTGCTCCTGAGGGCATTCAGTGTGACAGGGAGCTGGGAAGCTGAGGTGCTGGTGGGTTTCTTGGAAAGGTAGGTCTCACACTCCTTCTGCAAGGCATCCTTGGTTGCCCCCAGGTTCTCAAGTTTCTTTGTTGTTTCCTGGCACAGGAGATGGAAGCACAGTCACCCAACACAGCCATAACAGTGCTGCTGTGGAAATGTGTTTCCCTCGGGGGCAGATTTGGCTGTGGGGCTCAGGGTGTGGTGCCCCTCTCATAAGGAGCTGCCCCTTGGGGCACAGCCCCATCCAGACTGGGGCTGTCTGGCAGTGGCAGGGTGTGGGAAAGAGATCCACACAGAGATGGAAAAACCTACCTGCCTGAGCCCATCCTGCTGCTAGAGCTGGATAAATACCCACAGAGGAAGATGTAACGAGGTGAAATACTGCAAACCCAGACCTTGACCCCAAGGAAAGGAGTGGGGCTCCAGGGCATTGCCTCTTTTCCTGTCTCACTGACATTTACAAGTCTGTACAAGCCATCAGGTGAGACAAGCTGGTCCTTGGATTAATTCCCTTTATCCCTTAGTCTCTTAGTTACAGACTTGAGAGTGTAGGGTGACAGCATTCCCAAGACTGGAATGTGGCATTCCCTGACTGTGGCACCTGGACCACAGCTCTGAAATCAATGGACCCTCTTGCTCCAGAGCCAAGGGAACATTGCATTTCCTGAGGGTTTCTTTCAGTCCCATTTCCAGGGTTCAAACTAGCCTGAAACCCTTGGAATTGCAGCCTGGTTTTCTCCTTTGGAGCACCAGCTGTCATCTCCTGTGTTATTTCCATGTTGTCTTGCTTTGGGCCAAACTCTACCAAGCTGCTCCTGCTCCTCACCTGCTGATGTTTGATCCTCCTGCCAAGGTCATCTGTAGGGTCACTGTAGTTCACAGGAGACCTCACTCGGTTCAAAACCTCCTTCTCTACCTGGACCAAGTCCTTGCCAACACGATCCAGGCTGCTGAGGAGCCGGTCAGCCTGGGGATCATCCTGGACTGCTGGAGGGTTCCTGGACAGAGCTGCAGTGAGACAGAGCTCAGGTTAATCCCCAGGTTTTAGCTCAGCCATGGTGAGCCACAGCTCTAAAGGAGAGACAAAGCCAAGTGCTGCCATCAGACACATTCCTTCTCAGCTTTGCTGGGAGCCTTTGAACTACAGCTGTGGGAATAACAAAGATAACCCAAGGTTGGGATTTAGCCATGGCTGCCTACTCATCCCACAGCCCCCAGCTAGGGAAGAGAACTGCAAGGGACCCAGATTACAAAGCAGGTTTAATTAAGGTTTCTGGATAGGCACATCCCCCTGAAATCCTAAATAGCCTCCAGCTGTTGATGGAGCTGGAAGTCAATCTCAGAAGGGCAGCAGGCTTTGAGTGAATTGCTGAGACAGGAGTCAGGTCATCCTGCCAGCTGTTCTTTGCCATGGAGGAGAAGGAGAAGGAGAAGGAGAAAGAGAAGGAGAAGATCTCCCACAGGGACCTCTGCAGGTGCCTCTGCCCACCCTAGGTGGGTGCTCTGTTTCCAGAGCTGTCTCTGCAGAGGGCTGGACTCTCCAGGGTTTGGCCCAGGTGACAAACCTTGCTGGCTGGGCTGGACCTGCTCCTTTTGGCTGCGTCTCAAGGTGCTCTGAACTGCTGCTCGCTTCTGCTTCACTGTGTTCAGCTCCCCTTCCAACCTGTGAGCAGAGAGGGGCATCAGCAGCCAGGAAGGGACACAGCACTGACAGAGCCCTGCACAGCAGCAGCTCCATGGCTGTGCTGGGGACGTGTCCCCAAAGGCAAGGGAAGGCGTCCTCAAAGGCTGGGAGCCTGCAGCCTGTTGTACTCAGAGATATCCCTTAGGAAAGGGAACAGCAGCAAGAGCAGCTGGTTGGTTTGAGGAGCTGAATTATCTCAAGGAAGTCAGTGTTTCCAACTCTCAGCAGAACCTTTCAAAGCTGGAAATTTATTTCATATGGTTGCAGTGCTTTGCAGCCTTGCAGGAAACAAGTACAAGTGGCTGCTTCTGTGGCTGCTGCACTAGAAATGCCACATCTCTCTTGTGAGGATGGTTCCTGCCTAATGAAACTAGGGCTGGGATCTGCCAGAACTGTAAGGACCAAAAAATATTTCTGGGTGAGAAAAGACTCATGGAACCAGAAGGAGGGAGAACAGGAAGGACCAGGCTAGTTCTTATCCTTGCTGTGCATTGTTCCAGCTAAACATTGTGTGTTAAAACCAGCAATTCCCAGCTTGCCTGGCTGCTGCTGAGGGCTGCCCCTCTGTGCAGAGGAACTGAATTTCTGTTTTAAAACACTCATGAAACCCTTACATCCAAAGGATTCAATAGTCTGGGATGTGTGAAGGGGGTTCCACACTAAGGAACACAATGAAGCAATCACACCCATGGCACTGGGGACCCAAACTCCCACTTTGGGCATGCCTGCATAGCTCTGAGTCTGGGCTGTGGCCTTTCCTCAGCACTGGAGCAGCACTGATTTACCCAAATGCCTGGGGCCACGATTGAAAAGGCAATGCCAACCTCCCTGCACCACCACCCCGTGCTGTGGGAACTGCAGAGCTGACTGAGCAGGCAGGCAGCAAACCTACACAGAGGCCCAAGAAGCATTGCAGTCTCCAGCTGGGAGCAGATACCACAGATAACTCTGTCCTGTTTGGCAAGTCCCAAGCTCCAGACTGATTCTGCAATGAATTTAGTCAAACCTATTCGAGTCACATGTTTGGGTGAAGAAATCAAGCCTGACTGCCAGAAAACTCATTGACAGTGAGGTCTGTGCAGTGTGCAGGGATGTTGAAGAATGGTAGACAAGGATGAAACACCTGGGTGCAAGGAAAAATTCCTCTCCAGGAGGGATTTAGTACTAGATACTCGAGAGGCCTGTCCCCAGCTGCTGTTTCTCTGCAGTCAGGCTGGTTATGACCCAAGAGAGTCCAAATGTCTCTCTGGGTCCGGGTCTCTGCTGCAGACTCACCTATTGACCTTGTCTATGGACTCAGGGTCAGGAGGAGGGATGGAGAAACAGGCAGAAGGTGCCTCCTGGACCACACCAGTGCTGCTCTGGACCACCCACATCTCTGGGTTACTGTTGTCCTTCAGAGTGTACTTGTCCCCTCTGGTTAGCTGCACCTGGGAGAGGACACAAAACCCAGTGAAAGGCTTGGCTTTCTGGAGCAACCAGAAAAGAATCCAGTTCTCTGTCCCTTCTGAGGGTGCTGCCAGTCCAGCCCTCACCTCCCCAGCATCCCAGTCACAGAGGGTGTCCAGGGTGAGGGGCTGACAGGGACGTGTCCTGCGCAGTTTCAGAGGGCTGATCTCTTTGCTCCTCCTCTTCAGGTCAGTGATGCTCTTCTCTGCCTGCTTCAACACCTTCTCCTCGTTCTAGACAAAACAGGGGAGACAGTGGCTGTGACCAGGTTTGAATAAGAAGGAAGGGGAGGGTCACACTACAGCAGATGTGCTGGGACCAATTATCTGTTCTTGCGGGGTGGAGTTGGGAGTTTCTCCATTCTTGATCTCTCTATGTCCTTCTTCCCCTTTCCATTGCTCCCCTCAGCTTTCTTTGCTCACAGATCTGCCATTGAGGACACAGCCTGGGTTAACCTTAGGTGAACCCACACTTCCATATAAAATATCCTGAAGAAGTTTTCTTTTTCAGAAATGGAACACCTGCCAAGAGGTGGCTGCATTCCAGTGTCAGAAAGTACCAAGATTCCAGCAGCTGCTGAGAGTGAAATGTGCTGCACACTTGGGAAGGCACCATGGTGAACGTGTCCCCTCCCTCTCTCCGGGGCAAATCTTCCCTTTCTATCTGCATCTCACCCCTGAGGTCAGATTTCTTTATTCCCTCCCTTGCCTTTGGCTCATGAGAGTGCTGAGGAGATGGGAGGATCTTTCCCTGCTTGGATGCTGGTGGCTCACACATCTGCAGGCCCTCTAATCAGTGTCTTGTGTTCGGGACAGCACATGGCTTCTCCTGCACTTCTCCTTCACTCTGCTGGTGTCCTGGGGCCTGGCTGTGTGCCACTGATGGGGACAGTGCCATCTCAGGGCACTGTGAGCAGTGTGCATCTTCTGGGCTTCCCCCTCCCTAGCACAGAGCTGGGCTGAGCTATCCCTCTAGGATTATTCACCCACCTCTTCCCCTTCCCCTCTGGCATTTATCGGGGAGTTTTTAACTTGGGATTTGCCCTGAGGTCTGGCTGGTGCCACCAGCCCTGAAAGCCTCACCTCCAGTTGAAGCAGCAGATCTGACACCACCCCAGGGCTGTCTTTGTTGAATTTGCTGTATTTGGTGTCCAGGTCAGAGCTCATCTTCTTCAGGGAGTGGCTCACAGCCTCAGCATCATCCTGGAACTGGAGGTGTGGGTAGGGAAACAGTCAGGCATGGGGGGACATTACTGTCTCCAGGCCCAGTGGGGTCTCTCAGTTCCCAGCACCTCTAAAAGATTATATTTTGAGGGTTTTCCCCAAAATACCTTTACTAGGTGCAAGCAAAGGCTGTCTCATCCTCACCCTTTTGCTGTCTCTCTTCCCAGCCTGCCCTGCAGAGCCATGGCCCATGAATTTGCTTTTTACCTTCTTATAGCTCTCCACATTTTTCAGCTGGCTCTCCTGGCAAATGCAGAGATTCAGGAAATTCTGCCACTCGTTCTTCAAGGCTTCCTGGTGAGCCTGTGGTGGGACAGAGCACATCTCAGTGGCTTCCAGCTGGTCCTACCTCCCCCACCACAGGTCTCCTTCCCTCAGAAGTCCCAGAGATCAGAGGAAGAGCAGAGACAAAGCTGTGCCCAGGCACTGCCTGATGCTGAGCCTGAGTGAGGACACCCCCTGAGAAGGACCTGGCCCATACAGAACAGCCATCACTTCTCAAGTGGTCTCAGCTCCAGTGGTGCTGGGGACTGAGAGCCCACCTTAGCCTGGCACTGCACCTGCAGGCTTGGAAATACAGCCTTGGAGGCTGGGGGCTGCTTTCACTTGGGAGAACTCACACCATGTCAAAGCTGGAACTTTTAACAGTGTGAGGGCGGCTGCACTGATGTGTGTGAGCAGCAGGAGCTGGTCCCAGCACAGAGGTGTTGGCCACTATCTCCTGGAAATTTTGGAAAGGTGAAGACCCTGCACTTCCCTCAGATTCCCTGGAGGGCTGGAGCAGGCAGAAAGATGCTGCAGTGCAGTGTGGAAGGAAAGAGTAACATAACAGCAGGGAGAGGTGAAGGAGTCCCCTCTGACCTTCCAGCTGAGGCACAGAAACACTCTCATTCTCCCACGGGGCTGGGGAAGAGACCCCCTCTCCCTACCTGGATAGGTTTGATGGCTGGGTGCTTCAGCTCAATCATCCTGTCCCCATCGTCCTGAAGGTGGTTCACAAACTCCTCCTGGCTGAGCAGCTCATTGGACTTGAAATCCTGCAGGGGAAAAGAAACTTTCTGTCCTTGGGAGCATGCAGGAAGCACAGGGTGGTCTCCTGGGGCACCAAACATAACAGAGATAAGGCTCCCAAAGCACAGACATCCTTGCTTGTTTGTTTTATTAAAACAGAAGGGGTTAGGCAGAGCTAAAACAAATTAGACACACTTGGGCCTCAGAAAGGATCAAGGCATTTGTTTAAAGAGCATTTTCCTAAGCAATTATCCCTCTCGTTTTCTGTGTCCCAGCACATGGCAGTCATGGGTGTTGTACTGTGGCCATCGAGGCTGATGTGGCACGGAGCCCTTCCCTTCTCTCTGGCCATGGAAAGCCTCCCTGCAGTGTGTGATCCCACCTGGATGCTCAGGGGGCTGCAGGGGTGGCACAGAGCAGCTCGTTCCTGATGCCAGCACGGACCCAGGGCTCTCTTCCCCCTCTGTTCTGGAAAGCCTCGTGCTCAGGGCTGGTGGTGGGTGTGCAGGAGGCTGGGATGGCCCTGCAGATCCCACTGGATCTTGGGCAGCCTTTCATGGCCAGGCCACGCTGCCACCCCCGGGGCTCACCTCATACTCGCGGCGCACGCTCTGGACATCCAGCATTTGGTCACTCCAGTCCTGCTTCAGGATCTTGGTCTGCTGCTCTGTCAGGTAGCCCAGCTCCTTGGTGCAGCCCTGGAGGTGGTGGTAGAGGCTGCCAAGGCTCTGCCCTCTCCAGATGGAAGCTTTCTGCCCACACACAGGACAGAGACAGTGTCAGTGCTGGGCCTGGGGAGTCCCTTTCCAGAGAAATCTGCCACCACTGCCTCTCATCTGATGGGGCTGCTGTTCCCTTTCCCTCCTCACAGACAAGATATGTTTGTCTAACCAGAATCCCAGGTGTGGGCTGGTGCCTGGGGCAGTCTCAGAGCTGGCCCAGCTCTGCTGTATTTCTCACAAATCCCATTTTCAGCATCAACCTTCATGGGCTCAGCTGGCTAAACCCAGGACCTTCTTCCTGGCCACCTCCTTTGCTCTGGCTGCTCATTTCCTCTCTGGAGCCCTTGTTAGGGATTCGGGCAAGCCTCCACATTTGCAATCCTGATTTGGAACAGTGTGGGCAGGATTTCCTGGTGCCTTCTGGTCCCTGCTCACAGACACAGAGGAAACTGCAGACCCATGAAGAGGAGAGTCATGGATCTCACCCTCAGCATTGCCCTGAGGACAGCAAGAGTTCTTTCAATTTACACCTATCCCAAAGAGGGAAGGAAATGGGGAAATGATATGAGGGACACATCTTTACTTTGCAAGCCCAGGGGTAGCTCCTGTTCTGAACTGAGCATTCCCTGCCCATCGGGGATGGTGTTACTCTGCTGAAAGACCCCATCTGCTCAGAAAACCACTGAGAGCCTTACCAGCAAGTCCTTGTACTGGCTTTTTAAATCTGCCACATCCTGGATTACAGCACAGCCAAGACCACGGAGGCGAACAAAAAACAAAAAAAAACAAAAAAAAAAACAAATAAAGAAAAGCTGTTAGCAAAACATGTGGTGAATGCTGATGAACTGAATTATGGAATGTTCTTTAGAAACCATCCAGGAGCCACCTCCCTGGGCCCCCATGGCCTCTGCAGAACAAGGGTGGGCATTCCCTGTGTGGAGGAGCAGATGGGACAGACACGAGCAGGGTCCCCAAGGGGGTGACAGGAACAAGGAGGGGACAGAGGTGCCTTACCCCAGAGTGCAGGTTCTTGATCTGGAGCCCGTAGGCTTCGATCTCCTTCTGCAGGATGTTGTGCTCAGCTATTTGCTTTTCCAGCTCTGACATGCCAGGGCCATATTGTCCTGCATTGACTTGTTTCTGTGCAAAAGGAGTCAGGGCAGACACTAAAGCAAAAGGATTCATTTCGGGGAGAAACCCCAGGCAGTGCTGGCAGGGCATGAAAAGATCTGGTACCTGATAGAGGTCCAGGAGGAAGGGAGGGGATTTTTTTTGTTGTTTCCCATTATTGCTGTTGGTTGCCATTTCCCCAGCCATACACAGGGGCAAAGATAACCAGACCACATAACCCTGGGCTACAGAGCTGAGCTGAGCCAGCCCCCTGCCCATGGTGATATGCATGGGATGCACTTAATTACCATCCAGCTTTCAGGGGAATCCAAACTGGCTCCAATCTGGGCACTCACCCAAACCTTGCAGTGTGAAACCTGAAAGGTGGGGCTTGTAAAATCCTAGGAGACATCACCTTCTCCATCCTTCATCCTACAGTAGGACTCTCTACCTGATCCCCCTCTGGTAACCCTTAATCTGAAGAGGATAATTCAGAGGGTGCTCCAGAGGGTTTTAACAGGCAGAAGGAGAGTTTGTCTTCCACCCAGAGCCACTGAATTATTCCCACCACCTCCAACATCCCCGTGTTGTGCTGAGCATGCAGTGGCTGGCACAGCCCTACAACAGCAAACATCATCTGGTAGGAGATGGGAGAAAACATCCAAACCCAGCTGCTGTTACCATCTTTTGGTCCAGGATCCTGGCCCAGTCCACCCTGGGCCCCATCTCGGGGATGTTCAGCTGCTCGTAGAGGGCTCGGTACTCGGCACAGAGCTGTGTCACACGGTCATGGAGCTGCTGGATGCTGCCAGGGGAAAGGGACAGGGCCCTGTGTCAGCCAGGGAGCACGAGAACCAAGGTGGGCCTTGAGGAGCCCAAATTTCACTTGCAAGACCCAGGGTTCTTTGCTGTCCCTTTGTGGCACTGGTGTCTTTGAACAGTGTCCTGCTGTTCCCCATCTTCAGGGATGTCTCAGGAATTACTGCCCAGGAAGATGCTGCAGGGAGGTCAGGGCTGTCCCTTCCCTCCTGATTTCTACATAGAACGCCCGGAATTGAAGAGGAGCAAAGCACCAGAAACCAACTGAAGCTCTTCTCCCACTCCAACACCCACCTCTGACTCTGTGCTTGCCCCAAATTAAAGGTATTTTAGGGAAGGCAGAGGAAAAGGGGATTTGCTCTGAGAGTGGATGGAGCCACATTTTAGCTCTGCATTTTTATAAGGGCTCCCAAAAGACTGGGGTCTCTTGGGCATTGCTCTGGCATCCACTCTGCATACCAATACCTTTATAATAAATTGGCAGAAAAGATGATTTTAAGGCTAAATTCTGTGGGAAGAAGAGTGAAACTACTACGCATGGCAAGGACTGGAGTTAATTCTATGTCCTGAGGAGGTTCCCAATTGTTCAGTGCTCTCATCACACCATTCCCTACACTGTACTCACTCTTTCTCTATCTCAAGAGCCTGTGGGTGTTTCAGCCTCTTGGCACGGTCCACATCCAAGAAGAGATCTTTCAGCAGGGTCTCAGCTTCCTTCAAGTTCCTGGCATTCTCTGTCTGGAACTCAAAAGCCTTGTTCTTCTGGTGATTGCTGGAATCCTGGAGCCCAGGGAGACAGAGGAAAAAGCCTGCTTGGATCACATGGATCTCACAACACTTTCCTTGGCCAACACAGAGGCTCTGGATCCTCCACACAACCAGCACAGAGGAGCCCTGATGCCCAGGCTGCTGCTCCAGCTCCCTCCCTGCCAGGAGCTCTGTGGGTCAGGTTGGCAGCTCAGGGCTGTGCTGCCATAGCTGAGACAGCCTTGGCTGTGCAAAGCCTGAGGCATGGAGCAGAAAGAACCTGGGAAGCCTCAGGATGCAGCCCCAGGGGTTGGGAGGCTCTCTGGGGTGTCTGTTCCTCCCCAGCCCCGAGTCAGCCCCCAAACCTGCACCAGCATGCACAGAGCAGACACCTGACCTGCTGTCCTAGAAACTGCATTCCGAGGCAAAGCCTTTCACCTCCCACCACTCCCTGCCACTGCTGACCTGCTTGAGCTTGGACTGAGTCTCCAGGATGTCCTTCTCCACCTGGTCAGCATTTGTCTGCATGCGGGAGATGAGCACGGCCAGCTCATTTGTGGAGGACCTGAGAGGGGGAAGAGCAAAGCAGGTGGGTGGGCAAAGCAAAGCCCACCCCTCCATCACTGCCCTGCCCCAGGCCTGGTTCTTCAACCCTTTCCCCCACTGGGGCTCTCAAGAAAGAGTCTGGGCTGTGGCCAAGGGCACACACAGGTGATCAGTGCCCGCAGCCAAGAGGCCAGAGCTGGTGTGTTCAGGGTGAGTGGTGCTGGGGTTGTGCACAACACCAAGCCCATCCTTGCTGCAGATGCTCAAAACTTTGTGTGGATTCAAAAAAACATCAGAGGGGGAAAATAATAGGGGGGGGAAAAAGGGGGGAAAATTGCTGTAGGGCTCCCCAAAGCACCAGCACCACATCTGGGTGGGAAGACCTGAAGCCAGCGACGGCTGGAGGCCAGGGGAGCACCCTGCAGAGGCAGCACAACATGCTCACCCTGTTTGGAGCTGCTTCCCTGGGTGCCTGCCCTTGGCTGCTGGCACAGGTGACCCTTTAGCCTGACCCAAAGCTGCCATCCTTCCATGTGAAGCTCTCCACAGCTGGGCCCAGTGCCACCCAAGACTGGGCTGCAGGGGACAAGGACTTGCTATGCAGACCACAAGCCCCTCTGGCTGTTGTGGTGTTTTCAGAGCTTGGGGAACAGCAGGAAGCTGAGTCAGGGCAGGTTTAGGCTGGGTACCAGGAAAAGGTTTTATACCCAGAGAGTGCTCAGGCACTGGACAGGCTCCCAGGGAAGTGGTCACAGCACTGAGCCTGTCTGAGCTCAAAGAGTGTTTGGACAATGCTCTCAGCACATGGGAGGATTTTTGGGGTGTCCTGCACAGGGCCAGGAGTTGGACTCAGTGATCCTGATGGGTTCCTTCCAACTCAGGATATCCTATGATTCCAAGACTCCAATTTCCCAAGGCCATGGCACACCTACCAGCCCTCCTCACCCCAGTGAGGCTCCACTGAAGGTTCCCAACAATAGGTCCTTATTTCTGTCACCTCAGTGCCACCACACAATGACAGTGCCATCACAGCCCTTACCCCACCACCACCCTTGGGAATGAGCAGCCCTGCTGGAACAGCTGGATCCAAAGCCTGCAGCCAGGCATGGGATGCTCCCTGCGGATAAGGAAGCACAAACCTCGATGCCACCTTTGTCCTTGTGTCCTGTTCTCACAGCACTCACTGTCCCTTGAGGACAGTGCCGGCCCTGCCCTGCAGGCAGGGAGAGCACAGCAGTGCCAGGATGTGGGCAGGGGCAGGAGGGTGTGGAGTGATAGCATCACGCAGGGATGGAGCCCTCGGAATGCTGTTGATGGGACAAAGTTCAGCAGAGGCTGAGTGCATAATGTGCTGCTGCTGGGATCTGAGACCAGGAGGAAAGAGTTTGAGCAGCCACAATGGGACATCACTGGGGGTCAGCTGGAGTCGGGGGACACTTCTTCAGGGCAGGTTGGTACCTCTCTGGTGGAAGAAGAAATTAGAAGAAAAACGATGTCCTGCAGCAGAGCCACCACATCTTAAGCCCTGTGCTTTCCTTCCAAGCCCCTGAATCCACAAAGGGGAAGGGGGGGAAATGATTCCCTTAATGCCTCTGTCATTGCTCCAGCTCCTGCTCGTGGCTCCAGCTGTTCCAGGGTTCATTCCAAAGGCTGGAACAGATGCTGGGATGTTCATTTATTACAGTCCCAAGTGACTGTAACGTACCAGGGAGTGCTACAGTCACCCCAAGCCACAGCTCCCGTTGGAAGTGAGCCCAGCCCACACTGAGCACGGCCCAGAGGAGGCACAGCCCCAGCGCTGCTGCTCACAGCATCCTCCTGTCCCCTTTCCCCAGCTCCTCCCTTGTTTTTAATTTCCCAAGCGTGGGCCTGCACAAAGCAGCTCTCAGCTGCCCCGGAGGTTTGGGGCTGGCAGCATCTCCCGGCATCTCCCAAAGCTGAGTCTCCTCCCAGCTTTGCTGCCTGGAATTCACATCAGCAAAGTGAGACGGGACTCTGTGTTGCAGCATCGCCACTTCTGCAGGGTCTGATTCCAGGGATCCTGGAGCCCAAGAGCACAGGCAGCACATCCATCACCATCAAAGCATCATTCCCTGCTACGACCTGTGTTTTATATCCCGTTAATCATCCCTCCTACTCCATCCATGCCCCTTGCTGCTGTAAACGGCAGTGCTTGTGAAGATGCACAGCAGGGTGGAAGCGCTCAGAGGTGCCCCCTCCCCAGGAGGTTACACAATCTCCCACTCATCCCTGACACACCTGGAATGAGGTGGTGTCCCATGAGCAAATACTTGAGCACCACCCAAATTTCCTGCCCGGGCTCTCTGGGCAGGGAGGAGAATGTGAGTCACGGGCTGGGCTGGGCTGGGCTGTCCCGGGGACGGAGCCTCTCCCAGAGCCTCTCCATCGTCCACCCCAGTAGGTCTGACTGAATTCAGCTCCTGGATGGGGTGTCCTGTTTGAGCCCATCCCTCTGGATAACTCTGCCCTGCTCCAAGAGGGGAGAAGTGAGGATCCATCCTTCTCAGGGGTGGTAGATCACCAACCAAATCTTGTTTATTCCTGCTGGCACTCCCTTTCTGGTTGAAGGAAATACTGGGCCACTCCATCCCTTAGTTCCTAAGGTTGGGCACAGGAATCTGCTTTGTTTAGGCTGAGCCACAACAAAACTATGGACTGAAAAATGTCAGCAATCTCCTGGTGACAGGGACTCAGCCCATCCCAGCCTGTGCTGCACGGGGCACCTGAGGCTGGAGACCAGGATGCTGCTGCAAACAGCCTGATTTTCAGGGAAGCAGGGATGATTCCTGGACAACACAATCTCAGGAGCAGCAGGGGTGTGCTGAGAAGAGTCTGTGCAATCACCCACCCGTGGTGACAGGGATGCATCACTGTCCCTCCTTGGGGTGTCCCCCTGCCCATCCTTGCCCCATTCCTGCTGCCCCTGGGCAGGAGCTCTCACTCACCCAGAGCTGGGCCCTGCATTTCAGGGTGAACATTTGGGCTGCAGAGAGGCAGGTGGGAGCATCAGGTGGGAGCAGCCACAAGCTCTTTTTGGACACCCCTCAGCTCCCCGAAATTCGGGTCCAGCTGCACACACAGAGTTTGGTACAACCACAGATCTGGGATGGCTGAGGACAGGCTGGGCAAAGCTCCTCCTGCTCCTCCTCCTCCTCCTCAGGAGCCAGGGCAGCCTCCTCCCTAGGGCTATCTCATGCCTAGCAGAGGCACAGCACTGTTATTATCATTATTAATTGGTTCTTTTCTCACTTTCTGCCTCCTGGACAGTCCAGCTGCACACAGGGACAGTGTCTCTCAGCAGGGCTGTCCCCACTCCTGGTCACTCCCGGCAGGGCACCTTGGGCAGGACCACAGCACCACCCACTGCAGTCCCTGACCCCTCTGTCCCTTCCTCATGGGGACTTTGCTTTATGGCCACAGAGCCCAAAGCTGGGTCTGTTTTCCCTGACACATACAGAAGTCCTGGCATATTTTGATTTGCCAGCAGATCCCAGCAGACCACACTGCCTCCTGGCAGCTGTGGGTTAGCACCTGACCCCTGCCTGTCCCCAGGGCCCACACTGCCCCAGACTGACTGGGGAGAAGCTGAGAGAGATGGTGGGAAAAGCAGCAATCTCAGGAGACACTTAAATCCCAGGAGATGACTTGCCATCCACCTCCCAAACCACCCACAGCCTTTGTCAAAATCACACCCAGGCACAGCCAGTCCAGCCAGATCCAATTCAATTCCACCTTCTCAAAGCTTTTCCCTTTCAGCCCTGCAGTGCCTCCACCTAGAGCAGGGCACATCCAGGATATCCCCGGGGACAAACCTGTGCTTGTGATGCCTCCCTGGGATGCATCCACCAAGTGGAGACAGCAAAGGGCCCTGACAGCCAGGAGGCTCAACACCCCAGAGCCCTCTGTGGGGGTCCAGCTGCTAATTATGACCCCCAGAGATGGGGAAACTCAGCTGCTGCTGAGGCTCTGGCCTTGGGGCCACCAAGAGCAGCTGTGGGCCACCAACATTTTCTTGGGGCCATCTATGGAGCATGTGCTGGTGGCTGCTCCTGAGACAACTCATCCACCTTCATTTTCTCAGCTACACTGGGCACTGACCAAGCCCCAGGCCACGGCCAGGTGAATTAGGCTGTGTCTGATGGTTGGTGCCTCCTGAAACAAGCACAACTAGCTCAGTAATTGCTGTGCTCCTGGCTCCAGCCTCCATCCTGCACGGGAAGAGCTGTGAGGTCTTGCTGGGATGCAGCTCCAGTTATTCTGAGAGGTTCATTCTGGGGAAGAGCCTGCCCAAACCCTCTGCAGGGTCCTGAGAAGTGCCCAGCCTGCTTTGGAAGCTGGCTGGGGAGGTGGAGAGGCTGCATCAGTGAGGCTGAATGAAGCAGAGCCTGACACAGCTCCCAGGCTGCTGGGGAGGTGCCTCACTGCAGCCAGGCCCCAGGCAGAGCTTGGTGTTCAGAGAGCCCCCCAGACCTGCCTGGGAGATGAATTTGTGTGTGCTCAGCTCCACTGAAGCTTCCCATGGCAGACTTCCAGCTTTTGACATCCCCCCAGCACCCCCAACCTTTGAGGGGTCCCCTTGTCCCCAGGCTCTGCTGCCCTGCCCAGCCACCCCCTCCTCAGTGGCTGCTGGCTGACCTGGGGTTTGGACCCCAAAACAGCACATTTGGGGGCCAGCACGGTGTGGGGACCACCCAGATGTCCACACACACAAACACTGTTCTGGACTGCTGCTGGTGGTGCCAGGAGATGTGGCCAGCACCCCCTTCACCCTGCATGTCCCCTTCTCCTCAGCACAACCCCCCTGGCAACTTCCTCAGCTTCCAGCCATGGCAGGGCAGAGAATTCCCATGGAATCAGCAAACGTATGCAAAAAAGCTGAGGAAGGTGGAAAATAATCCTGAGTTAACAGCAGCAGCTGGAGGGAGGGATGAGATCTCCCTGCAGGAGCAATCCCTCCCAGAGGACTCCCTGATCCCAGGGAAGCATCACACATCCCATTCCCTCAGAACTGAGGGGATCTCTTCATAGAATCATAGAATGGTTTGGGCTGCAAGGAACCTTAAAGACATCCAGTTCCAAGCCCTTGCCATGGGTAGAGACACCTTCCACCAGACCAGGTTGTTCCAAGCAGGTCTGAAGGAGGCAAACTCAGCGATTTGACCTGCAGAGACCCAGGCTGGGTTAGAGCAGCCACCAGCAAACCCATCCTCACCCATCTCCACCACCTGAGCAGCAGCAGGCTGAGCATCCTTCTCCAGGGATCCAGGGCAGCATCACACCAGCCTCACACAGCCAGGGAATCCCAGGATCTCAGAGCCAGGCTGGGATCTGCTCCACCATGGAGCAGACCCCGCTCCACAGGGGCTGCTTTCATCCTGCTCCCACCTGCCCAAAAGGGGCTTTTTGCACCTCCCTGCTCAATGATCACAGCTCTGAGCACATCCCAGGCACTGCACATCCCAGGGGCTGCAGGACACTTCAGGAAGGAACACAAAGCCCACCAAAGACAAGGACATCAACCAGGCACCGCACATTTTGGTACCACCTCCCAGCAAACCCCAACCTCCTGCTGCTCCACAGAGGGATGGCACTGAGGGCGGCTCAAAAGACACGGATCACCCATCCCTTGTCCTCCCCCAGGGTCGCACAGCACAGACAGAGCAGAGGGCTCACACTTACTTGCTGGGTTTGACAGGGGAACCTCTGCTGGGGGAGCTTCTGCTCGGGGAGCTTTTGCCCACCCCCTTGAACATGTTGGCCAGGTCCCAGCTGCTGTCCCGGGCTCGGCACGGTCCTGGTGGGCTCTGGCTCGCTGCTGCCTGCTCTGCTGTGCGGGGATGGAAGGACAGGACTCAGCCAGGCTCGGTCGGCGGCGCATAAAGAGCAGCTCCAGGGAGGCTCCTCCCCGAACGCAGGTGAGCAGCAGCAGCAGCAGAGATGGAGGCACATCTGAAAAAATGACTCGAAAAACCAGTTTAGGGTGGAAAGAGCAGAGCCCCAGAGGGAGAACGGGAGACCTCGCCCTGGCTCGGAGAGGGTTTGGGCTCACACAGCCACAGCCGAGCAGCAGCTTCCCAGCAGAGGGACAGAGAGCACTTTGCAGGGAGGAAAAGCCTGGGAACGAGGCTTGCAGAGAATGCACTGCAGCCAGCGAAGCACATTTAAAACATCTCCTTGCAGCATCTGTTTGAAATGCTACAGAACTGCGGAATCCCCAAGGACAAAGCCAACCAAGCATTTTCCAAGGTGGCAGCAGCACTTTGGGGATCAGCAGTTCTCAGAACATGATGTTATTTTGCAGTCCAGCAAACTTTTGGCCCAGGCTCAGCAAAAGGTGGCCCTGACTCCCAGGAAAACACTGAGGGCTCATGGCAGAGGGAAAGTCAGCAGCTCCAGCACAGCAGCCCAGGACCCCAGCCAGCAGGATTCAGGCTCTGGGACAAACCCAGCCTCGAAGATCTGGGTCTGAGGCTCTGCCCAGGCACTCTGTCTACACAAGACCTTAGACCAGGCTTTGCCTCTGGGCAGTTCTTTCCCCTCTCACAGTCCCAAGTGGTTCTCAGTAAGCTCAGTAACACCCTGGCATCTCTGTGGCTCCTGGGGATGCCCAGTGGGGTTCCCCACCCCACGGCTCTCCCCAGCCACAGCCAGGGCTGGCTACCTGCTGGTCGCAGACAAAGCCAAGTTCAAAGGTCGCCACAAAGCAGGAACCCTGTGTTTCAGGCTGATCCAGCACAAATCCCACAGCAACATGGGATCTTGCCTAGTGCAGGACCAGGGAGGGAGGGCAGAGGGTGGAGGAGGAAGGGGACAGGAGAAGATGGGGTCACAGCCCCCACATAAGCACCAGCAAGACACCAGTGATCCCAACACAGGTTTGTGGCTGTTCTTCATCTTTTTTGTGTGGTTCAATGACAACCCAGGGGCAGAGGAAAAGGCCCAGGGTCCATTGTCCCTTCCTGGGTAACCTCTTTGTCCTCTTTAAATTTAAATCACACTTGTCTCAGGAGAGAGTGGAAGACACAGACAGGATGGGAAGTGGTTGCTGAGAGATCACCCCTTTGCCACTGACATCCCACTGACTGATGCCAGCAGTGATGCTCTCTGACCACAACTGCTGGAGGCCCAGGAGATCCCAGACCTGAGCCAGTCCCTGTCATTGGCATTCAAAGGCTTTCAGTGACCCAAAGCCTTGCCAGAGACGAGAGCTGAAAGCACTTGATTGCACACAGACCTGATTTTGTATCCACACAAAGCAGGAGCATGGGACAAGCTCTTCTGTGGGGGACTGCTTTTTGCATGAGCCAGGAGGGAATTAATTGCCTGTAGATTCAAAGGAAACTAAATTGGACAAGATCATCTGCCTGTAATCCCCTGGCAAATCCCCTGGCACGTGGAGGAAGTTCTAAGAATTAGTACCAAGAGTAAACTAAGCACATACCAACAGAGCCCTGTGGACAGCCTGCTTTCCAAGCCATCCATCACCCTGGAGCCCACGGCTGGGGCTCCTCACCTGCACAGCTCCAAGGCTGCACCTTCCTCTCCTCTGTGTCACAACACACAGATGTGATCCTGCCCGTGGCCAAGCCCCTGCCTGGTGAAAATCCCTTGGAAAGACAGAGTGTTCCGAAGGCAGCAGTCCTTGCTGTCAGCCCTGTGCACACAGACACACGCCCTGGCAGGAGGCACACAGACAGGACAGACAAACAGGGGATAATCTCTGGGAGGAGAGCAGCGTCCTTGGCAGGGCACAGAGCGTGAGGCACGAGCTGGGAAGCCAGGCCAGGTCCTGCCTGGTGCTGAGCCCCAGGAGTGATGCTGAGCACCCAGCCTGCCTCGAGCTGCCTCTCCCTCAGCCAGACAGGGGAGGAGGACAGGCAGAGCCCATGTGAGGGGCAGCTCCTGGCTGCCTGCTCATCCTCGGAGAAGCAGGGCTTGCCCGGCCCTCAGCAAAGCCCTGTCCCATCCTCAGGAGAAAAGGCTGGCAGGGCAAGCCAGAGGATGGCTCTGGGGTGATGGGTCTTGCCAGCCCAGCAGCCCCAGCACAGCACCCAGCCCAGAAGTTTCTGCTGCTGCCCATCACCTGTGGCACATAAGGAATGTTCTGCTGCTGCCAGCTCGGCCTCCCCTGCTCTGGGATGGACACCAAGATCTGCTCAGGGGAAGGGGATGTCGCTGCAGGAATCCTCAGGGGATTATGAGAGATCCTCACACTTGTGACTGGCACTGCTGGATCCAGCCCAGGTCACTTCCAGATCCTCCGTGGGTTTTGCCCAGACTGGCCCGAGCTGTGCCAGGGCAGAGCACCGTGGTTAACCCAGACCCTGCAAGAAGCAACAGGCAAGGAGACCAGTTCAACCAGTTCTCCACCACAGCCACCCACACAGCTGCACCTGGCACTGGGCCCAAAATGTGGGGCAGGACCTGCCTGCCCCTGTGCAGCTGGAAAGCTGAGCACAGCTCTGGGAGATCATCCCAACAGCGTCACCAAGGGTCCCCCAGCTCCAGACCACTCCAGCCTGGCAGCCCCATCCCAGCTCCATCCCCAACAGGGTCACTCTGCTGCAATGGGGACCAGGTTCCCTCCTGCCACAGCTGGCAGAGCTGCTGTGCCCACAGGACAGGGGTGGGGTCGGGGGTGGGCAGCCTGGTTCTCATCCCAGTTGTTCCAGCCTGGAAATGCTGCCCCTGGTCCAGAGGCAAAGCCAATCCCAGAGCAGGTTGTGCCTTGCCCAGGCACATTCCCAGCTGGGCTCCAGCTCTGTTTGGGGGCTGAGACATCTCCTGGGGGGATAGACCTGGGGCTGGCTGCTCCTGCAGGGCTCCAGACACAACAGGAGGTTGGGGAAGTCACACCACAATCACTTCATTCGTTTTCCTGAGCAGGATTTACCCCCATGGCTGGGAGCTGTGCCAGGTGCAGATGCCTGGTTTTGCAGGGCAGTCACACAGCCAGCAGCTGCCTCTTGCTGCTCACACAGCCGAGCAGTTGCCTGCAGGGACAGATAGCAGGCACAGCTGCCTGGAGGAGCTCGGCGAGCACAGAACATTTCAAGGCAGGGAGATTTCAGGAACCATCCTGAGCAAACCTTTCATAAGAGATTGGCAGAGGCTGGAGGATGGCGTGCTGTCCTTATCAGCTTGCTGGGTTTTTACAAAGGGGATGGCAGGTGACATGGCCTATAAATGATTTACTGTTACCTGTGAAGGCCATTTGCCTTCTTGGATGACAAGGAAGTTGCCTCCCCTGTACCTCTCCCCTCCTGAACACCCTCTGCACACCATTCCTTCTTTCCATTTCACCTCCTTGCTTTTGAACTTCTTCATTTTTGAACTTATCCCCCTAGGATGTGATGCAACAAAATCAAAGCACTGAACAAACCTCCCGTGTCATCACACCACTCAGAGCTGCTTCTGGCCAGACACTGCAGGGGAAATTCCACTTTTAAGGTCCTAAATGCCTCTATAGAGTAGTGAGTGCCACAGCAGAACAAGGGAAGGATCTTTACAACAAATTTAACCATTGGGAAGTAGGAGGAGAAACACAGGAACAACCAGTGAGCACACATGCAGGTGGTTGGGGTTTGGTCTTCAATTGTTTGGCACCTGGAAACAGCCTGGAGCTGTTCTAAAATACCTGTGGAAAAGCAGCTTGTACATCTCCTCGCCCTGTAAGGCCCCTGGTGACCCATATTTACACCAAAAAAAAAAAAAAAAAGGGTCATCTCAGCAGCAGCTCCCACCACCACATCCCCAGGGAGCCCTCTGCATCCAGGAGGGATGCTCTGCTCTGTGGAGATGCTGCTTGTTTGGTAACAGGACCAGCAGGTACAGGCAGCCCAGGCCAAGACTTACAAAGGATGCCTGCCTGGTCTTTGCAGCTGGAGACTGAGCCTGTAACACTTGAGCTGACCTCAGCCACAGGAAAACCCCTCTGAGAGTCTCCAAAGCCATGGAGAACAGTGGAGCATGGAATCAGAGCCCCAGACACCACCTTGGGAGGGATCAGAGCCTGGTCCCACACACTCATCAGCCTCTGTTTGCCTTGCAGACACCAAGAATGGCACCTTTTCATACAATTCCCATTCCAGCCCCTTTCCCTCCTTGTGGGGAGCAGTTTTCATACTCCACAAGCCAAAGTGAATCTCCAGAGCCTCAGAATAGCCTAGTTGAAAAAAACTGCCTCACCACTGGAATAATAAGACACTTGATTTTCTAGAGTCTAAAATTACTGGGTCCTCAAACCTTGTTTTGCTTTGCCTTATCTTTGCCAACTGATAAGCAGAGGGAAAGTGCAAGAGCCCCAGGACTCCTCCCTGTAGGTGGAATTAGGGCCCATTAAAAAGCTCCTCAGGCTGGGGCAGGCTCAGCATCCTGCCAGGGTCTGCAGAGGTCAGGGGGCTCTGAATGCAGAGCCAGCTCAGCTCCAAGGGATCTTTCCCCAGAAACCAGAGGTAGCCCAATCCAGCACAGCACAAATGGGCAGCTCTTGTCCTGCTCCTTTGGATCTCTCTAAGTACAGGGGACATTCTCACCACGCCAGTCCCAGGGCTGTTGTGAACTACTCATCCCCAGACCCTTCAGACATCAAAAGGACCTGCCTGCTTCCCACCCCACGGCCTCTCCAGGCTCATTCCAGCATCCTGCAGCTCCCTCTGAGTTCAAGCCCCAGAGCTAAGGAGCAGGACATCAGGGCAATTCCCTGCAGCAGTTAATGCATTAGCCTCATTTTCCTCTCCCCAGAGGATTAGCAAGGCTGTAATAGCACTGAATCAATTCACTAATGGCAGATTCTCAGGACACTTTGTCTGGAAAACTTGCTTGTAACTTACAGGATGCAGCCTGCAAATTTGGCTTTATTATCTGGTGACACGGCTGAAGGGAGCTGCTCTCAAACAGAGCGATTGGATCTGAACAAGATGTGTCCTAGATCATTAACGTGGCAATGAGGTAATTAAACACTTGCCTGGAGAGGCAGCCTTCACACACATGGCACAGCTGGAGAAGGAATTCATGGAATCAGGGTGGGAGATCAGAGCTTTTGGAGTGTTTCTTTCCAAGCTATTTGCCCAAACAGCAATACCCTGGAGAAGGGACCATCACCTGCAAATGCTGGGATAAAGCACCAGGGAACCAGCCCATGTTGGGATGATGGAAAGTTAAACACGAGGGCAGCTTTGCTCTCCACACTCAGGTTTTAAAGGCAAAGGACCTGCAATGTGCAAAAGAGCTGCAGGATGGTGTATGGCAGGTGAAACATACGCTTAGAACAGCTCACAGATGTTCCTGCTTGGAAGAATAACCTCAACACAAAGAGCTGACTGAAGCACCAGGCATTCAAAGAAGAAGGGCCCAGGTTGGAGCACCCCATCTGGCAAGAGCCAGAGGCCCTTAGAAAGGAGGGTGCTCACACCAACTAGGAAGGATCCTGCTTTTAGACACCCTCTAAACCAAACTGAGCCCTGGAAAGGCTCTGCTTGCACCACAGGGCTACCAAAGAGAGGAGACAAACTCTTTCAGGGTAACTAAGGCAGGGGACAAAACAGTGACAGCCCCTGCCAAATACCTCCCAAGCCATCTGTGAAGACAGAGGGTGCAGCAGCCAGGAACATTTGAGCCAAGGGGGCTCATACCCCAAATGACAGCTTCCAGCCCCGAGCCCCAAATGATTTTCAATCACACATAAAACTCCTGCAAAGCTCCAATTGTGAGCTGCTGTTGCCTGACTCAGCAGCAAGTGCTTCTGTGTCACAGGCAGGGACCAGAGCAGGATGAATGTGTCTGCCACAGCTAATTCTGCATGGCCAGGCCTCACCTTCCCCGACTTAATTTGATGCTCTGGGAAAATTAGACGTTCTCCTGCTTCTGTGGAAAAAGGCAAGCACTGAAGGTAATTCAGAGGCTTTGATGGTGCTCTTTAGTCATTCGGGCACCACAGCCCCGGCATCGCTCCCTAGACTGACCACGGGCAGGGATGGGACTCACTAATCCTCATGAGCAGCGTGTGAGCCTGGGGCAAAGCCTGGGTCTGTGCTGTGCACAGCCAGCACTGTCCTGCAGCCCAGCCAGGCAGGGAGATCATTTCCAGAGCAAGAATTTGGACTTTAATAACGGCAGCACCTCGGGTGTTCAACAGTGGAGGAGTTTGACTGAGATCCCAAAGTGGCAGTGCCTGGAAATGCCAAGTGCACGCCTGGACCTGGGTCTGGATTTGGCTGGATGGCACTGGCGAACATGAAAGCTGTGCCCAGGGCCACCCACGCACAACAGACACGTAAATGACACCCTTTGAAAGTGGTTTCAAACCTCCCCCTCTGAGCCATGACTGCTTTTTAGGCCAGAGGTGGGAAGGTTTTCACCACAGGTCCCTCGCAGCAGGCAGGGGAGGGCTGGGGATGGACACAGCCTCGTCCCTCCCACACGGAGTTTGTGCTTGGGCTCAGCTCTAACGCTGGAACCAAGCACGAGCACTGAGCTGCTGGTCACAGTAAATCCCCAAAGCAAACACAGAGAATCAGCACACGCCGGGGTGGATGCTCCCGAACAAGGACTCTCCTGCTTTGTCACCACCCAAACCCCACCGTGATCTGCTTCCCCAAGAGCCAAGTGACAGCAGCTGTCACGCCGTGGCTTTGCAGGACCGAGCCTCTGCTCAGGCACAGAGCAGCACAGTCAGGCCCAGGAAACCTCACCCAAAGGCACAGGGGCAGGGAGGGGCTGCATTTCTCAAAGCTGCTCACCCTCGGCTCGGTCTGGGTGAGCCCCAGACGCCAGAGCCCGGCACGAAGCTCGGCTGTGGGTGCGTGTCTGTCCCCGGAGCCCTGCGGGATCAGCTCCCGGGGAAGCTGCGAGTGCCAGGGCTGAACGTCCCAGGGAGGAGAGGGACTCGGGCACAGACCCCGGGCTCTCAGCTGCAGCCCCAGCACTTCCTCAGCCCGGAGCAGGGAGGGAGAGCCGGTGCTGCTCCTGCTGCAGCCCCGGGACAGCCCGAGCACAGCGGCTGCTCCCAGCCCTCCTGCACCGGGATCCCAGCCGGGTCACAAAGGGTTCTTCCTTGGCAGGAAAACCGACCTCCAGCTGTTTTTGTTTGAAAACAGCAATCCCATCCTGAAGAAAGAGGAGCAGCCACAGAGTCAGTATCACATCAAATCACTCCTGAAGTGAGCAAACACCTCGATTACAGCCCAGCTGCAGCCCACAGGGTACCTGTGCTGACAGGACAATTCACAAACGCTGTGAGGGACCACAGAAATTCCTCAGCAGATGCATCTTCTCCCAAGGATGAATTCTACTCCCACTCCTCAATTCAGCACCTGCAAGCCAAGCCTACAACCTGCTGCTCCAGACACGGCCACAAAGGCTCCAGACAACTTCTGACAGTGCCCACCTGGAATGTCTCACACCTGGAGCAGCTTGGATTAGGAAACAATTTTCTAGCAACACAACTCTTTGTTTAAAATACCCCAACCCTTTTTTCAAAGGAGGCAGACATTGTTGTTTATGAGCTCCCAGGCCATTCTGTTACAATCCCACAGGCTACTTTTCAGTTCTTTCACTGTCCAGTTTGCCTCATGCTCCTCACCTCTGTCCCTCCTCACAAGTCTCTCGAGACCCATCCACTGTCTCCAGACCCCTCAGAGTGCACAACCAGAAATAAACATTGCTCAGACACAGGTCTGTCACTGGTGGTGGAGTGAGGCCATGATGAACATCTCATTCCTATTTTAATGGATGCAGTGGTACCAGGCACAGCTAGCTCAGCCTGTAATTAAAATTCCAGTGCTAATCCCGAAGATACTCCATAGGAAAAGTTGATTGAAAGCAATCCTCTTGACCATTCTGCTGGAGTTTCCTGTTTGGAGGGCAATCACGTGGCCTCCTTGCCAATTAATTCATGGAAAGAGTGCAAGCACTTTAAAGGAGCAGCAATGAAAGAGCAGAGCAATGAGGAAGTTTCCAAGCCCCACAAGCCAGGGCTCTGCACCTGGCCCTGGCTGTTCCAGGCCCTACACCTGGCCAGGCCCAGGGGAATTGGTTTGTTGTGCACATCAGACACTTCACCTGCCTGCCCTGTCCCCCTGCAGCTCTGTGAGCCTCACCTGTGCCAGCCCAGGCTCCACTGCAGGGCAAAAAGCCTCAGTTTTGTCAGTCTGCTCTGGTCTGCATTGTAATGAGGACTGCAATAACATTTTTTTCCCCTTCTTTACATTTTTAGGTTTCTTTTCCTGAGCCTCACCAGCACCTTCCATGATTTAAGCCACACCACTGCTCACAAACTCCACTCACTTTCCACTAACACTGCACCAAAACAAACAAGCCAAGTCACCTCAGAGCGGTGTTATCTGAGCCTTTGGGCAGAAGATTCTCCTCCAGAGCTAAGTGGCCATTCCCCAGGGGTTTAGTAGCCCCAGGTGATGGTGTGACCTCAATCCTCTGAGTGCTTGGGAGGCAAAGAGTGCTCAGTGTTCCTAATACAAACTACACGCCTCAGAGGTCAGGAATAAAACTTTATTGTTTTCAAACTTCTTATCTGCGTTCAACTCATCAGTTAGCTGTCAAAAAGAGGTTTGGCAGAAAAAGGCCAATTGCTCCTAGGTTTTTGTAACTGTAACTAGAAAGTGGCCACAGTAGGGAGTTTCCCTGGAATCAATCCAGGCACAACAGAGATCCGTGGAAGGAAAGCAGAGTTTGGTGCAAACCAAAGTGAAACACTTCTGTGATTTGATCCAAAAGCTGACAAGAGCAGCTGAGCTGGACACAGGAACCAGGTGAGCCTGGTCATTGTGGGCCTTTTCCTTGCCTAAAAGGAAATGGGCATTATGGGGAAGAGAAAGCTGCCAGTCAAGACCAAGTTTTCTAGAAATTGTCATCTGATTAATAAAGTATTTTAATTTCTTTCGCCTCTACACTTCCCTTTCTTCTGTAAAATGCCCCTGCAATCTAGAGGCAAAGGGAATTGGCTACAACACCAGAAATGCCCATTTTGTCTCCATGTTGCAAAAATTAAACACAAACAAGAAGTTCCTCCTCCTCCTCCCCCCACCTCTTTCTAAGCACAGTCCTGTACTTTGAGAACTCACAAATCAGACCAACTTGGAACAAAGAGAACATTCATATTAAAATAATGGGAATTGTTAATTCCCTCCATTCATCTGACATGCACCTTGCAATGAAAATTCCCATTACAAGAAGAGGCAATAATTCAAAACAGTTCTGTTTCCAACCTTAATTCCAATGCCTAAAAAAGGAGAACACGAAGTCTAGACAACCAGAACAAACTGTTGCTTCACCTGCCAGCTACAGGCCGAGTGAAAACCCACACAGTGCTGGTGGTGGAATCTTCCAAATGCTTTATTTAGGAACAGTTCTGCCCATGTGCTGTGGGGTTTTCTCCTGTTGAAGTAATCACAATTATGAAATTATTTGCACTTTCAAAGTGCCCATCCCAGTGGCACCTGGGTGCTTTTATAAAAAATGCTGTCTGGCATGACAGAGATGAATGATCACTCACAAACCTACTGGTCTCCTGTTCCTTATCCCTCATTTCAGGTGTAGCTCATGAACAGGGACAAGAAACAAAGAAAGAGATGAACTCCAGAAAAAGATCATCTTGTTTTCAGACAAGGTTTAGATCAGAGACAAAACGAACACCAAGAGACCCAACTTCCCAAAAAGAGTAAGTAGCTATTTCTAAAGCCACCCATGAAGCTATTTTCCCAGGAAAATACTTTCAGGAATAGGTTCTATACTGTATTTAGGTATTTAACGAAGTGTGTGGATGAATAAAGAATGGTGCTATTGGCCCAGAGTACAAATTCACCACCACAGCAGGAATAACCATCAACATTTGACATTTGCCATCCTTATTGATAAGGAAGGAGGCTCTATTTTGTCATTTCTGAATGTTACATTCTTAAAAAATATAGAGACTTCTGGGGTGAAAGGGAAGGAGAAGTTGCCCCCTTGGCTACTGTTCCACAGCCATTGCGTGGGAGCCTCACCTTGCTGGTTTAGTTCTGCACCTACTTCTGCCTCTGTTTCCCAATTATACCCCAATTTCTTGATCAAAAAACCAAATTATAGTGTCAAATAACGGGGCAGAGGCAGGAATCAAATTGTATCTATGCCCTGATCCATGGCAAGGAGATGTGTTCCAGCACTGGACACTGACCACGAAACTTCTCCAAGTAGAAAGGAATTTCTCTGTGCTCCAGGCTATTTTCAGCTATTTATAGTGTATGTTTGTTTCTGAGTAATTGTTTGTCTTTAATACACTGGGAGAGAATGTGTGTGCACAGACATAAACACAGGACACAGGGGAGAAGATGGTAAAACTTCCCTCTGTTGGTTTCAGGTGTAGGTATTTGTGTCCTAGAACCTCCTGGAGCTTTTCCTTCAATACAGAATAAAACCTCTGTTCCTCTGGGGGTCCTGGTTAACTTTTGAATCCAAAAATGCCCTTTATATATCCTGTGAGGCCACTCTTGGCCTTCTGCTCCACCTTGTCCTCCAGAGGTGGGAAAGCAACGTGGTTAAGGGCCAGGTCAAAGAACAAGGGTTTGCATGGAATGGGCTGGAATCCTGGTGGGAAGTGCACGAGGCTGACTTGCTTGCTGACCAGGGAAGGATCCAGGCAGAAAGTCTCAAACCGTTCTGAGAGTGGCTGCAAGAGACCCAGGCAGGGACACAAATTAAATTCCAGTCACATCAAAAGGGTCAAACATCAAACAGGACTGAGCAGCAATTGAGACAAGAGAAGTTCGAGCTCCCTTGTGAGGCCTCTGGGGACTTGGAAAATGATTTCACCTCCTGTCAAAGCACAGCTGCAGATCTCTGGAAAATCCTTCCCATGTGCAGAGCTAAATAAAACAGGCTGCCACACTAGAAAGCTGCAAGCAGCCTCCCAGCTCCCACCCCACTGTGTCAGGTACCTTCAGCACCAAGCCTAATAAAATCATAATTCACCAGTCAGGACCAAATCCTGATCAATGTGACATTTCTTGTGCTGTGAGACACTCAGGTAACAGGATAAAGGTGATGGTGATTAAGAGTACAGCTGGAATTTGCCTGAGCTCTTGGCTCTTACCTTGCCATCCTTGACCTGAGATGGAGACTCAGTCTCGTGAGGATCGTTTGCATCTGCAAAATTGAACAAAAGGGGGTAAGAATAACAGGCTTGACCTTGGTGTAGAGTAAGATTGTCTCAAGAAGCAGCTGTGCTCCAAGATTAGCCATGATCCTGGCTCTCTGGGATGCACAGGACAGTATTTTCAGCAGAATCAACTTCCTTTCTAGAGCAAGCACCACACACACTCATCTACAGCCAATACAGCAGTGGTGGAGCTTCTCCTTCACACTGTCATGAGAAGGTCTGGAAAGCAGCACAGACTCTGGAGTGAAGGACACAGGAGAAGATGATGAGAACACCCTAAAGGGGGTCTGTTAAAGCAATATTAAGGCAATAAAGGAGGCAACACACTCCTTGTTCTGGATTTCCAGCAGCAGGCAGCAGCAGCCCAAGAAATCAAAATGTTCACCCATCCCCCAAAGTTCTGCTGACCAGGCTGACACTGACAGAGAGAACATCACTGCTCTCCCTCTTCTTAGTAGTTCGCCCAGCCAGGCAAAACTGGGATGAGTAAAGTGTTTGCAGCAAAAAAGCAAAACACTAAACTGTTCTGTGCACATTCCCAAAATGGGTGCACATCCCCAGGATGGGTTTTAACATCTCTGGGCAGGAAACAAGATGCCAAGGTCCAGTCACTGCCTGCCTACCTGCACTACACACTGCTAGAAGCAGCTAGAACTGTGGGGGGGTGAAAAATACTTTTCCAGATGGAAAAACATTTGGAACTCCAGAAATCAAACAAAAGGAACGACGTAGTTGCAGAGGCTTTAGTCAAGACACATTAGAGCAGAGTTCTAGTATAGCTGTGTTACTCACCTAAAATAGCTGCTGCTTGCAAGGAATACTTCTCTGCATTGACTTGAGTGATGAGATCCTGAACATCAGGCAGCTCCTACAGCGTTAAAGAAAATTATTTGAGAGCCTGAAATGTAGGAGTCAGAGCAAAGGTAAAACCAGACAGAGTAAGAACTAAGAAATTAATTCCTAGTGTTGACAAGCTTTCCCAGAAAGGGAAAAGCTACGGTATTGTGCTTCAGGCACTATAGAAGTTGTATAAGAGAAAATGCACAGGTGAGAAAAAGTGTTCAATTGTTTTGGAGTTGGTGCAGGTCTGTCCCTCCTCCAAGTGAGTGGCCAGGTGAAGTGTTCCCATGTCACTAGAAAGTCTCTGCTATAATGAACATTCTCCCTACCTAAAGATCAATCTTGAATTGTAATGGCCTGGCACCTAATTAACAATAAATAGTGGGACAGAGCTGCTTCATAAAACTTCAGCTTCAGGACTGGGTTCCTACCTTCAAGCTGTTCCTGTGAGCTCCAGCTCCTGACTGAACCTCACGGGCGTATTTCAGCACCCTCTCGTACAACACAAGGGCTTCACTCCATTTCTTTACCAGCACATAGGACTGGGCAATGAAGAAACACCTGCAACAGTCAAGAGAGCATTCCTGACGTGTTTGTTATCCACACCTTTTACCAACTGAAATGACTGACAGTAGGAAATATCCTTAAGTAGCAGAGGGTAGTTTCCCTTTAGGAACCAGTCTCAAAGGACAGAGGAAACTGCATCAAAGGCCCGCACAGCACACAGAGCTGTGGAGTTACAACTTCCAAAGGTGTCATGTGTGCTAAAGGAAACCTGGCTGTTTCTCACTCACCTGTAAGCTTTGTACACAAGTGTCTTCAATCCAATCTCCTTCTGGAAGTTTTTGTCCTCTTCTAGGCCAGGAAGTTGTTTCAGTTCCACAAGGTTCTGTGCAAAACAGAGTCAGAATAACAAATGCAGGCATTGCCTTCCTCTGGAATCTGCTGGTCTAAGAGAAAGGTGCCCCTTTTGACAAGTCAATAGAACACTCCCAGGGAAATAGTTTCCAGTTTTCTAATTATCAGTTTTCTAACCTTGTGAAGGACTCTCATTGAAACTTGTGCAAGCTGCCCTCAGGACAGACTTCCTGACACAAACAGGAATTAGGACAAAGACTCCTTAGATTTCACATGAACTAATTCTTTCATAAGGCATTTCCCTCTCCCATTCACAACTGCTTCAGCCACAGGCTCCGTCAGTTAACTACAAAATTATGGGAGAAATGGAGAAATTGCTTATGAAGAAAAAGTATTTTTAGCTGCTATTTTCCCTGCCCAGCAGAAACTAAGACAGCTCTAAGGGAGCTGCACAAGAGTCACAAAGACTATTTTAAAACTGTATTAGAGTGCACAACAAAGGACACCCATTCAAGCAGCAGGTTCTGCTCATAACTAAAAGAAGTTTTTTTGTGTTTCGTGCAGATGTTGAACATCCTTGAAGTACTTGAAGGTACTCAGCTGCTCTTCAGACTTCATGGTAGCTCACTTGCAGTGCTGTATTTCTACAGTAACCTTTTGTACCACAGTTGTTGTCTGGTCAGGCTGGAGAGCTGGGTGTGTTATCTCAGCAGTACCTGCAGGATGATGTCGTAGAGGCGGATGAGGTCCTGCGGCCGCGGCGAGCGTTTGCCGTCCTCGTCAGAGCGCTGCTGCTGCAGCAGGGCCTTCTGCAGGGACTTGGCCATGCTCTCGTTGCGCTTGATGGCTGTGGACAGCTTGATGTAGGTCAAATAACTGCCAAAAAACCAGAGAAATCCCGTCAGCACTGTCAGAGCTACTCAAACATTACTCTGTGCTCTCAACTGGTGGTGGAAAAATATCTGGAAGGTCAATGTGAGTCTGGAGTAAAACGTTTACAAAGCTGTCTCAACCAGATCCTTATCTGTACAGTCATCCTTTGGGATCCAAGAGGCCCAGAACAAAAACCCCATAAAACAAAATCAAACAAAAAATAAAATCTTGACAAAAGAACATGGCTTCTTCGCACCAGCACTAGCAGCAATGTTTGCCTATTACCTGTGTAAGTACTGGATGTTGGACACTTTCCCAGAATCATTTTCCAGAGAGTGTTCTCGCTGCTTCTGTGGGCAATGGAGACAAAACACTGCATGATTTACTTAAAACTGGTAGCCAAAGGACGAAAAAACACAGAACTCAAGGTTTGAGTAAACTGGGGAAACTGTAACACATTTACAGGCAAAAGAGGGAGGGCTTCTCCATTGCTATTCCCCACTCCAGTTCTGAAGAGAATAAATTCAAATTCTGCAGCTCTTTATTAAAGAAATCCCAGCAAGTTTAACATTAAATCAGTTCCAAGGAAGCAGAGAGTCATTGGAAGTAGAAACTGGTGTTTGCTGCTTACCTGGTCTGGTTTCAATTCTTCCCGAACAGCCTGAATGGCATCTCTGCACTCACTGAGTAAAGACTCAAACAAGCGTTCCTTTGTCTCCTCATTTTCTGCCTAAGAGCAAAGGATATTCAAGACAGATCAGAAATCAAAAATTTTTGTATGATGCATGAATTAACTAGGGACATTAAACAAAGTTTCTCCCAAATTACGTCTTTAAGGTCCATGAATAATTAGAACTCCAATCTGTGCCTGTCTGCAACACATTCTTGGGGGAAATGTGCCAGAAATTGTGGGGAATAGGGTCGGTGCAGAGAACTGAACAGCAGTGAAGGCCTAGCAGACACAGCTCATGGCCTCATTCCTTCCCTTCCTGGATGGCACCTGCACTGCTGCCTGAGCTGAGGCTGGGCTGCACTGTGGGAAAGGCTCAGCAACAGAAGAGCTGAGCAGTCCTGAACTGGCAAACAACCAATGCAGACAGCTCTTGTTATGCTGATTTAATTTTTCCCATGTGGTAAGAACATGCAGATGATTATCTTTCCTCCACTCCCACTCTAGCAATGCTCACAGTGGCAATAACTTGCTTGTTTGAAGCATTTTTCACAGCAACCATATATTTTAGCAGCAGGAGTGACCGAGTGCGTTTTTGCTGTCACCATAAGTTTTGCTAAAAAAAAAGTGAAGCAGCTTTTGGCCTTCTGCCCCAAAACCAGAAGTTGAAAACAACTTCTGAAAAACAAGTTGAAGCCTGATCTCTGCCTAATTTATTAGCCTATCATGTGCCCAATTAAACAGGCTCCCAAACTCAGCCTTTATTCAGATGCTGAGAAGGAAACCAGGTGAAGATTGCAAGACTCACTGATTCAGTAAAAAAAAAAAGCTACTCTCGAGTAAACCTCAGCCTCAGTGATTGAAGGAGGATTCAAGGGCACCAGCACCATGTTCTGCCACTCCCACGCCATGGAGCAGTGCAAGACGAGCTTTGCTGCAATAAATTTGCAATTGTCAAAATGAATAAAACACTGTCTAAAAACCATGCTCACTTGTTTATCTACTGTACAGCTCTACAGTCTCTGCCTCTCCACTTCCCACATTCACAAACCCAATCAGGAATGTTATTTTTACTCCCTCACAAAGCCTCTGTATCCTGTGATGGAGGTGGTTTTCTGGGTTTGGGATTTTTTTGTTTTTAATTTAAGATTTGCTGTGAGAATTTTTAAGGTGGGACTGACTCCTGAGAATAACCAGAGACGAGTCTGACTGCATTCTCAACCTCACCCAGAACAGCACAGCAATTTCACTGCAAGCACAAAAATGAAAACAGACACTACCAGATCATCATTCAGGCACAAAGAGGGCAAGGGCTGGGCCCTGCAATGAAACAAAGGCTTTCCTTTCCAAGCAAAAACTCCTTCAGCTGATTCTATGCATAAATACACCGTTCTGATTTGGGAGATATCAGTTAATAGGACTGAGACACAAGTGCTACAGATGGTGATTCAACTGTCCTGACAGAACTGCACAGGTTCATCTTAAATGGCTCATGGAAATCAATCCCACAGAACCCAATTCCAATTTTTGCTGCAATCTAGAGATGAGCACAGAATCCTTGAGGCAATACCAGGTAGAAACACACCTGTGTCATGCTGCCCTGCTGCCCTGTCACTTCTTACCTGGTGAGAGTCAATGGGCCCCCAAAGTCATGCCTTCAAATCTACAAAAGGGCTGACACAAGCAATTTTAAACTTGGATTCCTGCTTCAGTTTGGCTTTTTTATTCTGTTCCTCCCATTACCAATAAGGCACCAAAGGCAACAGTATAATTGCACTGGGAGACTCCATTTTTACACAAAACAGACTGGTTTTACTTCTAATTAAACCCTGCAGAGCCCTGCTGTTATGTCAGGGTTTCAGCTCAGTGAAGATGAGCAGAAAAGTGCCAAAGATCCCAGGAAGCACAATTCATTCACCTGAAGCTGGACTGCCCATCACAGCTGACACAACTCCAGAACTGCTGCCAAAAAGCAAGTTTTAGCCCTCTGGGAATGTAAATAGTGCTGCTGCATACTCAGCTCCCACGAGTCCACTCGACTCCTCTGTTTAGCCAGACCTTCCCAGGAATGCAGAGCAAGATGAGAACAAATTCAGGCTGTTCTGCCATTACTTTAGAGAGAAATTAAACTGAAAAAGTCCAACTGTCAGCTGCCAAGATGGAAGTTAAATGAGGGAACTCTGAGCTGTACTTCCACCTGCTGGCCATACTTAGGTGCTTCCTGAAACCAAATCCATTCAGCAACATCCAATTCCTAACATTGTGGGTAACACTCAGGTTTCCCACCCAGCACATCCTTTTTATCCTACTCACACTCTCTTACCACTGTCCCCTACTCTGGTCCTACTCCTCTGTAGGATTTTTGTTTTATCATTTCTATTTTTTATTTATCATTATTATTCTCCTGGTGATACAAAGTTTTTAATGCTGCAAAAATCCCATTTTTAGTGTCAAGAGTTGTTAGTGAAGATCCTTTCACTGTCTTTTCAAACTCTGAGTGTGTATGCAGCCACTGAAAAGCAGGATACCCCATCTGGTCACCATTTCCAAGGAAAAACCTACATGTGGAAAACGACTACAACACTAAAGACATGTACAGTATGTGCCACTGCAAGTTCCAGTGAGCTGGACTTTAATGCCGACTGCGAGTCCTTTCCAAATCAGGATATTCCATGATTCTATGAAGTGTTTATGATTCTATGAAGTGTTTCAGAACTATTACATGTGAAATTGATTTACATTCTGACATTTATTAATCCATTTCCTGCTTTTGAAAATTTCCATTAGTCAATAAAAGAATTGAATAGCTCTCATAGCACTTGCTACACCTGGCAAATGGCTATTTTTTTCAGAAAAAAAAAAAGGTCACAATGTATCTTCTTTGTTTTGGCTACTCTGAAGTTGGAGCACTTGAGCAAGATGCTTAAAGAAATTAGAAGAGCATTTCAAAACCAGTTGCTCTTAAAAAAGTAACCTTCATTTCCTACTGATGTACTAATAATAATGGTTATCACCCTAGTGCTGGAAGGCAGCACAGAATGTTCCAAGGAGCAGGAACACTCAGAACAGATCTCCCACTCAGCAGACTGTGAGAGCTATCCCCAGCTGACACTGCAGCTTTGGGTTATAATCAGTATTCCCCCACTTCTACCTTTAGCCTTCCAGCTGAAGTTTGAACAAAAACGAGATTATTCAAAAGCTTTTAGCTCAGGTACCAGTAGTGCACAGAAGGAGAGGATGGTGAGAAGGGCAGGATGGAGAAGGCTGCCGGGTTACCTGAGCAATCGCTGCCTCGTTGTCAGCCAGCCCCAGCAGGAAGATCCTCACTTTGTCAATCTTCACTGGGACAGTTCTCCCTCTCCACTCCACCTCACTCATCGTGGCTGCCTGCTTTGCTCGAGTCTGGGTGATCAGTGCCTGCAAAGAAAACACCCGGATTAGCACCTTGAACTTACAGGGATGCAAAACTGAACCTCCTGAATTCGTCTCAGACTTGACTATTTTGAAATCAAAAAGGGCTTTTTGGGAAAGTGTTGTTTCCCACAGAGCCTAGGCTTGCTTGCTCACTTCTGTTCTATTCTGGCTCTTGAACGGTTTGCTGCAGCAATATTCATGCTCAGCACAGTAATAGTGAGTATTTCAAGTTGAGGCATGCAAATAAATTACCTCCAGTTTTTCTGCAAGAAGACCTTCAGTGCCACCAGACCTCAGTCTCATCTGCATCAACTCATTCATGGCAGACTGGTCACCTGAAAGAATCAATAAATTGAGATCACATTTCCATTTGACTTCAAAATTACTTTCATAAACAAAAATCAATCTTTAGATTTTATACTGGCAGTTTAGGGCTAAGCTTGCATAGCTTGACTTCATAGGCAAGCTACCACAAACTGTTATTCTGTCTTTCTACACATAACCACAGGTGCTGTTGCAAAATGAGGCCCTTTCTGCATTGCTGAACTGTCCCAGAACACATGCAGAATTTGCCCAAAATATTATGGCCTCCATGTCACTTAGACCAGGGTTTAATTAAATCAATATTGCTTTCCTGTGCACAGATGAGCCCCCCCTGCCCTTACCAATGTTGTAGGCACAGTAACGGATGTTGGGCGAGATCTCCTCCACACGCTGGTTATACAGCACAGCTTGCTCTTCTGTGAAAGCATTGGCCAGCTTTTCATAGATGGTCCTACAGCAAAGGGCAAATATTAACACTGCAGTGTGTATTATTTGGGAGGCGCTATCCTAAGGGAACAGTTTGTGTCTGTGCTCTGGAGGATGCTATTTCAGCAGCACCTGCCAGTTAAGCACAACTAACTAAACAAATCCTAGAGTTGTTGTACTAACTGAAGTGATCCAACACTCTTTACTGAACGAAGTGAGGGACTCACTTGCATTTGTTGAAAGCCTCCATTGCTGCCTTCCACTCCTGGTGCTCGAAGCGAAGCATCCCGGTGAGATAAGCCATGTATGCCTGCACAGAGAGCAAGGGCAAGGTCACCTCCCCACCATCACCAGCCTAATCAGTGCCACCTTTAGCATGAAGGCTGCTGTGACTCCTGCAGTGAGTGACTAAGCTTTGCCCTTTTTCTTGGGGCTTCCTACAGAAGACAACTGATTTGGATGACAGGTTACAGCTACCTACCTCTTCTCCTTTAACTGACTCTGCTACATTTCTAACAAACCACTAAATCATACAAAGGAATCACAGAATGGAATGGTTTGGAAAGGAGCTTAAAGATTATCTAGTTCCAACCCCCCTGCCATGGACAGGGACACCTTCCACTAGACAAGGCTGCCCAGAAATTAAAGCAAAGATACTTCTTGTTTGTTATGCAATGGCCACTGCTATCACAAAACTTTTTTCCCCAGCAATATGATATACAATGGCAGTTTAATTAATTGAGTACAGCACTGCAGCCCCTTGTCCAAAGAGGTCACAACATTTGTTTCCTGTTTTCCAGGAACTGAACCCCCAAGTCTTGCATTCTAGATGGCTACTTCAGCACATTTAACAAAAAGGTTACTCAGCAGACAAACAGTTTCTCAAGCTGTGTTATACCATCTTAGTTGCCCTCAATTCTTTGTATTTTTATTATCTATTCAGAGATATTCATTATTTCTTCACCAAAATTCCAAAGGTCTCTCGCTCAGCCTTTGCTGTACGACAAGATGAAAGTATCAGTGGTTACCTGAGCTTCCAGCTTTGTCTTGGCATCCACCCTGTTGCTCTCACAGAGCCTCTCCAGCTCCTCTGCGTGTTTCACAGCCTTGCGCAGCCGCGAGAGCAAATGGAAGCGCTTGCGAGGCTCCGTGTTGGCCTCCTGCTTCAGCTGCATGGCATAGCTCCAGGCCCTCTCTGCATCCATCAGGATCAGCAGCAAATACCTGCAGGGCACAGGAGGGTCCATGGGACAACAATGACACTCAGACAAGAGCTGCATCTCCACCAGTTCTTTGCCATTTCGTCTGCCAAGTTCGATAGCAGTTCAGTTTGCTTAGTAAGAGGCAGATGCTTTTATTTCTTAAAGTACTGAGCACACAAAGTCTTGCTATTCCCGACTGGTTTCTGCTGTGTTTCTCACTCAGAAGTGTAATTACCCAGCTGAGGAAGAGAATTAGATATCATTCGGCAGTACCACAGACACTACAAAGACAAGTGATTTATCATTTTAGGCCTCTCTTCAAACTGGTTTAATATGTTCTTAACAACACAGGTGAATGCAGCATCATGTGTTGTCTTCCCACAAGAAAAGATGAGACAGGAAACATTTCAAGCATCCCTAAAAGATGGGAAGTAAGCCCAAAATCCTGGCTGTTCTCCACATATTCTGTCAGACAAGCATTCTGTCAAATTTAGAAGAATTAAATAAAACTTGCAGTGCAGTATTTTTGCTCAAATGGAAGGGATTGCATCTCCAACCACAGCCTTGCTGGCTACACCATTTATACCACCAGCATTTCCACGGTTACAGATCTGAATTAGCATTTCCTCTTCAATGTCACAGAATTTACTGATTATCAAAAGAATCCATTTGCAACTATGAGGGAAGAGAAGGAACAGACTGTTGCTGCTCCTTCTTCTCCCACTGGCTGAGCAGTGTCTCTCACACCTGCACTAGTATTTTTATTAATATCAACAATACACATCTCTGAAAAGAAATGTTTTGGATGATATTGCACAGAATAGTTTTCCACCTGAAACAGAAATTACTGAAGCTCTTCAGTAACACACTGAATTCTCAATTCCATCCAGTCCCTGTACCTGTTGTCTGAGAGAATCTCTTCAGTCACTTTCTTCCCAGTGAACTTGTGCCTGTTGCCCATCTTGAAGTTGAGAGTTTTACGGAGCCGCCTCAGCCTGCGGGAGCAATAACCCCTAAAAAAAAGATAACCACAGTCATTTTGGCCAAAGGACAACTTTGCTTCTGTTTATTGCTCTATCCAAATAGAACAACAACAAAAAAATACTAAAAGCTGTACCAGGTAATGTTTTAACAATTAAAACTCCATGTGTGACATATGGTAGCTCAAAAACTACCTGTAAAGCAGCAATTAATAGAAAACAAGGTAAGAAGACATGTAGTTATTCATGATCGTGAAAAATCAGGGTGATGTGCTCATTACCAACTGCTTTATGTGTGTTTATTGAGTTCTGGAGGAGTACAGGGCCTTCCAGGGAGGTGTGAACACAAGCTCCTATGGGCAGTGGAGATGCAAGAGCCAGTCTGCACAGCCACAGCACAGTTCAGCCAAGGGAGATGAGCACACACAGCCTCAGGTGGAGAATCCACTGCCAGGGGTACTCACCTGAAAGATGGCATTTGCTGCCTGCTACAGGGGAGTTACATTTGAAATGAAGTGAAGCCAAGCCCCGGGAGCAGCTCCCAACACTAACCTGTATCTCTGGAAGTCCCCATGCCTCAGGCCGTGTTGCTGCTGTGACTCCTTCACGATCTGCAGGACTGCAGCTTCTGTTAAGGCACACTCACAGAGCAGCTGGCACCAGCTCCTCCTTCCACCCCAAAATAACAGCAGAGAACCCCATAGATCCCATGAGACAAATGTCCCCTTGCTCAGGAAAAGGATAAAAATACCCTAAACAGAATCACTGCTGCCTTCCCAGCACAGCTTCCACAAACCAAGTGCCTTCAAAGCACAGAATCTCATAAAAAGAGCTTTTGGAAATAACTCCAGGGCTGATTTTCTCAATTTTTCAACACATTTCTAGTCTTGCTGCACATTGCTGTAACAAGTATCTGTGACACAAAGCACTGCCCTGTGACCTGGGGCACCATCAAGCCATCATTTCCATTCAGTCTCTGCATCCTTCAGTGCATCTGCAGAGTTCCTGCACTTCCTTTACTCCCTCAGTTATTCCTACCAAATAAAACCATGCCACACTCTAGTAAATCTGATGTTTTTCATTCAGTTTACAAGGCAGGTTATTTTATGAAATAAAATCTCCACCGCACACAAGAAATGTCTGTTCTATATGTATTCATATCCTAAAATTTCCCTTTTAAGCTCTACCAAGAAGCCTTTAAAGAAAACCCATAACCAGACTGTACAACAATCCCAAGAAAAGAAACACCATTGTTTAAAATGCCAGATGTCGATCAAAGTGTTTTCTTGGGACTACACCTAAAAGAAAGTTTCTGAACTCTGAATAATCAATAGTTATTACACTGCATTACACGGAATTATTCTGTATTTGCAGAACAACCAATTCAAACTGCAATGTCTCAACACAGCCCTCCTCATCATTGCTGTCTACCCAGGATTTTTTTCAGACTCTCTTTCATCCTGCACAGCTACTTGCTGAATTAATATTCTTTTTTTTTTTTCTTCATTGACTTAGACATTCCCAGGGCAATTGCTTTGCCTGCATCTTACTCAACAGTAACTGACTACACAACACCTGCCTATGCCACGTGGAAAACTGCAACCTGATTTCCCTCGGGTTTCCTTCTGACCCAGAAGATAAAACTCAGCTCTATCACAGCTGTGCAGCTGGACTGGTTTCACATCGAAATTTCACCTACAAAACCTCCACGAGCTTTACATGCCGAGATTTCAGAAGCACTAAATCTGCAGGAGCCAGTCTGCCACCTCAGCGCACCTATTACATTTTTTTTATATATTACTGATAACTTCAAGCTACAACTTCACCACGAGGAGCTCACAGATGACCAGCTCTTATCCTCAAGCACACGGCCCAGCACACAGCTCCGCTGTGGAGACTGACGCCAGCTGTCACGCGGTTCGGAAGGAGACGTAGCACAGGTAGAGCACAATTCCATAAATCAGGAAAGCCAGGCTGACTCGTTTTATCCAAATCAAACCCTCAGGCAGGCCCAGGCCAGCACCGCCTGCATCTCCGGGGCGCCCTTGCACGGGGCCCGAGGCCGGACCAGGGGAGTCCCCGCCGCCCGCCGTCCCTGCCCGCCCGGGCCCTGCGAGCCCCGCGCTGCCGCCACGTCCCCCCGCCGCCCACGGGGCCGGGCCTGCCACGTCCCCTGCCGCCGCTGCGCAGGATGCTCTCCAGGCCCAGGCTGTCGCCGAGGCCGCCGGGCTGTGACCCCGCCGGCCGCTCGTTCTCCTTGTTGTCCTTGCCGTCCTTGTGGTCCTTGTTCTCCTCCGCCCCAGCCCCGCGGCCGCCGCCGCCGCCTCCCTGACGCTCCGCCGCCATCTTGCGCCGCGGCCGCGGTGCATCACGGGCCGGGGAGCGGCGCGAGCGGCCACGCGGGGGCCGCCGGGAACGGGGAGGACCCGGGGGGAGCCCGAGATCGGGATTGGGATCGGGGAGCCGGGAAGGGAGAGCGGAGGATCCCGGCAGCCTCCCGGGGCTGGGCCTCACCCAGCGCTTGGATACATCCCTCTGGCCCTCCTGCCCGTATCCCGCTCATCTATCCTGGACTGAGCCCCTCAGCTCCGTCACAGTGCTCTGCCCAATGCTGACCCCCAAATCAGCCTCCAGGGTCACCACCCCCAACCCTGCCCCACTCACCCCAGAGCTGACCCCCAGATCAGCCCCAGGGTCACCCCCCAGCCTGACCCCCCTCCTGGCCATGCTGTTGCTGCTGTTCCTCCGCAGTGCTGTGGCAGTCCTGGGCGAGCCTGTCCATCCATCCCTTTGCCCCTTCCCAGGACACTGTGAGCCTGCTGCTCTGGGCAGCCCTTCGAGAGAGGGGATTTCAATTCCCCCAGGCCCAGCACTAAAATCAAAACCCACCTCAAGCTGCCTGAACCCCTTCGGGCTGTGCACCTGGTAAAAGAAGAGACTGCAGTTATCTCCCCTAATCCTGAAGCTATTTCATGGTGTAAGCACTTAAGAACAGGTCTTTTTGCATATGGGGTTGAACACCTCATTCAGGACAAATACCAAACTTATTTGAGCAATAATCATAATATTTACATGAACCTTTGTAAGTACAAACTGCTCCAAGAGCTGCTCATGCCCCCAGACCGATCTTTGCCAGCCCTGGGCTCTGCCTGCCTGGCTGCACTTTGCTGTCACACTACAAGAAGCAATTTGGCTCCTCTCCCCTTCCAAGGGCTCAGTTGTGTTCTGTTATCCCTGATTTCAAACTTCTCCTTTCCTCTCATAGACAGCAAAGCCCAAAGGGGAAAAAAAAAATAAAAATCAACCCAGGTCCTCAAGTTGCAGCTTTCTGTGCAAATCTTTTGAACTGCTCCAGGCTCCAAATGGATCTCCCAAGAATTCAGTCCCTATCTGAACCAAACCGTGCTCCAGGATGATGCTGAACTAAGCAGGCATGGCAATTAAAGCCTATTTTACAAACAACAGCTCCTCTCTTGCAGCTGTGGTGGTTCAGATAGACTTGGGTTGGGCTGGCACAGCAGCACTCACCCTCAGGTGCCAAAAAAAACACCCCAAAGGACCTATTCCAGTGTCAGGATAGCCACCAGCTGTGGCACAGGCACATTTCTGCCACACCACCTTTCTTGTACACTGGCACGAAGCTTTGCTGCTCCTCTGGATTCCTCTGGAATCTGGAAATGGGAGGATAAATCGTGAATTCCTCCTGCAGGGCTGGCTCTGCTCTCCTGCAGGGCAGGGGGACAGAGGATCACACAAACCTGCAGAGCCTCGAGGGGAGCCTTGCAGTGAGGCTGAGCTGCCTTTGGTGTCACAGGGATTGCTGCAGAGAATAAATCCACAGAGTTACAGGCTCCAGGCACTCCCATCCCTCTTCCAGCCAGCCCTGCAGCCTGCAAGGGCTGGGAGGCCCACAGTGTGCCTTTTCCTATTGATTTTGGCCAGAGGATCTTGCTTTTGGGGATCTGGATCATCCTTCTGCACCCCTGCCCAAATAACCTATCTGTGTCTCAGGACAAGAATATATTTTCCGATTTACCTTTATACTGCTACTCGTGAATTTTACTGATATTTGGGAAGAAACTGAGTGTTTTCCAGCGTTGTGGGTTTTTGTAATAATCTCACCCTGAAGCATAAGGGTGGACCCGGTCTCTCTGCAGGCTGACCAAAGCTCCAGTGAGACCAAAGACATCACCAGTACCATCACACATATTCCCTGTGGTATCTGAGGACATGGGGCAATCCCACTGGTGAAACCTGCCTGGGACTGGGGCAATTCCCACATGGTGAAACCTCTCTGGGGCCAGGCTTTCCCCACGAGTTTCCCACCAATGTCCTTGGTCGTGGCTGGGGATGTGGCACCGGAGTGGCTCCCTGGGGGCATGCGGCCAGTCTGGGATCAGGAGGGGAAGGCAGAGCTGTGTTCTGTGTCTCAGCCGCTCCTTGAGCCCTGTGGGGTGGCCGATTTTCCGCTGTGCTGCTCCTAATTGCCTGCTTTCCCCTGTGGGATGTCATCAGGAGCACGGAGCATCCTCACACCAAAGGGGTCTGTTCACTTCCCCATGCGCCTCCTCCAAACGGGAGCTGGTTTTTGGGGCTCCCTGTGGGCAGCCGAGGGTGAAAAGGGCTCCCTGTGCTGCGGTGGCAATGTCACAGGGCTGTGAGTGTCCCCAGAGCTCAGCTCTGAACGTCCACTAAGAGAAGTGAGAAGCTGCGGAGCGAGTTAGTTACAGGAGGAATCGATGCATTAAATATTTCTCTCTCCACAGGAGCAAAACACGGCGGGCTGGGGTGGGGTCAGACCGAGAGTCCTTAGAGAACTGATTGCACCGGCCGGTCCCAAGACTTCCATCTGTGCAGCACCAAAAAGGCAATTTTACAGGAAGGAGGCACAGCATGAAAAGATTTGTTCTCGATGCAATGTATCATGCTGCTCTCCCAGCCATGGGGAGAAATGCAGTTTCTCCTGAAAACGTGGGCTCGCCTGGCGTGTTTTGGTATTTAACGAGGATTTAGCTGCCCTCTGGACAATGCGGACACATTGGCACTCAGAAGACCCCTATTCTTAAAAACCAGCCCTGCAGCCCCTGGGGTTGAACAAACCCTATTCCAGTGACTGCTGAAGAGGGGGCCGATAAGAAAACCCCCGCTGACACCTCGCTTTGGGTGCCCAGCTCCCTTTGGGGTGCCCAGCTCGGCTGCCCCAGCCCCTCCCGGGGGCGACAGCACTGACTGACACCGACATTCCCCGAGGGGAGCGGGGTCGGGATCCCCTCCCCGGGGCGCGGTTTGCGGGGCCGGGCGGGAGCCGCGTCCGGAGCCCCCCGGGCCCCCCCGCTCCGCCGGCGCACGGAGAGCGCCGGAGCCGCCCCGAGCACCCGCGGGCTCCCGCACACCCGGAGGAGGTGAAGGGCCCCCGGCTCCCCCGCACCATCCCCGTGCGCCCCGGCGGGACCCCCGCACGCTCCCCATGCACCCCCTTTCCCCTGCATCTCCCGTGCGCTCTCCGTGCACCCCTTTTACCCTTGCCGTGCATCCCTGGTGTGCTCCCCGCTGTAGTTTCCTTGCATCTTTTGCTGTGGATCCCTCCTGTGCTCCCCAGCGTGCTCTCTGTGCACCCCTTTTCCCGTGCAATCCCTGCTGACTTCTCCGGGCACCCCCTTTCCCTTTGCATCCCTGCAGCACTCCCCACTGCACGTCTCTTCCTGTCCACCCCTTTCCTGTGCATCCCCGGTGTGCTCCTCACTGACCTTTTCCCTGCACCCCCTTATCCCTTTTCCTCCCTTTTGTGCTCCCCAACGTGCTCTCCCTGAACCCCCTTTCCCCTGGTACACCCCACACTGATCTCTCTGTTCACCCCCTCACCTTGTGTGCCACCCCGGTGCCTTCTCCACGTACACTCCCCACCTCTAGCCCCTGTCCGTGCACTCCCGGCCATGAACGGCTCTCTGGCTGGCTCCGGGGCGGGCTGGCAGCCTGAATCCGTGATCATCCCACTCGTGTACCTCGTCATCTTCCTCGTGGGCACCGTGGGCAACAGCCTGGTCCTGGCCGTGCTGCTGCGCAATGGGCAGGTGAAGAACACAACCAACCTCTTCATCCTCAACCTGGGGGTGGCTGACCTCTGCTTCATCCTCTTCTGCGTCCCCTTCCAAGCCACCATCTACACCCTGGAGGGATGGGTGTTCGGGCCCTTCATGTGCAAGGCTGTCCACTTCTTCATCTACCTCACCATGTATGCCAGCAGCTTCACCCTGGCCACCGTGTCCCTCGACAGGTAGGAAAAGGAATGGGGAGGGGGGGCTCCCTGCACCCTGAGGCTCCCCTTTCTCTGGATCCCAACAGGGCAGGGAGGGCACAAAATCCCCTGGAGCTAAATCCTGACTGCTGTGACCTCCCAGGGCTCCTGGGGGAATCAAGGAGCATGTCCCAGTTGCTGTATGCAAGGAAGTGCAGCCACCCAGTATGAGATCCTGCAGAGGGCTGGATGGGGATCCCTGGCCCCAGTCCCCAGCTGGAGGAAGCTCTCAGACTCCAAAGCTGTAGGACTGGGATTTATCCACAGGCCTTGGCAGTGAAATGGAGATGAAAAATGAGAAAGAAGCAAAACTCAGTCCCTGTGCAGCTCTGGCTCCTCCTGAGATGCGTGGAGACAGCCTCTACCCCACAACAGCCCCCAGCAAAGCAGGCAGACCTTGAGGAGAAAAAAATACTGGGATGTTTGAGCTGAGACACTGATTTTCCCACTCTCCCCTTCTATTAGCAAAAAGCACCTTTCAAAAAGTCCCAGTGCTTCCCTTGTCCCAGTGATTATCCCAGTCCATTCCGGGGTGGGTTTTACCGGGAAGCCTGTTGCTCCTGCCTGTGCTTTACTTCAGTCCCTGCCTCTGCAAGGTCTGGTGACCCTGCAGCAAGTGAGAGGCTGGGAGCTCCTGGTGCTGCTCCACTCAGGCCAAAACCTATGAAATGGGATGTGGAAAGTCCATAGGGGAAAGTCCCCTGGGAGGGACTGCAGCCCAGCCGGATGTGTCCTGCCATCCCAGCACAGCACTGCACTGGCTGCTGACAGCTTCCCCAGGAGCTAAAAACACATCCAGGGGCTGCCTCTCCCCCTGTATCCCATGGAGCAGAGGGAACAGATGTGTTGAGCAAGGGAGGGTTTGCACAAGCCTCAGATCTGGGTGCAATTAAGGGACCAGCTAATTACAGAATTCAAGAGGAGTGATGTGATCTCATGTGTGCCAGTACAAGGAATGCTGTGTCTGGGAATCCTGGGCACTTGCTCCTGCCTTTGTATCCTCACTGTTCTGATCACTTGTGCCAGAGAGTGATGGTTAAGTGAGGGTCTGCTGGATTAGGGGAGGGACAGAATGGGACCATCTCTATTTTTCCCACAACCACTGCTAAGGGCAGAGGGTGATGGGACAGGGTCAGGGAGAGAATCTTCCTCAATCCTTTGTGCTGCACAGGGTCCCTAAGAGGCAGCAGGGAATCAGTTTTGTGACTAACTGCCCTGGAAAGCTCAAATCCATCATTCCTGCCCTTTCCAATCTGCTCCTGGCAATGCTCTCTGTGTGCCCTCTGCGGGACTGCAGCCATGTCCCTCTCCCTTTCCCCTGCAGGTATTTGGCCATACGATACCCTCTGCACTCTAGGGAGCTGAGGACACCCAGGAACGCCCTCCTGGCTATTTGTCTCATCTGGGGGCTCTCCTTTATCTTCTCGGGCCCTTACCTCACCTACTACCAGGAGTTCCAGCTGGCCAACCTGACTGTCTGCCACCCCATCTGGGAGATCTCCCAGCGCAAGATCATGGACATCTGCACCTTCATCTTCAGCTACATCATCCCCGTGCTCATCCTAAGCCTCACTTACGTGAGGACTATTCGCTACCTCTGGCGCTCTGTGGACCCTCTCCAGGACATGTCGGAGTCCAAGAAGGCCAAGAGGAAGGTCACCAGGATGATCATCATTGTTGCAGTCCTGTTCTGCCTCTGCTGGCTGCCCCATCACCTGGTCATCCTTTGCATGTGGTTCGGGTACTTCCCCCTCAACCACTCCACGTACGTGCTGCGCATCCTCTCGCACGTCATCTCCTACGCCAACTCCTGTGTGAACCCCATCGTCTACGCCCTGGTCTCCAAACACTTCCGCAAGGGCTTCAAGAAGATCTTCAGCTGCCTCCTGCACAAGAAGGCAGCACACAGGGTGCACGTGGCCCAGGCTGCCAACACGGTCAGCACGCTGGAGGCAGAGCTCAGTGAGGTGACCCAGCTGAGTGAAGCCCTGCCCAGCCACTCTGCTGTGCGCTGCAGGGTCCCTGCACAGCCCTGCGGGGAGGCAGAGCCGGTGGGACAGCAGCAGAGAGCAGATGGCTCCTCTGTCACCTTCAATGTCAGCTAGCAGAGCTTCCTGCCACCCCATGGCTTTGCAGTCTCCTGCAGCATCCAGGCCTGGGGATGGGCTACATTTTGAGTTGAAGTGGGTCCAGTTGAACCCTTTTCATTCAAATGCATCCAGATATCATAGCTGTGATGCTGCTGATACAAACTCAGCCAAGAACAGGATTTGCTTCCACCAAGCTCTTGCTGAGAGCAGAGAGCTCAAACCCAAAAATCCACTGTAGTGTGTAAACACCTGTTCCTCTGTCATGGACAGACTTACTCCCTGTTGCATCTACACCCAGAGCCTGTGAAAAGCTCTGGCCCCTCCAACCATCTGGAGTTAATGGGTGCACTTTTAGGGACATTTGGAAAGTCTTGGTTTGTTTGTGTCCTGATTTAGGAGCTGCATCCCAGGGCAGCACTGGGCACAAACCCAGCTCAGGTAGGAAAATCCAGGAGCAAAGCACAGAAGGTCACCAAGGACCAAGGGGATGGAGGTTGTTTGCCAGGGAAGCACAGCCATGGACCCATGGTAGGGGAAGGATTTTAATGCCTTTGGACAGCCTGGGGACAGCTCAACATCTCAAGCAGGCAGATGCTCGTGGAGACAAGAAGGGCACTGCTGCTGCTTCCCTGAGGCAGGACAGCCAAGGCTGTGTGAGAGTTGGGAGTGCCCAGCAAGCCTCAATAAAGCCCCTCCATCCCACCTGCCGTGTTCAGATCCTTTGAAAAGCCCCACAGCTGCGGTGAAGGAGAGGCTGGGGGGTGGGACGTGCTGGATGCAGGGGAGCTGAGGGGGGATGGAGGATGTGGGTGATGCCTGAGCACATCTCTGGAGGGGGCACAGCAGCACGGGAATGTCACTGACCCCGCTGAGTGCAGCTGCCCACAAAAGGCTGCTGTGATTCATACTCCCACCTCTTAGCCCTGCAAAGACTCCACGGGTGCCTGAGCCCTTTGACTGCCCCCTGCCAAGGGCTTTAAGTGAAGACCTTCCTCTTCTTTACCAAAAGAGCATCACCACACTAGGATCAAATCATCCTTTTGAAAACCCCGTGGCAGAGCACAGCCAGAGGTGGTGGTGAAAGTGCAGGGGAGCTGGGATGAGCTGTGCTGTGCATCCCTACAATTCCCAGGTGTGTACCCCAACAGCCCCCATGAAGGTCATGTCTCTGTAAATTGCCATTACAGACGCTCTAAGTCTGTCTGCACTGATTTCACTGTTGTGAATCCCCACAGCAGAGCTCCCCAGGACTGGGATGGGTATTTCTGTCCAGGACCCTGCTTCTCCCTGGGGTTCTGGTCCTGACACAGCCCTCCTCCACAGAGCCCCAGTGCTTGGCTTTATTTTCTCGAGAAACTTTTGACTGTAAAACATTTCTTTTCCCCTGCTGAGTGTTATTATAACCAGATCTTCCTCTCCCCACAGAGAGGGCCATAAATTGGCCACCTCCTCCTATCAGTAATGGTGATATTTAGTCTAGTCCTGTTCCCAGCATAAGTCACAGAGAGCAGTGTATAAGCAGCTCCATTAATTACATCTGCATTTATCTCCCTGCTCAACCCTTCACAGCCAGGGAAAACATTGAAGCAGCTGCACAAACACAGCTAAAAGCCTTACTTTCCTCGTGCCCTCATCTACCTCTGCTCAGAGAGCCACAGGATCTGACTCCAACAGATCCCACACACGCTGAGGGGTTCAGTCCACTCTCCTGGACAGTTATCAGCTCACCTTGGAGATGGAGATGTTGGCCCAGCACCTCTGCAGTGCCCAAGGGCACAGATCACTGTGCTGGCATGGCAGGGAGTGCCATATGCCCCATGTCCCCTGTCAGACACTGATTCTGCTGCCCTATCCATCCCACCCCAGCCTTTCCAACAGTCTCCCAAGCCCATGGCTCACCCTGCCAACTGCTCTAGAGCTGCCCAGCCATGCCATGACCACTTTGAAGACATGTCCCAGGATACCCCTAACTCAGCTCCCAGCCCAAAACATCACTGTGGCCCCTTTCCCAGGCTGTGGGCACCACTGGCACTTGATAATTTCTGGTCACTGTTCAGCAATGAAATCCCAAAGGGTGACAGCAGGCTCTGCACAGCTCCCAGCCTGTGGGCTGTACCTCACTGCTGCCTCCAGCACCCCCAAATCCCCTCTGACATGCACCATGGCTCACATGGATGCTCTCACCCTCTCCAGGAGCAGAGAGGGCCTTGGTGATGGTCAGACAGCAAGGTCAGGGCTTTCACAAGGTCAGGGCTCTGTGTTGTGACACATCCAACACCCCTCCTCATTTCATGGATCTTCACCCATCAGTTGGCTCTCACTTGTCTGCAGGCTGTAAGAGTGAAGCCAGATCATTACATTGTTTACACTAAATACAGAATTAGAGAAAAAAGCCCTCTCCAGCTTATCTGACACTGGCCCTGCTCATCTGAGGAGGAAACCATCACACTCACACCCAGCCCATGCCTTTATGAGCCCTCCAAGGGCAAACACAAGGTTTTGCTGCCAACACAAAACCATATGGGAAAGCTACTTTTCCCCTCAAGTAACAGAGCATATCAGGCCCAGATGGAAAAGACAAGAGCATCAGGAACTGCTGACACTTAACATGCTCCCAACTGAGAGAAATGAGCTCCTGGTCCATTCCCTTGGGAGGTTTTATCTTAAGAGCACTGCAAGTCGTTATGTTCCAGTTAAAATTTAATAAAAGCATATTTAACTCGAAGTGAAAAATGAATAGGCTAAACTGAGCTCCCATCAAGCCCAAGAGTGGGCAGGGAGATAAGGGACACTTGGCTGAAACCTCAGTGAGTATGAACTTTCCAGTGAGCTTTCCACACAGATTTATCACTGGGTTAGAGAAGTTATTTTGGTTTGTGGGGTTGTTTTCAAATACTTAATCTGCCAAGTTTGCTCCCCAGTCTGAGGAGGCAGCAGGCAGCACCCCCAAACCCTGACATAGCCCCCAGCATGAGCTGCTGGGCAGCTAAAAACCAAACAACAGAGAAACAGGGCCTTGGCCCCAAAACCTTGGAAATTAGAGACACCTTCCCTGTGTCAGGGCAGAAGAGGAGGCGAGGGAAGGGTGTCAAACTCCACAGGAGCCTTGGGGGAGGCAGAGGGGCCCTTTGCCATGGCCCCTTGCCATGGTCTCAGCACAACTCCAGGCTCCACTCTCAGCTCTTAGAGGGGCATGAAGGGCTCAGTTGTGAGAGGGTCAGACTGTGCTGGCTGCCATGGTCGTTCTTAATTAACGTGTTGCAAACACATTCCTTACCATAAAAAGCCAAGGAGCTCACAGAGCCCTCCCCGGCGCTGCACAGTGCTGGGCACCAGCTCAGCCTGGAGCCTCCCCTGCTCCCACCCTGAGGAAGGAGTGGCTCAGGAAAAACCGTGCTGCTGGCCCCAAAGCAGGTCTGGCTCCCCACATTCATCCCCTGTGCAGGGGAGAAGCAGACAGTGAGAGAATGCTCAGAGCCAGGCTGAGTGAGAGGCTGGATTTAGGCAACAGGGGCCAAGTGGCTCAACTTTCCCTTTAACTCAGGGAAATGAGGGTCTTGATTCCCACCTGGGAGCAGCAGAAGTTACCTGTTCCCCCAGGGAATCACCACCTCCAGCTCCTCCTCACTGCACAGATATCACCAAGCCCAGCTCTCAGCCCCCAGCAGCCTCTTACCCTCATTCTTTCTTACAGATGCAGCCAGGGCACCCCTGGGGTAGAAACAATGCAGTCAGCTACTGGTGCTGGTAATGGAGTGACCAGGAGGAAGCAGGATATTTTGCACCCCATCTCTGGCTGCATCTGCCCCCCAGCCCTGGTCTGATACAGCCTGCCTGGGGCAACAGGCTGACAGCAAAGCCCAGAAAGGCCTCTTTTGGTGGGGGGCACGCAGAGGCATTCCCAGAGCGTCTGGAGAACAGGATGTGGCCCCATCCCAGACTCCTGAATGACCTCATGCATTTTCTTTGGGCTTTAGTTGGCACAAAAACATCACCTCAGAGGATTTCAGCTCCTGCAGACTAAAGCTGGAGGCAAAGCTCCCCCTCCCCTCTCCTGGCTTTTCCTGCAACCGTTCTAGGTGAATTGCCTCGCCCTGAGATCAGCTGCAATAAAACATGTTTTACGGCTCAGCATGAATTCCACGCACTCTCCTCAAGAAAGAAATTCATATCAGACTGCTGCAGTGTCAGAAACAGATCCAGAAAGATGGAATCCAGCTCCTTCTGGTGAATGTCAGGGTGTGTATCCAGCAGACTCAACTGCATGAAACACAAGTCAGCAAAGCTTTGCTTATGTATAAAAACACTGTCCGGCGCCTGCCGGCCTCCGGAGGCTCCTGGATCTGGCAGAGGTTAAAAACAGCAAGTACAAGATCTCAGATTTCCACAGACATTTGAGATTTGACAGCAGGAGGGAGGTTTCTGCAGGGAAGGCTCCTGTGGTGGCAATGTGTGCCTGCATGGTCAGACACATAAAAGCAGGTGCAGTGGTCAAGACTCAAACTCACACTGTGGTCCAGCTCTGGGCTGGACGGGCCGGTCAAAACTGCTGGTTTTCAGGCATTTGCTACACCAGGCTGAGGAAGAGAAAGCCAGGGGTTCAGGAAGGGCAGGAGCTGCCTGAATAACATCTGTCTGAGGAGGCACAGCCCAGGCAGGCAGCTGGGTCAGCCACAGCATGACCTGTGCTCTCATCCAGGTTCTAACATCCAACAGCTCTTCCACTGCTGGGCTAATCAGACACCAGCAAACACTGCTGTAAACACTGCTCAGGTGAACAATGGATTTGCTCCAAACTGCAAAGCAGCAGCTATTGAATGCTCCTCGCTCTATGGAAACCCAATTGTATTTCCATTGTTACAGGCAAACAATGGAGCAAGCAGCAGGAGAGAGGGAGAGGAGAACAGGAAATGCCTGGACAGAGACCACAGATACAACACAGGTGCTCCAACGCTCTGAAAAGCCTTGGTGCAAAGTGTCAGAGTCCAGCTCCTGTATCAAAGCCTGCCAGGATTGCTCCAAAGTACGAGGGAGAGCAGCACCTGCTCTTCACATCATGCCCATGGGTTAAACAAAGGGAATGGGCTTGGCTGCTTGCAGGGAAGAGATGCATCAGATTTAGGAAGACAGGAGACAAAGAAGAACAGGGATGGGAGGAAGGTGCTGAATGGAATTCACTATAGAATACTTGCTCTGCCTCAGGTCAATAAGGAGCAGCATCCAGCCAGGCCACCATGGAGCTCCCTCTGCTTCCACTGCTCTGTCACAGCTCCAGGCACTGCCACCACCCCACTGCCACTGCCTCACCTGGAACAGAGCACTGATACAGGTCTGGTTTGGGGGTAAAATATCCCTGTACATGACTGGACTGCAGCCCTGCCAGGCACCCCTAAACCCCAAATCAGCATCAAGCCCCATCACTAAATAACAGTTGAGATTAACAATGTGAAAATAATTTGGGATCCTACAGAACTGAGATTCCTTAAACCCATCAGGGAAACATGTGGCACCATTTAGAGCTCACAGCCTCCTGCCCTTAATAAAAGGGCTGTACCCATTCAGGTTTGTTTTGGGGTTTTCTTTCATGTATTTTTCTTTATTTTTGTTTTTAAGCACACCGTCCCTGTCTGCTGCACATCAAGGCATTAACACAAACCCAGGTGAGGTGGATGTGCCAACACAGGAGCCCACAGGGCAGACTTTGTTTTATCTCATGGATCCGGAGCAAAGACAGGCAGGAGTTAGTGTTTCCACAGGTTTATAAATCTGATAAATACAAGTATAACACCCTGCCCACCACAATGGGGCAGGGGAGAAGGGAAGGGAGTCCCAAGGGCTGCTGAGAGAGCATTGGCTTGTACTTGGCATCTGGAGAGTTCACAACAGCTGGAAATTTATGCTGATGTGTCAAACAGCTTCTCGATCATCTCCCCCACCTGGTCCACCTGGTATTTGATGTATTTCTCAGGGTTCTTGGTGAAGGGCACGTTGCCATATCTGCAAAAGAAAACAGGTGACAAACAACTGGAACACAGCAAAGAGACCCAGTGGCCGCTCCTCTGTGACCAGTCAGCTCCAGTCCAGCACACCCCACTCGAATGTGACAGAGTATCCTGTACAGAGCAAGTGACCTGGTTACAACTGGCCTCACAAGTTTTACATGAACAACCCAGGGTGGCTCAGGGCTTTGTGCTCACTGACCAAGGAATCAGTGTGACAGCAGAGGTCTGCAAATACTCAAGGTCAGCTTGAGGATATCTGAATGTGCAAAGTAGCGTAGCTAAGACACGACAACAGAAAAGTGGCCTGCTCAGGCTATGCAAGGCCCCAAAGACCTCAACCCAAAGAGGAGGACAGTGCTGCAGGAGGTCTCACCTGTTCAAGAAGGCACCATAGGTCTCTTTCACAATAGTTTTCTGTGCCCGGCGGATTTTGTCCCGTTGCTCCATGTCTGGGATTGCCCAGGCCTTTTGGATCTTACACAGCTCCTCCAGCCCATCATTAAAACCCTGTCCAAAGAGAAACTCAGTGAGCATCCCATCTGCAAGCACATCTCCACACTGATAATCCTTCCCTGCTCTGCTGACCACCAAGAGGTCTCCTCTTCAGGGGATGCTCTGACACCTCCTTACCTTAAAGCGCTCCTTTATCATCTGCCTCTCCTTGTCCTTGAGCTGCAACAAGGAGGGAAAGGATCTTATTTCATCTCCAGAAATAAATACCCAACAGCAGTGTTCGCCCACAACTCCCCATCCAACCTAGGCAATATCCAGTACTTGGTTTGGACTCCCTCTCCTACAGCAGTGAGGAGAGAGATGGAGAAAGCAGCAGACCCTACACTCAGCTGAAGTAGGTTTAACATTTTCAGGCACAACAGACATAAAATAGACTTTTCATGCTTCCAGTCCTTTCCAAGGGAAGGTCTCAGAGTTTAGAAAATCCAAAATAGAGACATCTGCTCAGAAGATTTAAGAATAGAGGCAGATTAAAATACTTGGATGAATCTGGGGCAGGGGAGATCAGAAAGCACTTGTGCCAGCCACAGTGCTCACTCTGCAGAGTGATACTGGCATGAGAATTCTGAGAATTTTTATGACAAAGGAGATGATGTTTCTGGCAACTTCTGTCATGTCCAGCCCATCCTTGCCCACCCTCTCACCTTCACTCCTGGTTGAAAGACAGGCAGGTTTCTCTCCAAGATGTAATCTGTCACCTTCAACCAGCTGCATGTGCATTGAGATGGGAGAGAAGCAAAGAGTTACTCACACCTCTACCAGAGCACCTCTGTCTTCACCCATGACCCAAAGGCCAACTCAGACAATACACATGCCAAAACTTCCCACAGAGACCCCTTCCCAAGTAGGATTAATCACGTGGAAACCAAAAATACTCTGCTGTGGTTTTAAACAAGTTTCTGGTTGAATCACTCCCACTGCTCCAGAAGCACTGGCTCCCAAAGAGCTCCCAAAGTGACAAAAGCAAGGGAGAGGCAGAGGATGTCACTGACCTGCGCTGGTAGGTCTGGATCTGCTGCTCAATGAGCTCCCTGTAGGACCTCTCAGCTGTTTTCTGTGTCACAGCCACCAGCTGGATCAGCTCAGACCTGGAAAAGCAGGAAACCTGAAGAAGCACCTGAGCCAGCTGCTCTCAGGATGGCAGCATTTCAACCTCCTATCAACAAGTTCCTTTTAGCCCTTCACAATAAAATGTTCCTTGAAATGTGCAAACTGGGAGACAGAAGCAACTCCGAGTTACTTTCCAAAGCCACATCCTTAATCTTCCCAAGATCAAAGGATTCTCTGAAAACTAAGGCATTTCCTAATGCTTTTATCTTCCACTTTCAGGTAATGTGATGTTTATAATACTGCAAAATCTTCAAAGAGGCAGTTTCAAGGACAGAAGAAAGAGACAGGCTGGCAAGTAAATGCTCTCAATGCAGAGCTCTGCTCCAAAACCATCCAATCAGCCTTGGAACTGAGGGAGATTCACTCAAGACACACTTACTTCTCCAGAGATTTCAGAATGTAGTTGTAGTTGTTATGCAGAAAAATGGCACTCAAAGCTGGGTCTTCATAAACCTTGGATTTGCTAAGCAGGTTAAGCTGCAGGTTGCCCAGAACTTTGCCTTAAAGATGGAAAAACAGAGAACAAAAAGTTTTGCACTGAAACTTTTTATTATTGACAAAGCAAACCAAGTTGTGGGCCCACAGCAAAGCGACCAGTACAGGCCTGACTGCCTGTACAAAGGTTACAATCACATGTACTTAACAGTCCTTATACAGATTTTTCTTCAGCAAGTCACCAGAGCCTCTCTGCAAACTACTGCCTTCCATGCCTTGGCAGTGGAGGTGCAGTTTGGGTTCAGAGGAACTCCCAGAACCAGCCACAACACAAGCTCAGCTCTCAGAAGCTGAAGGACCTGATCTTCATTGTAACAGAAAGAGAAATCACTGATTTCACTTTCTTAAACTCCCCTTTGGCAGCTGGGAGCCTTCATGGGGCTGAAGGTGACAGTGATTTAAGGGAACAGCTCTGCAGCACAGTGAGCTGCTGCACTGTGCTTTGTCCTGTTCTACTCTCATAGTCAAACTCCCAGTCTGACCCTTTTTTCATCCCTCCTGTCAGACTCCAGCTCAAATGTGGAAAGATTACATGGAGAAAAGACACAGCCTGTGCTCTTCACGCAGGAATGAGCCCAGTGAAGGAATATCCATGGGGAAGAAGCAGGAAGGTGATGCCTTCTATGGGCTACCTAAAAACAGAGGCTAGGCAAAATTAAAAGAATAAAAAGCAGTTATGTTTATTGCAGGGCCTTCAGGTATGTTTCGGGCAGATGAAGCTCCTCAGGGGCTACACCCAAAAATGGATGATAGGTCATAAGTTTTCATACTTTTATAAGTTTGGTCCATTTGCAAATTGGGGGTTAATCTTCCAGTTACAGCTTCAGGTAATGAAATAATTTACCCTAAATTTGCTCTTCCCCCCAACTCACTTTTGTTTACATTTCTTGGGGCCTGAGACAGTGAGATGTCCTTGATTCCCAGGCTTAGAGAGGAATTGTTTTGTCTGACCAAAATGGGAAACCAGTAGCTAACACTTTATATGGAGGTTAGAGTTATACACTGAAGAATTGCAGGACTGCAAATATATGAAAAATACAAAAGCTGAAATCCTAAAGCATCAAAAGTGTGTACTCACAGATATAGGTGCTCAGCAGCCGCCTGCTGAACTCTGAGCTGTAGCTACTGGCAGAGGAGCTGGTCTCTGAAAAGGAAAGTCTTAGGCCAGTTAACATGCCCTGGGAAGAGGGGGGGGTGTGTGGTCAGCCTGCCCCTATTCCAACAAGCCTCATCCCTGTTGCTATGGAATTAGCTCCCATCAACAGTGAAATCACTCCTGCTTCAGAGCCCACTGTCAGCAGCTCATCCAGGGCGAGGGGGCAAGAGCTCTGCACCCTCAGTCCTTGTGTCAGCATCAAGTGAAGAGCACCCCTATCGCTCCTTTCCTTCCAGGTGCTCAGGGAACATCCTTTCAGAAAAGAGAGTCATTAAACTCCTCCTCCCCATGCTTTCCCCCAGCCTGAAAAGGGTTGGTAAGCACTAGAAATTGGCAATCAGAGAACAATGAGCTGGAGCTGTTAACAGCAAGCACACAACAGTAATTGAAACAAGCAGAAGGGCTCTGGAAAGCTTCAGCCATCCCCATGGTTGCTGACAGGGCCTGCCTGGCTCTAGGAAGGACTGTGCCAGCATGGGAGGCTGCCCCTACAGGCAGCAGTGACTCCAGGCTGGCACATGCTCCTCTGTTTGGAGATGCCTTTCTGCCCTCGAGGGCTTGTGGGCAGGGGGCCCACAAGACACGTGGGGTGGCCACCTCCTCCTGCCCCCTCCAGAGAGTTTGGCAGCCAGACCTAGCTCGGGTGGTCTGAGTTCACCAGCACCCCATGGGAAAGGCCTCGAGGCTCCTGTTGCTGGGAGCTGGACAATGAGGAGCTGAGTGCACATGGGATAAAGCATGACAGCAGCTGGGCCAATCTGCTACCTGTGCCAAAGAGATTCAGTGCCACCACAGTGCCTTGAGCCTGTTTCAGCTCTTGTGGCATCTCTCATTGTCTGCTGCTGACAAGCCCTCCCTATTCTCCCCAGTCCACTGGCAAGGATTATTCACCCTCCCCTTTCCCCCCTTTTCAATTATGTGTTAATTTATTTACAACTGCTGGAGGATAAAGAATTAACATACATCACCAGAGTCCGAGGCAATATGAACAGGTAGGTGTGGGTAAGTTTGCTTACCTCTGGGATCTAAAGGAATATTGTATGTGTCCCCAAGAACTACAGAGATTAGGCAGAGCAGAGAGAAGAGGGGAGGGATGAGAGAGAAAAAGAAATGCAAAAGTGCAAAAAGACAGGTTAGAGACCACCATTCCTTTGAGAACAAAGCAGATATTAACAGAGCAGCCACAGGCAGGTGCACAGGAGACCAGGCAGGAGTCCCTCCAAGGCCACAAATGGAATGGAGATCACAGAGGAAAGGCAGAGTCCAAGCTCCTTCCCCTGCTGGAGATACGTTTGCATTGTCATTGGCTGCATTTAGCACAGCACCTCATTCCAAATCAGTCCAAACCCGCTTTCAAGGCAAAGCTACCTTAAATCTATGCTGACTTTTCAATCAGCTAAGACAGATTTCACTGCAAGACATGTCAGGACTTCCAAACAGTGCTGACATCACCATTCAGGGGACAACATGGGAAACAGTTGATTGTTCCAAGAAAAATTTCAGACCACTTCTTTGGCCAAGGAGAGAGAGCCAAGGCCCAGAAGGGCTTGAGCACACTGAGCTTGCAAGTGCAAAAGGCACAAGGCAGTGGCTAGAGGAGATGGGGCAAAAGTAGGGACATCTTAGGTTGGGTTGATTTAGAATTTGCAAAAATTTCCAAACAGAACTTTGCAGGTAACAGTCTGGAGGCAGCTCTAGGCTTCTTCCCACCTCTGCTTCTAATGGGCTCTTTAACCCTCTCCAGTCTGTGCCTCCTTAGGGCCTTATGCCCCTTGAATCTCCAGTCTGCTCTATTCCAACCTCCTTGAAAGCACAAGCTCTGCCAAGGCCAAGAGCTCACTGGAGAGCCTGGAGCTGCTGCTCTGCACAGAACCAAGAATCCCACTCCAACTGATAAGCAGCACCACCCTGCTACACGAGCAGTTCTCAGCTTCTGATCTATGCATTTATTTCTGCAGTGAGTCTCTTCAGCAGCCTGGAGAGCAGGACTAAAACTTTTCTCTCTGATAGGATGCACAAATGGCTCCAGAGTCCCACCTTGGCCATGTCTTGAGGCTGAGGAGAATCTTGCTGCTGCTGCTGTTGTACTCTGAGCAGAGGATGGTGCTGTTCACCATACAGAGCCCAGCTGGAGCAGCCACCCTCACTCCAGTACAGTCACACAGCACCAGGCCAGGGCCACACTTGGAGCTAAATGACCCAGGCATCCTCTCTCAGAGCACACAAACAGTAAACACCATCCTCATTGTACCTGCCAGGAGCAAGTGTGGAAGGCCAGCAGGGAACTCTGCATCCCTTGGAGTTCTCCAGACAATCAACTATGTGGTCAAGGCAGATGGGAGGACAAGACAAACCACAGGGTGAAGGATAGGAGGAGAACAAGCTCACAGTGCATGCTGAGGTTTGATCACTTCAGGGAAGATGTCCAGGGAATCTAAGGAAGGAATTGCATGCCCAAGCAAGCCCCATGCATGTACATACCTTGTGATGCCAGCATAGCACCTGCTGTCTCCTGGAAATCCAGTAATTGCTGCAGGAAAAGGATGGCCTGGAAGCAAGAGAGGGAATTTAGGAGCAACCAACATTACATCTCCTCTGCTCTGCTATTAAGGATCATGAAGCACCACTTGTCTCCCCACACTTACAGGCATTCAAGAAACAAATCACTACACTCCTCTGAACTGCTGAGTTTCTCCCACACAGTCCTGCCATGGCTGAGCAAGGGTCACCAGCTCATCCTGCCATGGAAACCAGGTACTTGTGTAATTGGTAATGCCAAGACACCTTAATTTAGGAAGTTCCCCTACTGCTCTTTTCAGAACTCCTTCAGAAGCTGTTTTCCACAAAGAATGGTTCAAATCATCATCACGTACATTGCTGGTGAGTTCATGAACTGTCCCATCTTTTGGCATGTTGTATTCCTTGTCTGGATCATTCTGAAAAGGGAAGAGAGAGACATAAGATGAGCATATAGAGGGAGACACCTACAACACAACTGCTGCTACAAGTGATCTGAAGGCTTCTCCATCCAGCCACTCCCAACACCCTCAGGCCCAGCTCTTGCAGTGCCATCTCCTGGTGCTCAGAAACCAGAGCTGCCAGGCACCAGCAGCTCAGAACCTCAGGGCTCTGTTCAGCATGTGACCATCACACCTTCAGCTCACCCACCATTCACCAAGCCCACCTTACACAGGAACAGCTTAACATGAGTCCTCCAAAACTTTTCAAGGCAGCAAACTTCTTTTCTTTTTAAATAGGATTAATTCTAAGATAGACTTGGTATCTGTAGAGGCTGGATGCTTGTGTCCAATTATTTGTAGTGTGCCTGTTAAGGATCTCAGGCTAAGGCCTTCTGTGTTTGAAACCAGCACCAAGCATTTGGTATTTGACTGTCCCAAGCAATCCAAGTTCCTGGTTCAGTCAGGTCTCATGGAAAGCTGGAAGGTAAACTAGGGGTTTTGCTCCAAAAATCTCTCTTCCAAGCCTGATCAGAGACCACTGAGGAGAATCCTACCTTAATGTTGTCTGCAAACTCTTCCAGTGCCTTTGCACCAGTGGTCTCCATAGAAGTGATCAGCCCTGGCAGTTTGTTCTTAGTGCCTGCTGCAGTTCCCTGGAATAGTTCCACAGTAGATCAGAAAAGGAAAACAAATAGTACCTGAACTTCTACCCAGCACCTACCCTCCCTCACCTTCCACCCCAGCATCTCATTCTCAGCTCCCTATATAACAGAAGAATATTTATAGCGCCATCAGCAACACATGAAACCCCATATTCTCCAGGCAGAAAGGGAAGATGTCGTGGTGGTCCATCGGGGTCAGGACTTGAAGTGAAAAGAGCTACTGCTGAGAAATGCTGAGTTGCTGGTTTACCAGAAAGGAGCAAGGTGCACTTGTGTAACTGCAGTCCATGCTTGGGGACAGAAGCAGCATGGCTTTGATCAAAGCCACTGTGATAATCCGTTTCAAAAAATTCTCCAGATAACACAAGCCACAGGACCCTCTCCAATCCCATCACATTTACCTGCAAGACCTGGTCAAATTCTGGCTTCATCTGCTTGAGATGCTTGAGGATAGGGAAGATTGTGAGCACAGCTGAATAGTCGTGTCGGATGATGGCTTTGCGGGCAGCTGAGACAATGTTATCACCCTCCATGATCAAATTATCCAATGACTCCTGCAACAAAGCCAGAGATTCATGAAAAAGGAACAAGACTTGCGCCCAGGCAGCACAAAGGACTCAGTGCAGGACACCCATTCAAAATGACCATTTGGCTGACGTGTCATTTGTGCTACCAGTGAGGGACTCTGAGTACATGTTATCCAGGCTCTCTGCAGGCCCTGGTTCCTTCCACAGGTCCTGGAGGACAAGCCAGCATCCTTTGCAAGCACAGAGGCTCAACTGACCTGGATGAGAGAATCAAAGGTCTTCTTCTGGTGGTGCTCTGGGACAATTTCTGTCAGGAGCTGGTATTCACTCTGGGCCAGTTTGACAAAGGCACTGACGCAGTGGATGTACGCGTCGATCTCGATGTCGAAGACGTCGTCCCTCCCTGCAAGGGCAAGATGCCTTTGGTTTACACAAGGAGCACGAGGTTCTTCTGGGAAATTTGGTTCTGGCTTTGCACCCACATCCATGTGTGAGAACAAGAGTCATCTTCTCACCACTCCTGCCCGGGGTTTGTGTGTGGAAATCTCTGAGTACCCTGCAGGAGGCAGGAAAAGTCACCCACAGTTCAGGAAATGCACATCAGGGCACCACCTCTTTCCAGCCTCGTGACAGAAGGGAAGTTTGGAGCTCTTCTGGGATACAGACTAAATTTAATCAAGGGCTTGAACACAGAGTACTAAACTCAGGAAGGTCTGAGGTGAATTATTCAATATCTCTGCTTGTATTTTTAGAATTCCTTATCTCCATCCGTCATGTAGATGAAGAACTGCCATTTGGCATCAACATTTCTGGGAAATAAAGGCTGTCCTGGAAGGCAGCTTCTTCCCACTTGCAGAAACAAGATAAAAATCAGGCTGATGAACATTTACATCCTATGAAGCAGGAATATCAGCACAGCTAGGTGAGTTATCTGCCACACAGTGCTGCATACAAATGCAAATATCTGAGTCCTAGAATATGAATGTCTCGGTCAAAGATCCATCAAAGATCCTCCATGGTAGGCATGAGAAGTGATACAAGGGTCAGCACCAACTCATGCCAACCACTGCTGGATGTGTCTGCAGGACAGACACAGACAGACCCCATCCTGCAAGACAGTAAGATGACACAGAGAGGCCTTCTCTAAGCTATAGGCTGCTGCTTCTCTCATCCCAGAGATTTTTGATGGAAGAAGAACCAGTTCTTCCCTATGCTGACAGGTTCCTCAGGTTGATATTTCAAAAGTTTTGGTCAGAGGACATACAGACTGCCTGTGGTGCAGTGTAGTGTGTGCTCCACTTTCCTGCTTGCTTTGCTTCAGCACTCAATAGACCAGCAGCCACCTACAGGAGAACGTCCCTCAGCATGGTGACCTTTGGTTGGACAAAGTTAGGTTCCTTGTCTGAAGGCTTAGGGGGCTGTGATTATAGGAGGGAATTGTACAGAGAAGAGCCAGAGCTTCTTAACCAGAGGAGGCTCATGCTTCAGGACTGCCCATGGGGAGGAACAGCCCTGAATACAACACAACATGGAACAGGCTGGGAAGCAGGGGGGACCAGCTGGTTCCCAGTGCCAACCAGTACTTACCCACAGCCGGCCCGTGCTTGTCGCTCAGGGCATCGGAAAGGTGCTTAACGCGTAAGTCATGCTCATGACCTAGTGAGATGGCAGCCGCACAAACAGAAGGCGCAATTTATCCAGGGTGGTCACAGCAAGGATGCTCACTCTGGTTGGAAGTTGCTTCAAGCCTGGTTTATTTGATCTGGTGGATATCTTTTTCCCTACAGTCCCAGGAATGCTTCCTGACCAAATCCTTTTGTTGGGCTATATAGCAGTAGCAACCCTTTGAAACCTGATGAGAAGTGTGAGTGAAGTTGATTCTTGGACCACAGGAGTCCCTTGAACCTCCTGCCGTATGTTCTGAATGGGATTGCAGGCATCAGAGTCCAATTTTTACCCACAACCATTAAAAATCCAAACTCAAAGCCCCTCTCCTGCTCAGCATGAGCATTTTCCCTCACGTGGGGTTTAGCAGGCTACAGTAGAAGTGCTGAAGAGACCTGCTTAGGATGGATTCATAGCAGGAGGCAGGAATGTCTTAGAGATGCTTTGAAGCATCTTCTCCCTTATCTGGCACAACCTCTAGGAGCAGAGGAGGTCAGAAAACAGGAGACAGCCATTTAGGCAGGTCTGCACAGAGAAGATGTACAGGCACAATGCACTGAACTACCTGTGGTCCAACACTTCAGCATCAGGTTTGGAAAAGTCACTAGGAAACTGAATGTCTCAAAGTCCAGACAAAAAGAAAAGAGAACAGGAACACCACAAACAGATGTCAGCAGAGCTTCCATTACCCAGGTGGCTGTGGTGGGTCAGTGTCAAGGTAACATTCCTCTCCACCTCTACTCATGCTTACAGAGACTTTGAAATTCAGATAATAAATTCTGAATAAATAGAATAAATAAACCAAAAATAATGTGGCTCTCCAGTATCTCCTTGGTTCCCCAATCCCATGCTGTCCACCAAGCACTGAACTAATGGAAGCCCCACCTGGGAAAGCAAGGCTGATACACAGAGAAAGTCAAGGGTGAAGTAGCTTGAGCTGTGATTACCTTCCATAGGAATGAGGTTAGAGGCCCCCTTTTTCCCATCTAGACCATGCTGAGAGTACTGTTTCAGAAGGTTCTGAGCCTTACGGATCGTGCCTGTCACCAGAACCAGAGAGAAGAGACAAGAAGACCTAGAAAATGAGTGAAAGAAAACAAACCCAGAACACCAGCCCTCCACCAGTAAGTCACCTGGGCCCAGCAAGAGGATGCTGGGCAGCAATGAGGATGCTCAGCACAGGAATGTGAACCCCAAACTCGTGTCCAAGTGTGCAGATACAATGGTATTTCCAGAATGTTTCCCTGCTTTGAGGCTGGGGGCATAAATTCCAGTCAGGGATACAGAATCAGTTTGGAGACACAGCATGGCATGGCTGGGTGATATACACAACCAGAGAAGGGAAGGCATGAAGCTCCCTTCTCTGTACTGGGTTTATTGAAGTTGGTGCTCTGCATCCAAGCACACAAGGTTTGCTGCTTTTCCTCAGCTGTGGAAGCAGGGCTTTGCATACAGACAATTCCTGTCTGGCAACATGCTGCCTGCTCCTCGGAGCCACAACTGCAGTCACTCAGTAAGAGGTGCCTTTCTGAGGGGTATTTTCTGAGCATAATCAATAAAGACCCACCGGGAGCCCCAGAGCCAAGATAAGGAATGGTACAGGAAGCAGTAAAAGGGTGACAACCTCTGGGCTTTTTTTGCAGCAGCAACTCCCATCACAGGAATCCCAGAATAATGGATGCTGCCCACCCATGTCTAACTTGCACTAAGCCACCCTAATCCCCAAGACACTTCTGTTCTAAAGAACTGCAAATCAATTAAAACCGTGGAAAAAAAAATAACACTGGGTTAAAAGATTTATATTTTAAACACACAAAAACCAGACAGAACTGAACAAAAGGCAGTGCTGGATATACAGCTGGAAAGCACAAAACAAAGCATTAATGTGACAACTGAAGCCTAGGCAGTGTTTCCACATTAAAAGGTTAGTTGTCATGCAACAAGCTACAATTATCTCAAGCACACCGACACCCTCTCAAAGCAGAGCTTTGCTGTTGCCTGCACAACAGGGAACTGGAAGTTTTGGGAAGGTGGAAGGGGTTTCTATAGGAATCCCAAATGAAATAGAGCTGGGCTGAGTAAATGAAGAAGCCAAAAACATAAAAATGCTGCTGCTAAAATTAAGAACTGTTCTTCTGCTATAAAGAAATAAATGCTTCAAACATGCAGAAGATCTCAGCTTCAATGACTAGCTGTGAGCCACAGTGCAGCCTGGAAATGAGTGCTGGCTGCCCAAATACTGAGGGGAGCCCAAATACACAGTGCTGCAGAACAACAATCCAGGGTGCAGGACAGCTTCATCCCATAAAGGGATTTATGGCAAGGGAAAGGAAACTTTCCCCCGACACAGTGGGGAAGAACATGAGAGAGAAGTTCCCCTTGAATTACCAAACTGCCTTAACCTGGTGCACTTATGGGCTCCCAAACATGGTTCCCAAAATGTAGTATTTCACTGATAAAATTGTCCTTCTAGCACTTCAGAGTGTTCTCAACTGTTTTGTAAAGAAAAAAAAACTTATCCATGCAACACTTCTAGCAAGAAACTTCTCCCCTCTCGACCCACACCAGGGAGATGGGAAGTCTCACACCCTTGCTGGCTGATGCATTGCTCCCAAGCTTCTGCCATATGATCAAATGAGGGCTATGCCTCTTCTTCCAAGCTTCCTGATGCTATTCACACCCCAGATCTCCACTTTATTCTTAGCTACTTCCAGAAACCTCAAGAGTTTGGGCACACCAGCAAGCTCCTCTGAGCAAGGAGGGCTCTTCCTTATTGCTGCTCCCATGGCCCAGCAGCTGCAGAGCAGCTCAACTCAGGTACTGTTCTTCCACCTGTTCTTTCATCTTTCCAATTTTCCAAGCATTTAGGGGGAGGGAAAAAATACAAGGGAATAAAAATAGAGGGTGAATTGGTGTGAAAACCAAGCAGACAGTACAACTGCTGCTGCTGTCAGCAGGCTCTCACTCCATAGGTATGCAGCAGATGTTTGCACAGCCCACACTTGATGGTTTCTTCTCTTTTTCAATTTTTTTCCTATTTTTCTCAGTTTCAGGAGCTGATTATGCTGGATTTTATTTGCATAAGCACAATTACCTGTGTTTACTGACACACACTGAGTGTTCAGTGTCCAAGGGCATCACTTCAGTGCTGCTGGATCCCTCTGACTTGGCTTCATAATTAGGCTTTAATGGATTCTGGTGGAAGCCAAATGCTTTTGTTCCAGGATTGTTTTCCCCTATTAAGCAGCTCCCTAACCAAATGGGACTGTGTTTCAGCTACTAATGAAAACATCACATTCAAGCCAGGCAGTGATCAGTCTGAGAAACAGGAATGGGCTCTTTATTCTGCCACTCAACCTGCCTTTAGGTACCACCTCACCAGAGCTCTAAGGAAACTGGAAAAAGAGCTCCCCTGTAATCTGAAAAGAGCCTCCAAAGGTCAAAAAACACCTGAAACCTTTGCTTCTGTGGCCCAGTTGTTCTATAGAGTGGGGTTTGGGCATGCATGAGACGTTTTCCCAAATGCAACTCATACTGTTGTTTCTCTCTTCCATTAGGCAGTTTTCTATCTAAGCAGGAGGGCAACACATCCTCTCTCCTCAAGCACCAACTGCAGGAATCTGCATGAAAACAGACAATGCTCTCTGGCTTTTGTAGGCAGCTAGGCCAGGTGGCCCCATCCTTCCCCAAAATTGCAGAGCTGTTAAGCTGCCTGTGGCTCTCAAGCCACAAGACAGCACAGGGTCTACAGGCATCACAAAGAAATTTAATTTTATGCACATATGTTTGCAGCAAGATGATTTGGGAACCTGAGTACACCTGCTCTCTGAGAGGGAATGCTGACATTCCAAACAGCAAACTAAAACCAAAAAAAGCCCACAGATCATCAGCTCAACTTGACCTGTCAAGTGTCACTCAAGAGGAAACAACTCTGCTTTAGAAGCATCTCCAGCAGTCAGATTTTTAACTGCATGATGTAACATAGGAGACAGCACGGGGCACATCAACAGACAAAACAGGAACAGAGAGATGAAGACTCTCTGAAACAACACATGGATATGGAGCATGTTCTTCAGAATTCAACACAGTCCCTGGGGCTATCTCTGCCTTGTTGCCCTGCCCATAATATCTCACCTTCCCTTTAGTCTCTCTTGTGCTTTATTTTGTGGTAAAAAAAAGCTACAGCACATCAGATTTAGTTTGTTATTTACCCCTTGCAACGGGTTAAAGTGTGCATTGGGGTGTGCACTGGGATATTCTTCCTCAAGGACCAAGGAAATCAAGTCTCTTGTTGGAACTGTCAGAAAACCCCTTTGTCTGAAACCCAGATTGGCAGAACTTGGCTTTACTCATTGAAATAAAGTAACAGAACAGAAAAAAAAAACCCTTTGTCCAAACTGAACAAAGGCTAAACCCAGCGGACTCAAACACTACCAGATCATGTTGCTCTGAAGAGAGCCACTGTGCCAGTGTGAAGATGGTGTGAGACCTCCACCTCAAGAGCTGTACTTGAAAGTTAATGGAATTGCAGAAAAAACAGTGAATCTCTGCCTAAAGACTATTTTTCCCCATTTGTAATTTCACTTAAGTACAATTCAGCAGTCATAAGTGATGGCTGGTGTATGAGGTTCAACATCCACTGTCCTTCAGGAGCTACAGTCTGGTTGCCTGTCTGCTTCATGGAAGATTGGAGACAAATGAGCCACTATTTTTTCTTGACATTACAATAACCCAATGGATCACTTGAGACACTCTTTCCTTCATGCACCATCAGCTCTGTAGTGCATTCAGACCATGCTCTACCTGCTCCATCTCACAAAATCCAATTAAACTGGGCCATAAAGACATGAAAATCTTCTGGCACATCTACAGCTAAGACTTTCCTCATGACAGTCATTTTGGATGCCCAAGTGCATCCACTTTGGAGGAGTCCTGTTTGTTGGAACTTGTGCTCTCCAGTGTGTGGGCTCCTCTCTACGGGAGCATCCAAGACCTGAGACTCTCTTAAAAAAATCCCTGGGATTTTTCAATAATCTGCCCATGAAAACAAAGTATCTGGCCCATCCCTGACTCTCTACCTAAGAGCACAGGGGAGGAGATACTATCACTTGTCAGGCTGCTCAGAAATGTTTGCTGACCATGCTGAATTCACAGCAATAAAAACACAGGAATCTTTTGCAGAATCAGCTGATAACTGAGAAGTGTCAACCAAATCTGAAGCATCTGCAACCTGAGCTTCCCATGGCTCAACTACTGGCACCTTTCAGTGCCTCTGAGCCTTATTAGGTGGTTCTCTGCTGCCAGGGGAACATTCACTGAAATTCCATCAGCTTTCAGGGACAGCTCCAGGGCACAGTGGCAATGACAAAGATGGATTTTAAAAGACTACAGGGGTAATGTCTGGATGACACAGCCTTCCCCAGGCAGCCCTCCCTCTCCAAATATCCCAGGCACACCCTCTGCTGTAGCAAGAAGAGGCCCAGCAAAGCCTCTCCACACACAGAAGTGAAGAGAGTGAGCACCAGGGCCAGCACACACACACATAGACACACATTACCTGGGATGAGGACTGCATTCACATCAGGATTATAAAAATAAACACAACACAATTAAAATGAGTATTTCTTCTTCCTCTCTTTCCCCATCCCATCCATTCCCAGTTTCTTACTATTACCCACATTTCTTACTATTTTCCTGAACCCACAAAGAGTATTTGGACAACACCGGACAAAATAGGGAAGAAGGGCATTGGCCAGGTAAACCTACAGGAATATGAACTTTTCTGATGTGATCACAGAGGACACAACAGAATGCTGGGACACAGAGAATCAATATCTCTGTGCTGGCTCTTGCTGTTCCTCCTGGCTGTCTCCCGCTAGATGGCACATTCCAGAGATGGGGAACTCCAGTCCTAAATTCCCAAACTCCAGAGTGACCAATCTCACCAGCTGCACCAAATGCAGCAAAACTGCATTGGGAAGAGAGGAGGAATAACCCTCCAGTCACATTCATAGCTCTTTCCAAGAAAGGCTGAGGCAAGAGCTTTAAGAGCCCTTCTAAACTTCTGACAATGTTGTATCTCATTTTTATAGGCACCTACCTAATCCCCATCTCAACTCCTGGAGGCGTCTTGCTTTCTAGCACAATAATAATTTATTCATAGCTAATGATGGAAGTGAGGTGTTTTATCAGATATGAGCTATTTGCTGTGGCACGGTCTATATTCCATATGCCAAGGCTGAGGATTTGATCTGAGTTCTCAGATCAAATCCTTTTACAGCCCCCTCAGGTCTCTTTTTACTCATCTCCTTTGTTAAGGCCTTTCCTCTCCCCATACACAGGGCCTTTCTCCTCCCTTTACAGCACCCACAGAACACAACTGATGGCTTGACAGACAGACAGAGCCTGTAATCCCAATGCTGACTCCAGAGCAGAGAAGTGCTTACCTCTAAAATCTCACCTAAATGTCCTACAAACACATTTTAGAGATACCTCAGCAATGAGAAGGCCTGAAGAGGTGTTAATACCCAGTGCAGTGATCCCTCCTCAGGGACTCACCTGGTCTCTTGATTGGCTTTTTGGTGGGGGTGTCCTTCCTTTTGTTCTGAATGGCAGGGGAATATGGCACCCCAGAGGAAGAGCTGTTCTTACGGAAATGGTCCTTCAGCCCCTTGATGGAGCGGTCGAGCTGCACTGAGCGGATTTGGAAGTAAACTGTCATGAAATCTGAGGAGACAAGGTAAAAATGAGATTATAAGCACAAAGGGAACACTATATGGTAAAGCAGACACTTTGTGCCCCTGCAGGGAGTTACAAGCATTGGTGTGGGATCCAAAGTCAGCATCCTTCCCTCTCAGAGCCTCTCCTGTTTTCTTCAGAAACTTCTTCACCCTTCCTCTGCAATCTTCATTCCAGCCCCTCCCATCACACACAACGTTAATTCCACCACTACTAACTCCAGTTCAGGTGGAACTGACAGGAGATATTTGTGCAAGACATTGTCAATTCAAGGGCTCAGTTTCCAGCATGAGAGACTTTACACACTTTTCAGGATTCAGGGCACTTGGGAATTTAATGAGGTGCTCATCATTTGAAAGTAGAATGCAAACTGAGTAATAAAATATGCTCTATATGCATGAGTTGCCTTTGATCATAGAAAAATTCTTAAGAAGCTTTTAAGGACGTTCATCATACTTGGTAAGCACAGTAATCCCCCCCTCAGGAGTAAATCATTGAGGCAGGGGGTGATTCTTGGAACTGCAGGAATGTGAAAGTTCACATTTCCTGTACAAGTCTACAAAGTCACTCAATCCTGAAGGAAAAGTTAATAAAGGATTGGAAAGGAGAGACATATACAGAGTGAAGAAAGTCTGTGCTGCTTTCCCCCTGCCCTTGGTCATATTTCATACAGAGTTCTGGTCATAAATATTTCCCAAATCGGAATAAGTGCCCAGTGTCTTGCACATTTATAAAACCTGAGCACTGGATAGCTGCAGCTTCATCTGAAGGCATTACAGGAGCAAGTGCAGTGAATTTTTGCTACAGGACAGACTGCATTGACATAATTTGTGCTTTGTTTACCTAGCTCATTCTGTTCAACTGACAAACCATTGCTTCAGTCTCACAACAAAAAAAGCAGAATCTTCAGGTGCTAGAAAGACTGAACTACTCAGCTAAAAGGTGTCACTAAGGCATCACTCATCCTGCTAGTGCTGCCAGATGCTCACAGGGAACAGGCAGCAGCACCCACCTTGATTCCTGCCGTTCTCCACCAGCCAGCCCGAAATGCGGATGATGTCGTGCAGGACACTCTCTGGGAGGTGCTCCAGGGACATCTCCTCCTGTGTGTCCATCTCCTCATCCCCACTGATCAGGTCCAGGATGAGGATGGGTGGCACTGGCTTGGTGTGTCGTGTCATCAAGCTGCGGAACTCCGATTCCAGGGATTCCTTGCCCCGCTCAAAGAGGGATTTCTGGCACAAAACAGCAGGACAGAAGTAGAACAGGACTTCTGTAATCAGTCACTCACGAGTTATTTTTGCATAAGAACATCCTTCCTAATCACTGTCAAAAGGCTTCAAACTCCAACCATGTTCAAATTCAGACTATCTGAAAGACTTTTAAAGTGAATTAAATTTAAAAAATGCTTGGGAGTTGTTCAAGTGGGATTTAAACAGATCACCCATTCTGCTCAAGCAGTTGAAGGACTGACAAGAGCTGCTCAGGAGGAGGTTCAATCAACTCCTCCTCCACAGGTGCAGGAGCTGCTTTCAGAATCCTCCTGGCACAACAGAGAGAGAGCAAAATGCCAGGAGCAGAAATGCTGCCCAGTACAGGCTTAAACAGAAACCAAAGCAATCATTCCTTCAGCTGAGCCCAAACACCACCTTCCCCAGGCAGCAAACCCAGCAGGGGACAGGCAGCAGGGCTGTGTCTGTCCCCCTCTTATCCACAGGTTCCAGGTCCATGACCCACCACACGGTTCAGCTCGGGGCTGTCCGGGTTGTTGTCCTGGAAGTACTCCACTGCCTTCTGGATTTTGTCCATGCAATTCAAGTATTCCTCCAACCTCCCCGTGGGGCTAAAAATAAAATCAGAAATAAAAAGTAGTGTCCCAAGAAGTAAGCAAATAAAATAACAAGAAAACACTGGACCAGACTCAGGATAAAAATAACAAGGAAAATCTCAATCTCCTTTTCTTCAGCAGAGAAGAGATACCCAACCCACACAGCAAGTGCAGAAATATTGATGATGGAGCAGCACACAATTCTCAGTCTTGCTTTCCTCTCCCAGACAGGCTCTGATGGGAAGGCAGAGGGAACTGCACATCCCAACCCAGGCAAGAGCCATTCAACACCCTCCCAGACAAGGAGGCTCCAGAACAGTCTGGTACATCCTGGATGGGCAGGGAAAACCTTTGGGAAAAGGGCACAGGAAAACAGGGAAGCCACCAGGGCTCATGGAGATTGCTATGGCAGCACCTCTGCAAGATCTGGAAGAGATCCCAATGCAGATTCTGAGCTGTCTTTGCCCTGTGGGAATGGCTGAAGGTCAAGTCAGTGTGGACTGGGGATGAGGAACGAGTGTGGGAAGGGTACCAAGCACACCGTGGGTGTGTGCAGTCAGCTCCCCCACCTCTACCTCAAAAATCCAACAGGATGAAGCTCCCAGCAGGATCTATCTGCTCAACCCACCCTTCCTTGATGATCTTCTCCGTGTCCTTGGCCACATGGTAGTAACTGATGACGTGATCCAGGCAGGACAGGGTCTTCTCCACATTCTCCTGCAGGCGCTGCAGGTTCTCTGTCTGTTTATGGACAGGGATGATGGAGTTCTCCAGCTTCATCAAACGGCTCTCAAAGGAGGAGAGGATTGAAACCTACACACCAAGAGAGAAACCAACAGCTGAGGACTTCCTTCCTGTGGGGTAGGAGTTACAGCAGGGAACTCAGGGATCTTCAGGGCCTAACTTTTCTTTTTGGGCTCTGCTGCTAATTTGCTATGACTCCTTAACAGTTGTTTCCATCCCCCTATGTCCTGATTTTTATTAACAATCACAAAACAGATCACCTGCCATATAGGGATGGGCCAATCCCAAATTAAATGCCTGCAAAAAGTGAAGATAATGTTTCAAGACAGTATAAAGGACAGGCAAAATTTTATTTGCCAACAGAAAATAAAGCCACAGGAAATGCCTGGAGGTGCCCCATGTAAAAAAGCAACAAAAGCACAAACCAGAAGCCCCTTTGCTCCACACCACTGAGACCCAAAGAGGAGCTGCACAAGGACCAGTCCAGTGAGAACCTTATTTTCCACCAAAGACATTTGGATTTTAAACAGGATTGTGATAGCACTTCTGACAGGTGGAAAACCACAGCAAGCTCATAAAAAGGTGCCTCAGTGTCATCTTCCCTAGGCCAAAAGGTAATTCCTACAAGATTCACTCCTATGTCATGTTTTCCACGCTTCTCTGGGGGTGCCTCTGTGACTTCTTTACAGCACTGAGACCAAAACTGGACACAGTATATAAACTGAGCAATTACAACATAATAATTACTTTTTACCTTTCCACAGAACACTCGCAAAATAAGACTCCAAACAAAACCCGGATTTTGAAGCAACAACATGATGCTGTTGCACAAACTAGTCTGAGGCTCCTTAATACCTTTTCCCCAAGAGAGGGCTAATTGTAGCAGAGATGAGGCCAACAGCTCATATGAGCCCTCAGCAGAGCAGGACAGAAGCTCAGTATTGAAGCATTTCTCAGGTTTCCCATTTGCCCAGTCACTGAAGCCCAAAGTGATTCATCACTCCACATCCCTCAGGTAAGCAAAACAACAGCCTTGAAAAGTAAAAAACGTAAAAACCTAAGAAAAAGTAAAGCCAGGCCCAACATTAGGACCTCCCTACCATGTTCTTGGTGAGCTGGTCACTCTTCTCGAGGCTCTCTTTGATGAAGGACAGAGTTTCTTCTTCCTGTGAGTAAGACGAAAAAATACTCTTAAATTCTGAACACTGAGGTTTAAGTCACTAAACATTATATGTAGGTTTTTACCAATCTTGTAAACTCTGCTGCAAACCGTGTTTGGTCTGATGCTGATTCTGCAGCCACATTTTAATATTACCACCTCTTAAGAGAAATCAGGGCAAGTAATCCAAGGTGAGGACACACCGTGTAATGAATGAGGGGTTTATTAATTCGCTATTTCCCTTCAATGCCAGGAGTGTCAGCACAATACAAAATTAACACCTTTCCCACTGAGGCACAGCGACTCAGAACACACATTTCTCTGCCACAGCCCAACACAGGTGTTGCACTGGCACCTTCCAAATCTGCCAGGAACTCAAGTGTCCAATGCAAAGCAGCCACCAAGGGATGGTTTTAAGTCATTAAAGCCCACAAATGGAGGGGAACAGCAGCCCAGAAGGGCTGGCTTAAAGTCCCCAAAGCCCACAGGTAGAGGAGGGATTGCAGCCTGTCAGGGCTGGTCTCACAGGCTGCACCCGAGAACCTGACAGGAGAGCCCACAGATCCTGCCAAGAACGAAGAGGGAAAGCCCAGGCCCAAAGTGGGGAGCAGAGATGCCCCGACTCTACAAACCAGGCCTCGAAGGGGGCCTGGGGATGCTCCCAAACCAGGAGGGGGTGACAAGAGCCTTGAGGGGTCCCGGGACGCCCCCAGGCCCGGTGAGGACCTCTAGACCCAGCCTCGTCTCCCCGGCAACGCCAGGGGGCTGCGGGCCCAGGCCCAGCCCCCGACCTCGGCAGCGCCTGCAGAGCGTCCCGAGCTCAATCCCACCTGCTTGAGCTTGTCCTCGATCTCCCTCCTGCGGGCCGACACCTCCTCGCTCGGGATCATCGCGCCGGAGCCGCTCCGCCGCTCGCTCCCACCGCGCCCGGCCCGTCACTGCCGCGCCGCCATGATGGGCGCGGCGGGGCGCACCGGGCATGCGCAGAAAGTGCCGCTGCCATCTTGAGAGTGGCGCAGCTCAAGGATGGCCCTAGAAGTGGCGGGGGTGACAGCGCGTGCGCACTGCTCTACGAGGGGCCATGTTGGGAGTGGCAGGAGGGGCGCGCCGCCATCTTGGGCGTGGCGCGATGGGTCACGGAACCACAGGATCAATTATTTTGGACTCCGAGATCATCGAGTCCAACCCGTGCCCCAACACCACCCTGTCAAGCAGACCATGGCACCGAGTGCCACGTCCAGTCTTAAACTCTGTCTTAAACAGTGACAATGTCAGTCTTAAACAGTGACTCCCTCACCTCCCTGGGCAGCCCTGTCTAAATCACAATTTTTTGAAGAAATTCCTCTTAATTTCCAACCTAAACCTCCCCTGGCACAGTTTGAAACTATATCCTCTTGTCCTGAGCGTGGCACTGTTGCGTAAAATTTTCTTAAGAGAGGATGTTCCTTGATGTTTGATCTTTGTGTACTTTCAAACCTAATCAACAATGAAGGAGATTTAATCCGTGAAAAACACAATAGCCAACAAATTCTAAGTGATGTCCAGGTGTTAGAAAAACAAATTGCTTATTGGTAGAATTGCCTTGATAATGTTTAGATTTTGACATTTTAAAATTATCTCAGACTTATAGGTACATTAACAAAGCTTGGAAAGAAGGATGTACTACTGATAATGGGCACAAAGAATGTAGAATTTATGGGCTACGAGGACATTTGGCAGAATCTCCAAGATAAGAAGGAAACTTATAAAACCAGTTCAGCAATTGGGCTGAATCAGCTCCAGCTGAGAAACTGTAATTCCAGCAGGGGCAGATCCAAGAAACCCACTAACCCAAAAGAAGAGAAAGACTAAGCACGTGCACTAATTAGCATGGGAAGTGATAGAATAATTTCCCAACAGAAGATAGAATAATAATTAATAAGAGAACTATGTAACTTGTAGCCAATTAACACAAATTCCTCTGTTTTCTAAAATGTGTAAATAGTAAAAGGCTTTGATAGTTGTCATGGCTTGGTTTGTGGAATCTCAACAAGCACCCAGGCTTGTGCCACTCTGAAATAAATAATGTCTCTCTTGAGGGTGTCATAATTGGCTTATTGCACTGGGAGTAACAAATCCAAATTTGTGCACAACAGACGTGGAGGGAGAGTGCAGGGGTTTGAGCTCAGGGAAGTGAAATTAGAGAAACCTGAGTGTGGATTATGTCAGCCCACTGTCCTGCATCCACTTTCTAGGGAGAAAGGTTATCCCGCAGGGGAGCTGCCCCTGGTCCCTCCCGCAGCACAGAGGGGATGGTTGAGGGTTTCACACACTGGGGGCTCTTCTTGCATCTCCCTGACCCACACCAAGCCCGGAGCAGGGAGCTGCTTCTCCAGCCCCTGCAGGCTCTCCAGCCCCAGCTCCCGCTGTCCCGTTCCGCTCCAAGGGTCCTGCCATGCCCAGGGACCGGCGTGTGCCCATCTGTCTTCCCCCTGTCAAACCACCTCAAGCTCCAGAGAGAAGCTCTTTTTTTATTCAGCAATGGATTTCACAACCCACCCTCTCCTGCTGCCCATGGATGTGCCCAAGCTCTGGCTCTGGTTTCCCTGTGTGGCCATAACCGCCTGCCTGTGTTTTGTGGTAAAGGGAGTAATTCCCTGATAAAGGGAATCTTGAGGGTATAAGAGAGAAGATCCCAGTCCAGGCTCAGCACCCAGCACTTTTTGAGCTTCCTCACACTGGGCTGGTGTGAATGGGAAAGATCTTTCTCCCTGAATAGCAGATGCATCTCTTTCTGTAGAGCATTCCATGCTCTTTCTGCCAGCACTCACCCCCTCATTCAAATGGCAGCCAGAGCCAAAAGGAACCTCCCTTGGGGAGCAGTTGTGTGTGTTTCACCCAATAATGCTGTTTGTTTCCTGAAAACCTACCAGAAAGGCTCCCCCACCCTTTATGGAGCCACAGCCCCTTAGAGCAAAGTCGGATAGATACACCCACCCCACATGACAGCTGTGTGGGGTGATAAGGAGTGAATAAATGTACAGAAACAAATGCAGAGCATTGTGTAAAAACTGCCGGTGAGGTGCAGCACCACATCCAGGAGGAAGCAGCAGGGAAAAAAAAAAAAAAAAAAGTGCTGGTCAAACGTAAAGAGTCCAAAGGGTTATTTTGGGCAAAAGGAAAAACAAAGGGTATAAATGCTGCAGTTTGAGCGTGTGTTAAAACAAGGCAAAGCACACCCGGGCTGGCGATCCCGCCAGGTCACGGCGGGCTGTTTCCCCAGCAGCGGGAGCAGCCGGCGGAGCGGCAGCTGCGGGACAATCCCGGTCCCTTCCCGCCGCTGTTCCCGCCCGCGGCCCCGCCACACGCGGGTCCCCGCGGGCTCGAACGCGCTCTGCGCGCCACGGATGCCGCGATGACAGCGGCGACTGCCGCGGTGACACAGCGGGGACACGGGGGAGACACAGCGAGGACACAGCGGTGTCACAGTGGTGACAGCGGAGAGCACACAGCGGTCACTGCCATGGGGTCACAGCGGTGACACAGTGGGGACACAGCGGTGACTGCCGTGGGGACACAGCGGTGACTGCCATGGGGACACAGCGGTGACACAGTGGGAACACAGCGGTGACTGCCGTGGGGACACAGCGGTTGCTTCATTAGAGCTTGGTACTGCTCACCCCAGGAACAGTTCCTGCATTAAAATACAGTGCCATTTTATAAATGATAAACCATTTTATTGCAAAAGAAAAAAAAAATTAATTATTCCTGCTCTTGCTTCCCACGGGCAGGGCTAATCCTGCTCGTGCAGGAGAGGACAGTGAGGAGGGGATGCTGGGGATGCAACAGGGCAGCAGCATTCCCGAGCCACAGCAGCGGGGACTGCCGTGGGGACACAGGGTGACACAGCGGTGTCACACCCGTGACTGCCGTGGGGACACAGCGGTGGCCGTGCGGGAATGCTGAGTCACCTTCTGCTCTCCCCTCCGTGAGGCTCAAAGCCTCTTTTTCCCCCACCGGAGAAGGGATTTTCATTGTCAGCACCGGCACAGAAGGTGGAAAATTCAGCCAATGCGCCTAATTTAGGATTGCATCCTCAGTGCGGTGCTCACTTGGGGGCTGGTGTGTTAATAAAAGAATTAACGAGTCCTTTTTAGTCCATTTGCTGAACAAAACTGGTTCCAGTGCTCCGAACCCCGGCTCGGATCGGAGCCCAGCACCTTTGGGGTGTGGAGACTGCGGGGTTCGAACACGGCACCGCTCTGTTGTTCAGCAACGGGAGTTTTCACCACCACAGGCATGAGGAAGTGGCACCTGCTGGTGGGGACGTGACAGTCACTTCTCTCCAAGGACAAGGTGTTCAGGGCGTTGGCCACCCAAAATACCACAGGAAAGAGAACAGAGCCTGATTAGCAAGGGGGGAAACTGAGGCATAAAAGGATTTTGCTTTGCCTGCTCAGGGCTTGGCAGCGAATTGCTGGATAGACGCAGATATACCCCAAGTTCCTATTTCTACTAATTGCCTTTATGGTGGCAAAGGTCATTGCACAAAAGTGTGATCTTGACAAGATTTGGAGAAATTTAATTAATAGTAGCTCTTAAAGCAGGGACTTTCTGTTCGCTGCATTGGGGCTTGGCACTGCTCACCCCAGGAACAGTTCCTACATTAAAATATAGTGTCATTTTATAAATAATAAACCATTTCATTGAAAAAAAAAAATATGCCTGCTCTTGTTTCCCACTGGCAGGGTTAATCCTGCTCGTGCAGGAGAGGACAGTGAGGAGGGGATGCTGGAGATGCAACAGGGCAGCAGCATTCCCGAGCTGCAGGAGCTACCTGAGGATGCAGTGAGGGCAAAACAAGATTAATACAGCCAGGAGCCCCCAGAATGGCTTTGCATTTGATGTAGGAGAGGAGGGACATCAGAGTATGGCGGAGTCAGGATTAACTTAAATTTACAAACCTTCCATTCGGAACTGCAGGGCAGTCCTGGACTGTGTTCCCCCATGGTGTGACCCATCAGTACCTCAGGCTACAGGAACATTTGGGGACACCATCACTGGTGTTCCCTCCTCCCCAGACACAGCCTGTTCTGTCTCCCCTCTGGTCAGCTGAACAGAAAAAGTGATAAATCTTCAGCCAAATTAATCTTCAGACAGAAAACCAATAGCTCTGAGCTGCCTGACAAGCCCCCAGTTTTCCCTTCCAGGAGGGGTTATAAGCAGGGAGCCCCTGAAAAACGGAGTGAGTGTGCACAGACAGGGTACGGGATGCACCAGGCACATTCCCTTGGCTGTTACGTGCCCATGAACTTGAAGGGATGAGACAGGAACCAAATCCACCACAGGACTTTGCCTCCCTGGTAACGCCTGAGCCCTTCTGACTTCGCTTTGATCCTGACCCGGGTCCAGAGCACTGCAATGTGCCACAGGGATGTGCCCTGCTCCCGGAAAACCGGGTCCGTGTGGGACAAGGGCAGGGCTTGGGCTTCAGCAGCTTCTCAGCCATTTCTGAGCAGGGCCGTGCCAGCATTGCTGCTGCAGGGAAGGAGGTAGCACAGCTGGAATTGCCCTGAAACAGTGCCTAGCAGGGAAATCCCTCAACAGCCCTCCCAGCTCCTTGCAGGAAGGAGCTCAAGGCAATCAGCCCTCCAAGGCTGGCCCCAGAAGCCCCCCCAAGCCTTCAACTATCACAGACCCAAGCTGTGCTCTCCTTCCCTCTGGCTTTATTTGCAGAGGGAATTAAGGTCCTGCTGGGAAAACCTCCCCTGTGCTCTGATAACTGCCTGCAGAGCCAGCTCTAAATGGCTTTTTGTAAATGAAAGCCCAGGATTAACGAGGTTCCCCTCATCACTGTTTACTTAATGTTCTTCGAGAGTGAGGGGAGCAGGATAGAGACCCCCTGCTCTCGGCAAGCCCCTTGGGCCACCAAGGAGCTGGCACATATTGGCGACCTGCAAGGTGCCACCCAGCACATGGCAGAGCCTCTCTGGAGCAGAAGGCTCCCTGATGGGTTTGGGATGGGTGGGATGTGTGTGCATGCAGCAGGAGCCTTGGTCCAGGGCACAGGGCAGCTCCAGGGCACTGTGTTTTGTGAGCTGGGGGCCAGGCTGGGGGGTGATGCTCATTTTCCTCCTATGCCACGTTGCTGGGGAAGGAAGGGGGGTGTTTGCCATGTGGGTTGGTGCTGGGCACACATCCCCCACGTGACAGGAATGGGGAGGCCATACAGGGCTGCAGCTGGCCTCAGCCCCTGGGCAGGAATTCACTCAGGGATGGCAAGGAGCTGACCAGTGAGGCCATGGGGTCTGCTGAGGGGTGCAGGTCCAATGAGCCCCGTGCAGAGGGGACTCTCCTCGGTCGTCCCTCTCTGCCTGCAGCAGGACAAGGGGGTCCTGCCTCTGTCTGCTGCACTCCCAGGGACTGGAGCCACCAAAGCTGCCGTGCACAGCTCCGACCTTTGGATGTTTGCACATTCCTGCCTGTTAATGTGTCTCGTAACCAAAAGCTGCCAGGATGCAGCATTACTGCCCCCAGCACTTGCCAGGCTGCCCCCTCCCGTTCCCCAGCTGAGAATTGGCACTGGCCCCGTGAGCATGGGAGCATGGGCTCCCTAAAGGAGCAAAACCTGCCTCTGGTAGGAGTGATGAGCACCCCACCTCTTGACACCAGCGAGCCCCAAATGCTCCCAGAGCTCCTGGGGCAGGCAGCAGTCACCTCTCCCAGCCAGGCATGGGGAAAAGGAGCAACTGCTTCGGAGCAGAGCCGTGCTTCCTTCGGTGCCAGGTTGGCACGTTGCCTGCCAGCACGGTGCCAGGCCAAATTCTTTGCGATTTCTAGGTCAACACTCGCCTCTCGTAATGCCCTGAGCCCTCCTGCTGCCTGTGCCAGCCTCCAGCCCAGTGGTCCCTGTGCACAGGATAGGAGCATCCCAAAGGATCCACACCTGCCACTGCTCATCCTGGCTGGCCCCATCTGTAACCCCCCAATATTTGGCCCTCGTTGATCCAAACTGGGCCATTCCCTAAATGCCTGGCTCTGCCCACAGCAGCACCCATAGGAGAGCTGTGTCCAGGGAGTGCATAGCCTGCTGCCTGCCCCTGTTTCCACCCTTTTTGAGGGGTTTAAGACCCATCCCAAGGAGTCAAAGGAGTGTGTTTGCTTTGGATTTCTGAAGCCATTTTCTCACTGTCATGATGGCAGTGAAAAAAAACCACAATCTCAAGATATGGGATGGTCCTAACGCTCCAAACCTGGAAATAAATCACCTGGAAAAACAGCCTTTGTAAAGAAATCCCCGTGGCCCCGGTGCTTGTTTGCAAACCGGCCAAGTTTCGACCTTGGCATGACGTGGTTTCCCAAAGAAGGAGGCGATGCTGGCACTGCTCCGGCAGCTCAGCCCCTCCGCTGGGGAGCTGGATGTGTCCCCCCATGCCCACAGGGACCCCTTTCCATGGCATGAGGCACCCTGGAGGAGCAGGAGCCCTGCGGGGCTATAGCCCCCTACCCGGGCATGTATCGAGGGGGCAGTGGAGCTGAGGATGAGGAGGAGGAAGGGGCAGCCGAGCGTGTCCATGTGACGGCTCTTACGCAGGGGTTGCTGCATTGTGGCTGCGGCACTCCCCCCCTCCCTGCCGCAGGGCAAGCCCCGGCCTGCCGGGACATTGTGCCAGCCGGGAACAGCCACTGGCAACAGCCACTGACCCGTCCCGGGGCTCCCTGGGGCGCAGAGGGACGTGGGCACCCGAGGGGACTTTGGCTGGATGTGCTCCCCCATGGCAGAGGGTGCAGCGCCCCACACACCGAACAAGAACAGGACTGAAATAGGTGCGGGCGTGCTCCAAAAGTTATGCCGAGATAATCGGGATAAACCCACGTCAGCCCTGCCTCAGTTTCCCCATCAGGCTGCTGAGAGCCATCCGGGCTGTGTGAGTGCCACAGGTCTCGCTGGGCTCTGCTGGCAGTGCGAGGTCACTGCTGGAAAAGCAGGACGGGGGCTTTGTCCCCCTCCCTGTCCCCCCAGCGCCCCTGCAGAGAGGGGTTTGCATCCAGCCTGATCCCTCCCGGCAAAGCCATCCGAATCCGGCCGTGGGGCTCAGCACAGCCTGTCTGGAGTTTGCTGTGGCACCTCCACCCCTTCAGGTATAAAACACTAAAAAAATCAGCACCACTGGGCAGGGAGTCCCTGAGCTGTCCCCAAGCCCTGCCTTGTGTGAGTGCCAGGCTGCCCCGATGTCATCCCCATCCCATCTCCACCAGGGATGTGTTGTACCAAGTACATCTCCCTGTCCCAGTGTGGTTCCCAAGGGATTTCACATCCACGTGAACTCCTGGATGCATGTTTGGGAACCTGGCTTTTCCTAAACTTTGGAGGTTCATTCATTGCTATGCAAGGCGAGTCCATTCCCTACCCTCCTCCATCCTGTTTTCCCCCTTCTCCCCCCTCACCACTCCAACCAACTCAGCCTAGGATGTTAAAATAGGCTGAATTTTTTACGATGAGAGGGGAAAAAATTTTTAGAAATCTGGGGATGAAGAGAGAACCCATGAGCTGTGACCTCCTCCAAATTCAAGGCACTAAATCCACACAAGGAAAACAAAAGGCATCGAGATTAGCATTTCCAAACAGAGCAGAGATGGCCCCAATCTTTGAGCTGTTTATTCTAAGGTTGATTTTCAATATTTAGGATGATTAGCAAGTGAAAGCCGGCTGTTGCCAGAATGGCTCCATGCCAGCCCCACACTCAATGGAGGGAAAAGAAAGACACGGCAAGAAAGGGAGAGAAAAGAAGGGCTTATGTGTATATTTTTTTTCTCCTTCTGTGAACGGGAGATTGGTTTGAGGTGTCAATGTTTGCCCATCAGGGAGGGATGATGGATGAGAGGAGGGCTGAGGAAATAGCAGAAATAAATAATAAAGGAATAATTGCCATGTGCTTAATAACCAGCTGGGGAAGGACCTCACTGGGGCATCGAGCTGAGCTTGCAGAGAGTTTTTGGAGCTGAGTTCTTCCCAAACCCTCTTTGGTGGGTCCTAGACCCTAAACTCAGCCAGCTCTGAGCCGGAGTGCTCCGAGTTGATTCTTGTAGCAGGGGGGACTCTGCCAGCGCTGGGTCCCCAAGCCATCACTGCCCCTGTGCCGGGCGAGCCGGGGCAGCCCCCGGGGCTGGACCAGCCCCAGCCCCGGCTGCAACCCCGCTGCCACCGGCAAGCCCGGGCAGGTCGGCGGCTGCCGGGTCCTGACCTCGCTGCTGGCACCGAGCACAGCCCCGAGCACAGCCCCGCTTTGTGTCCCGCCCATGGGAAGAGATGCCACCACCCAGAGCACCCCCAGCTCCTGCACCTCCTGCCTGCCGCTTGGAAAAACACAACCCCCTCCGAACTATCTCGCTGAAAGAAAGGAAAATTCACATCCAAGTCGGTTTGGTTGCTTTCAGCTGCTGAACAAAACGGGGTTGTTTCGGGCCTCGCCTGGTGCGTCCTTTATATTCACCCTTTCTCACTTTAAACCCCTCGACTGGCTCCGGCAGGCTGGAATATTTTTTCCTGGCAAGGTTGCTTTTTTCAGTCCCCTGGCAGGGTGGGGATGCTGGAGGCTTCTCTTTTCCAAGGGTTTTGAAAACAGTACTACGTGTTTGTGCCTGGCAAAACAAATTAAAGAAGTGGTCTGAGGGACAGGGGAAGTGCCAGTTTTTGCAGCCCTGAAGTGCCACCAGTACTGGGGTAGGGAAGAAAGGAGCAGCTCCTCCAGTGCTTCCAACAAGGAGCTGAGAGGAGGAGAAGCCAGGACAAGGAATTCCTTAATGCCTTCTGGTATTCATGGCCCCCAACATCCCAAAGCTGAAAGGAAAGCCCAGATCTGCTGCTAAATCCCTCCCCCTCCTCAGACACATCAAAGCTGTTCCCCCAGGGATAACTCTACCTTTTCCCAAGGTCAGCATCCTGCCTTCCCAGCACGAAGCACACACAGACCAAGGCAAGTTCTGTCCTGAGCCCAGGTTATTTTAGGTTGGGATTTGCTGGATTGGGAGCAGCTGTAGCAGCTCTGTTTACTGGAGTGCCTGGTGCTGAGGGGATCCAGCAGATCACTGGGGAGCTGATAGCCAAGAGGGATGGGATCTGCAGGAGTGGGTGCACCCAAAGCACCAGGCTGGAGGAGCCCCAAGCAGGGTCTGGAGAGGGATCTCTGTGCAGCTCCTCTCCCCACTCTGTACCCAAAAGAGCTCTGAAGCCACTTGGAGCATCTAAAGGGCTGTGTGGAGACACTGCACCTGTCAGCCCCAGGAGCTCCCTGCAGGGCCAGGAAAGGCTATTCCCAGGGCTGAGCAGCTCCCAGGGCTCAGGACACCCGGCATGGCCAGCCTTGTGTGTGTAACCATTGTCTCACTGAGGGTGGTTTGTGCCTCAGTTTCCCCACAGGGAATTGCACAGTTGTGCAAGTGGGTGAGAACTCCTGCGTTCTGGGACTGAGTTTACAAGCAGGGCGGGGCTGGGGAAAGGAAACAAGGAGGCAAAAGGGAATTTTTCTTCTCTTTTTTTTTTTTTTTTTTTTCTTTATTATTATTTTTTAAAATTTGTAAATAACTTTGCATGAAAAAAAGTTAAATTGCACAAGTATCTCTGTAGTTCTCCAGCATAATCCCCAAAGCAGGAAAACAGAAGAAAAACAGCAAGTAAAAAGAAACATTGTCAATACAAACAACTACACAGACCCCAAAGCCATCCCTAAGTGCTTTTGTAACCAAAACAGAATCTAATTAAAATCTTCCATTTCTTTTGCCAAGCCTAAGACACACCACTAAAATTCCAGCTTCTACTTGCTCCTACCTAATGGCTGCTCTACCTCTCACAGCAAAGCAGAGGCAAAGAATCTGGTTCTTGAGAGCTTCAAGTCAAGCAGAGTTTGGCTCTGCACCCAAAAATATTTCCAAGTTACCTTGCACTGACCCCACCACGCTCTTGCTGCACATCGAGCCAAAGCTTCCCTTCGTGTGGATCCTGATGTCTCTCCCAGCTGGATGGGACTTCATTTCCACTGCTGTCCCCAGAGCCTGCTGCATGCACAGTCTTTGGTCTGAGCTCCTGCATGGAGCCTGAATGTGGATTTCTTTCCTGCTCAGTCCCACCTGGGAGTGTTCGGTGTGGAGTGGCTCCATCACCACCAGCTGGGGGCCAGGCCATGGGGTTTTCCTTGCACTCAGAGCCTGATGGAAGAGCTGGAGAAGGGAAGAGCAACAGTCCAGGACCAAAAAAACAGAGAGGGGATATATCAGTGGGTGAAAGTGAGGGTTCATGGTGCTCCAGACCCTTTGGCAACTGCAGCAAGGGTTTTGGGTACAAAAAATACAAAAGATTTTGGGAGCGTCCCAGTCCCTGCTGCTCTTCTCCTGCCAGGGCCAATTCCTGGATTCTTCACAAAATCTGTTGGTGCAGGAGTCCTCCCTTGTGTGGTCTTGTTTTACAGAACAGTGAACACAAAAGCTTTAAACAGTGAAAATATAAAACAACTCTCAAACTGCATTTCCAGCCTTCCCCACCCCCCTTAAGAAATTCTAGTGCTAAAAAATATAGATTTCTTTGAATATATAATATATAATAGATTATATAAAAACATCTAAAGAGGCACACTTGCTGAGTTTATAAACCTTTTCTTCTTCCCTAGGCACAAGTCAGCTGGGATGTTGAACTCCAGAAGGGACCTGTATTTTCTTACCAGCTAATTATCACACTGTACCTACCAACTGCACTGAGAGAGAAAAAGGAAAGACAGAGAGAAACAGAAAGACAAAGAGGTGTGAAAATTGCACTTTAGTCTATCAAACCCTAAGCCACCAGGAATTTCATGTCTTAGATGGGATTTCACAGGTAATATTAGCCCTGATGGAAAAGAACCCATCATAATTCACATTTCTTTTTTTAAGTAAAATGTAAAAAAATAAGTAGTGTTAACATTCTTCTCTTGAGAAAACTAGAGACTTCTGAGGTGTCCTTTGGAGACACAGCAGGCAGTTCCTGGGATGGTGGATTTTTTCCCTGGTGTTTCTGGGAACAACCTTACAATGAAGCTGGTAAAAGTCACCATGGGCATCTCTAGGAAATCTTGTCCCTTGTAAGTCCCAGCTTGGGCAGAGCATCTCACAAAAGCCTTACAAGAGGCGTGCCAGACTGCTCAGGTTGATGACATCTGCCAGCAAAGAGGCATCGATGTCTTCAAACACCTGGTCAATGTTGACACAGTTGGAGAGGTAATCACTTGTCCCTTCATCCCAGGGATGCTCCAAGAAAGTCGTGGCCATGAGGGTTTCATTAAAGTCCAGGCTGTACTGGTTGGAGTCGGTGACCACTTGTTCCTGCCCCTGGGGACACTCCATGTGCTGCCCTTGTCCTGTCCACTCCAGGTCACACGTGACAGGGTTGATGGAAGGTGGGAGCTCCATATCCACCAGAGTGGAGAAGTCTCCATTGGGGTTGGTGTTAAAGACAGTTTCCCAGTCAAAGACACCTTTGAGTGATCCCAGCTCCGTCTGCTCCTCCTGGGTCATCAGGGCAGAGCTGGGAAGCCTGGACGCCTTGGCCGTGGGCAGGGGCGAGGGCTGCTTGCTCTTCTGCCCCGCTTTGGTACCCACTGGGCTCCAACTCTGGCTGCTGGTGGTTTCCTCAAACTCTTTGAGCAGCTGCTGTGATGCCAGGCTGGCCTCGAGGATGTTGTTGGAGCTGCAGGAAGAAGCAGCTGGGCTGCCAACGTGCCGAGCTTCTTTCTGGACTCTCCCGGAGAAGGCGGGGTGGATCTGCACCGGGGACATCCTCCGCTTTTTGTACGTCCCATACTTGAGCCTGTTGGCATAGTAGGGGTCCAGCTTCCAAAATCCACCTTTCCCTGGCTCGTCTTTCTCCCGGGGCACCTTGATGAAGGACTTGTTCAAGGAGAGGTTGTGCCGGATGGAGTTCTGGAGCCAAAAGAGAAAAAAACCAAGGCTGAATGTTTGGCTGCTGCCGTGGGACCTACCTGCCTGGGTGGGCTGGTGGAGGTTTTCAGCAAGGATCTTTGGGAAAACAAAGCAGAACTGGCAACATCCAGACATCCAAGGCTACGTGCCCAGCAGAAAGTCCCTCAAACCCCTGAGTTTTCCCCCTTGAGTCTCCAGCAGTTTTCCTGCCTCCTCTCTCATCCAGCCAACGGTGGCAGGAGCCAAGGGGTTCAAGCTAGGACTTGTCACTCAATGGGAAGCTTTTGGGCAGCTCTCCTTGGCTGGAAGTTGGGACTAAGGGGCCTTGGATCATGCAGAGCACTGGGAGAAACTGGCTTGAACTGCTCTAGGCATGGAGCTAGGCTGGAGGAGGTTGGGTCCTCCTGCATGCCAGGGAGGAAGAGGAGGGTCTCTGCACCCTTTACGAGGGGCAGCACATGGCAGCACTGTGGGGGGATGGCAATCAGGGCTCTGCTGACATCCCCCAGTTCAGCTGTGTCTATTGTTAGCATTGAGAGGAAAATATTTGGACAAAGCATAGGCACCATGCCTTCCCCCAGCCAGGCTGGCACAAATCAGATGGGAGAACACGGAGAGACACGTGGGCTGTTCCACCCTGGGTGTCCCCAGAGGTGCCTCCTGGCCCAGGGAAGCTCGGTGTGAAATCACTGCATCTTCATCAGCCATTGCTCAAATAAGCTGAGGGAAAATAAAAAAGTGGGGGGTGGAAGAAAAGGAGGAGTTTCTGCTCCTGTTGAGCTGTTCTGAAACCCTGAATGTGCCTGGAGTGATGTGAATAATCAGAAAGGAAACTCAGTTATTGGGTAAATAACCCAGCGTTGGACTCCACAAAGCCAGGACTGTACTAAGAGATTGGATATGGTAGAGGTGTTTTTTTTTTTTAATGTTGCCTGGATATCTTTATGCTTATTCATCCATAATCCGTAGTGCCAAATAGGAAAAACAAGGCTCAATTGCTTAGAGCTGTTGAAAAACATGCACACGCACACACACACACACACAACAAAACCCTCCTCTGGGCTGAAGCTCCTTGGGTTTGTTGGCTCCTCTCCAAAGCACTCAGCTCCCACAGGAATATATCCATCTCCCCCCCAGACTATGGGTGGCATGACCTTTCCAGGCTGTCTTCACGTACGGGAATCGGGATAGGGGATGAGAACACAGCCTCAACAAGAAAGAAAAGAAAAAAAAAAAAAAAAAGAAAAAAAAAGTGAAAAGAAACAAAAGATTAAAAAAAAAAAAAAAAAAGGAGGGGGGAAGAAAAAAAAAAAAAAAAGAAGAAAGAAGAGGCAGGAACACAGATATTCCCCCACACAATCCAGGCTGTGGTAGCTCCAATTTTACTGTGTAATGAAATTTTACAAGGATCAGAGACTTGAAAGCTGAATTCTCTGCTGCCCATCTCTCCTCCCCATCCCAAACTTCACTCAGCCCAGGCTGAATTATTACTCAGCCAGTCAACATATTTATCATTCCTGCCTGCAACGGTCCAGGGTACCCCCTGCATCTCTGCAGAGAGGGATTGAAAACCTTCTTTCTTTTTTTAATGAACACATTTAATTAAAAACGTTGTGAATGCCCAGCCATGAAGTGTGCAGCAGAAAGTCAACCCGCTGGCACCCAGCTCCTGCTTCCAAATCACTTCCATAGGTCCCCTGAGTGTAAGAGGGGGACCAAGATGGCCCTAGAGGGGGACCAGGAAAGGTTCCCTTCACCATGGTGGGTTTCAAGAGCCACTGGAGACCCACTTGCCTGGAGAGAGGGTGGGCAATGCCTGGGCTTTGCAGTGGGGTTCTCCAGCCCTGCTTGGATGGGCACTGCCATCAGGGTTAGTGACACACTGCGGATTTGGGATGGAAATAACCCCAGTGGAGGGATGAGCCCCCCAGGGTCCCCCAGCCCTGCCATGTCCTAGAAAACCTCATGTGCCAGAGGTCTCCTCATGTGACAGAGGAGGGCAGCGAGTCAAGGTGGCTGGGAAAAGCCCCTGGGCTTCAGATCGTCCTCAAAATTGGTGAGCCTGGGGGCTGTCCCCTCCCCACTGGGGATATGCTTGTGCTAGCTAGGGACAGCAGCCCGAATTAACCATTCTTGGGCTTCCCTCTGCAGGTTCCAGCAGCTCATCCCAGTGATGGAGCCTGTCCCTGAGGCCAGGAGCCCAGTACTCTGCCCTGCTTGGAAAGCAGCAGCATTTCTGCTCAGAATCGCTCCAGAGAGAGACTTGTCCAACAAGTGGCATCTCCATCCCTCTCCCATGCCTGGTTTTCAGCACCCAGGGACACGATCTGGCAACTTCTCCATGTGTGCTTAACCCTAAGGGACTCAGAGAGCTCCAGGAATGTAGGGACTGAGAGGCCTTTGCCCTGAAGCCAAAAGGAGTCTCAGGTGCCAGGAGCCCATCAAGTACCTCCCTGCTCCCAGAATGGTCTTGGGCTCTCTCCCAGAACGGCTCCTTCCCTCTGCTACCCCCGTGGCCATAGCATTTGTGCCCATCCAAGCTCTTTCCCATTCCAGCCCTTCCCCACTGCTGGCTGGTGTCACTCTTTTCCCAGTGGGACCCAGCATCCCTGAAGGATCTTGTCTTGCAGGGTGGAGGTTGTGGAAAACCCTGCTCAGCCCTGCAGGGAGAGTGGCCAAGACTCCACATCTCCTACCTGCCAGGTGGGATCAGCGTGTCGGAAGTAGCAGAAGTTGTCAGTAATCCACTTGTAGATGGCAGAGAGGGTGATTTTGGGTTTATTGCTGGCTTCCATGGCCATGCAGATGAGGGTGGCATAGGAGTAAGGTGGCTTGACATGAGGGTTGGTCTTGTAGTCGATGTCCCCAGTGAGATGAGGGGGCACAGCCACGTCGTGGTGCGTGGTGGAGGAGGTGGAGGAGGAGACAGGCGTGCAGGGAGTGTGGCGTGTGCCCTTGCAGGCCGGGTCAGCAGCCAGGGGCGAGCATGGAGACTCAAAATCAACCAGGCTGAACAGACTCTCACTCATGGTGTAACAGTCCTGGGGGTCTGAGCCAGAGTACAACTGAGGCAGGCCAGTCTGGGCCACTGTGAAGTCCCTCAGCCACATGAGGTCTGGCAGGCTGTCATCCAGGTCTTCCTCCATGCACTTCAATTTGCCCTTGGCTTTCAGTGCTCGGCTCGGCCACGCCATGCCTCCCTCAGTGCTTCCCAGGCTGCACCTGAAGGGGGAGGGAAAGGATGGGGCAGATCCTGCAATAACAACAGGGACAGGGGTGAGGTTCCCCAAGGTGCAGTCTCTCTCTGACAGCCAGAGCCAGCCCTGGGTGTTCCTGGAGCTGCTTGGGTGAGACCCATCCCTGGTGTGCTGTGCAAGGCACCTGCAACACCTGCCCCGAGGGGATTTAGCACCCTTGAGCCTCGGGGAAATTCCCTCAAACTCCTACATCTCAATGTCACCCACTGACCTGCTGTCCAGCAAGCTCTTGGCTGAACAAAGAATCAAAAAAAAACTCACAAAGAACCCCTCAAACAACCAAAATCCAGCCCTGCCATCCCACAAAGTGAGGTTCTTTCTTGGGAGCACACATCTCTGGACAGCTGGCACTCGCAAGGACTAACTCTCAGCATTCCACACCAGGACGAAATACTTTAAAGTTTTCCCCCTCGCAGCCAATTTGTCTCGGTTTGATGCTATTTCTGCTTTTACCTTCCCGTGCTACCCAGAAACAACTCAGGGGTGGGTTAGGGGAACAGGCGGGGTCCCATCCCAAGCACACCCTCAGTCAGAGCGAGGCGGCAGCTTCTGACATTGGGGAGTCCTGTGTGGGGGATGTGGATGTAAACCCGAAATCCCGAGTGTTTGGGCCAGGAGAGAGCGCCTGGAGGGCGCATAACCAGAGCCGCGCCCCCGTGCAGACCCAGCGCAGCTTCCCGTCCCACCGCCCTCCCGACCCCGCCGCATCCCCTTACCCCGTCCCGGTGTCGCCCCGCCACAGGCAGAGTTCACGACAGAGTAAGAAGCTTCTGGAAAACCAGGAGACGGGAGGTAAAAAAATACCAAAAAAAAAAAAATTTAAAAAAAAAAAAAAAAGAAAAAAGGGGGTGGGAAGGAAAAAAAAGCGAAGGGGAAAGAGAAGCCCCGTGGGTGTGGGGGCAGCCTGCGGTGTGGCCGGGCCGGGCCGTGCCCGCCGAGCCGCCGTGAGCCGCGGCCGCCCCGGCGCGGGGTTAAGTAGCGGCTCCGGGAGGCTTCGCGCGTTGCCGCGGCAACGCCCCGCCCCGTAAACATCCTCCGGGCACGCCATTGGCCCGCGCGTTGCCATGGGGACGGGGGGTGGGACCCAGGGATGCCGCGGGACCCCCGCAGCCGGGACCGAATCCGAACCCAGCCCCGCCGAGATGAGGAGGCTTGGGGGGACCTTATCGCGGCTTGCAGTACCTGAAGGGAGCTGTGAGAAAGCTGCAGAGGACTTTTGGCACGGGAGAAAGGGGAATGGCTTCAAACCGAGAGTAGGTTTAGATTGGATTATGGGAAGAAATTGTAATGAGGGGGGTGGAACAGGTTGTTCAAAGAAGCTGTGGATGCTCCATCCCTGGAATAGTTCAAGGCCAGGTTGGATGGGGCTTGGAGCAACCTGGGATAGTGGAAGGTGTCCTTGCTTGTGGTGTGTGGGAGGTAGAACTGGATGGTCTTTAATATCCCTTCCAACTCAAACCATTTGTGATTCTATGAAAACCTGACCCTCCAGGGGCAACCCCAGCCCTTTTCCTCCTGCCTGGGTCCCCTATCCTATTTCTTGCTCCTGATGCACCCACGGCAATGAGGGCAAAGCTGAAGGGGGGCTGGCAGACTCCAAAAATAAAGGATGGAGTCTGCCTTTATTTGATTTTAAAAATTACAGCCAAAGGCTTCTCTAAGAAATCCCTGTCCCCTAACTGCTGTTCCGAGGGCTTTAACAGAGGCCAGGGAAGGATCTCTTTGAAGCATCTGACCGTCTGCAATCCATTCCCCCCCACTGTGTTCGGTCTTGGGTGGGACTCGATGATCTCAGAGGTCTGTCTGATTGATTCTGATTTTGACTCTGATTCAGCTGCAAGTTGCTTCCCCCCACCATCATCAGCTCCTTCTACTAAACCCAAATTACAACCCCCTTACAGCCCTCCTGGCCTTCAAGACTTCAGCTCCCAACACACATTTTCTTCCCCACTACTGGAGGGATTTCTCTTCCCAGCTCTCTGTTGCTTCTCTTCACCCCCAGGAAAAGTTCCCTCTGGGTGTCCTCATCCATCCCATCAGTGACAGAGACCACTCACACCACTCACCAGGAAGATGCCTCTACCCCAGGCCAGACTCCTCCTGCAGAGGTTTAGTTTGCATTTGCCCTTTCTCCATCCTGGCAAGACAGGATAGTTTGGAATGCAGGTTGGAAGGGACCTTGGGAAGTGTTTTAGGACATTTTAATCAACTGGGATGTTTTGGAGAAGGTACCTGGGTGACAAGTGAGTGGGTGCTTCCAGCCAAAAAGGGTTTTTGGGATTTCGCACACCAAATCCCCCAAATCCCATCTGCCCTCACCCTGCAACCACAAAATGACTCTGGACACTCTGTCGACATAAGATACCCTTTATTAAACATACTCTTAAAATCCAAAACATGCTCAAAGCAAAATCATAAGCAGCAATCTGGTTTCCTTCCTTAAATCCCTGACATGTGGGTCACTGGAACAAGGGGCTGCCCCGTGAGACAAGGGGCTGTCACCTTTCACCCCACGCTGTGCTGCCAGCTCCTGCCTGCCCCTTATCCCTTCTGTGTGGCCGAGGACGGCACTGGTGTCGCCCATGCCCAAATCCCGTCTCTCCTGTGCCACCCAGAGGATGGATTCTTTGCTCACAGCCAGGCAGCAGCACTGCTCGGCCACAGCATCCTCCCGGCTCCTCTCCATCGCAGCCACCGTCGCTCTGAACGCGGGGCAGCGCCCATCCACAGCCACCCTGGGTCTGCGGGCACCCCGTGAGCTCTGCCCGCTCCTGCAGCCTTGGGGACACCGCTCAGAGAAGCCAGAAAACCCTCACAGTGGCTCCTAAGTGCTCCTTGTTCTGCTGGCACCACAAGCACCGTTGCACCCTGTGCAGGGTGCCAGGCCAGCTGTCCTTGTCCCCTTTGAAACCATGAGCAAGGCTGGGCTTTGGTAGACGAGGTGCCCCTGGAGCATCAGCTGATTTTCTCTCCCCTGCCCATGCTGGAGACTTAGGGAAGAGATGGCTGCTGTGATTTTCTCAGCTTAGCATGATGGTGAACCTCCAAAGTTCTCCCTGTGTGGTGCTGTGGCTCCTTGGAGCTGGGACACCCAGCCTGTCCCCAAACGGGTCACAAGGCTTGTCCCCACCCCTTCAGCCCTCCCTGTTTGCAGCTCCCACCCCGCATGCCACAGAACAGCGTTTTGGAGATGTCACCCCCCACAGCAAGCACCCAGCCCTGGGTTCCCAGGGAGGAATTTGGGAGCTGTTGAGCTTAGAGGAGACACAGCCAGCCCAGAGGACAGAACAGTGGCATGGGCAGCTCCAAACCCACCCCGGGCAGGACCCACACTGGGGCCACAGAGCAAGCAGCTACCGTGGCCCTGGCTGTGAGCCAGGCAGAGAAAACACCCCCAGCCCCCAAAAGAGCTTCATCCCTCTTTAGGAGCCACAGCCATCATCAGCACAGCCCATGCTCTGCCATGAGTACAGCACTGGCAACCTGCTTCCCACAAATACCTCTCCAGGGACACTGCTTTCAGTGCATGAACATCTCTGTGCTGAGGTGGCTCTGAAATGCAGCTATGTCCTGCAAAGAGGAGGTGGCCTTTGCTGCCACAGCCATGTGACAGAACCAGGTGGGGAAAAAGGAGGCTCAGCAGGCTCAGCTTCCCACCCTGGGTTGCCCCAAACAGCTCCAGAGCCCAGTATATTGGGATGCAGGGTCTGATGCTCCTCCAATTTCTGACTGATTTCTGACTGTCCCTGATGCTCTCTGGAGTGGAGCTTGGCCTCTGCCAGTGGCCCCACCAGGCCCCCAAGGTCTGTGGCTTTATCCCTCCTCCTTTACTACCCTTGTGTGTCTGCCCTTGGAGCAAAATCCACTTAAGCTCTCAGCACAATGCTGGCCAGAGGGATGGGGATAGAGATGATGATAGAGATGGGGGGCAGCTCCCACACCCTCATCCACCCCTTGCTACAAAGTGTTATGGGGAGGGCAGGACGGTTGGGATGGAGGTGACACTTTTGGCACTTGTTCCAGAGAGAGGGGCACAGCCCAGAGCCCTGAGCTCACAGCAGGGCGGAAGACAGACAGGATAAATTATCAATTTATCACTCCAGGGGGTGGTGACCGGGCTGGGGGCAGTACCAGGCATCCTGCCCACCCCTGCCACCCTGCTCCATGCCTTCAGGAAAAGCAACCTGGGGCCAGGCCCAGGAGCCCAGGTGGTGCTCAGGAGAGCAGAAGGAGGGGGAGCTATGAGGGCACCATTACTGCCAGTGCAATAATGGGGACATCCCATGGCATGGGGACAGTGCATGGCAGGGTAGGGGCATGGGCCAGCACACCTGGGGGAGGCCGGCCCCCCCGTGAAAGTCACCAGCTCGTGCACCAAGGGTGTCAATCCCAACACTCATCCTTGAACCCACTCCCCTGAACACGATCCTCCCATTGTCCCCACCCACCCACATCCCAAAACCCCCTTGGTGAGGTGACCCTGTCCCATGGGCTCCACACGTTGGAAAAAGGAGCCTGGGGGTGTAAGATGACCATGGGAGGGGAGGGGGAGGGCAGGAGGGGACCCCAGCCCATCCCCATTAGGGCTGGAGAATGGGAAGGTGCTCATGGGAGGTTCCAAAATGACATGGCTTTCAGCCCCCACAGAAAAGTCGAAGTTACCATCTTTTCTTTTGAAAATCAGTCCTGGTACAGCCGAGGGGTGGCGGTGACGATGCCCACGGTGCCCAGACACCAGGGTCCCTCTGGGTGGGCAGGGGGGCCGGTGCCCCCACCCAGGCTGAGCCCTCACACGGGCAGGGTGGCCACTGCCTGCTCCAGGTCCCGGGGGCCAGGGGGACAGTGGGGCCAGGTCTGCTGCAGCCCCACGTTGTTGTTGGCTGCCTCTGGGCCTGGGGGGAGAAAATGGGGGTTAGGGGCTCCCAAAGCTCACTGGTGCACTCGGCTCATGTTTCCATGGGGATGCAGTTTATTCTCCCAAAGTAACGCCCACCTCCCCAGCCCCCTGTTGGGTTTTGGCTGCAGTGAGGGCTGGGGGGTACCTGCACTTACCTCTCCAGGTTTGGGGAGCCCCTTAAACTCCCAATTTCTCAGGGCCAAATGGGAAGCACAGCGTGACCATCGCTGGGTTTAAAGAACCCAAATGAAGGGGGCTGCCTGTGCCCCCTCTGCCCAGCCAGAGGCCACATGCAGGTGCCCTGTGGGGCTGCAGGTCAGGCACAAAGGGATGTCCCCCGGCCCAGCAACGGGTGACAACCCAATGCCAACCCCCCGGGGGACAGGGCACGGGGCGGGTGCAGCTCTGGGGGTCTCATGGTCTCACCTATTCCTCAGTGTTAATGGGGCAGGAGTCCGGCACGGCGGCTGCGTGGCAGGAGAGACCAGAAGGCACATGGTGAAGGCGGGACAGAGGCGGCATGGGGACACGGGGACATGCACACGAGCGAGCAAATGGGGGTGACCGGGGGGCCTGGGGATCTCACTGCCTGTGAATGGCTCTGGGAAAGGGCTGGGGAGCTGTGAGGGGTCCCCCATGCACGGAGCCTCCCGGGGTTTTGTGCCAAAGGGAACCCAGGGGTGGACATGCTTGCGGTGTGGGGGCAGCTGGGTCCCTGCACGCCTCCTCTCTGGCTGCAGGCTCCCAGTTCAGGCAGCACCCCTCAGCTGGGGCAGGGTGATGGCAGAGCTTGGCCCGTGGCTTGTGTCCCACCACCAAACCCATCAGAGGCTGCGTGGTGCCCTTAGGAAGGGGGTGCACCCCTAAGGCAGCTTGGCTGCAGCCTCCAGCGAGGTTAAGCCCTGTGCCCAGGGCAGCTCTGAGCCACAGGGACTGTGTGAGGGCATGCCAAGGCCAAGGGCAGAGGCTTTCTCAGAGGGGGAGCAACAAAATCCTGCTGCCTGCTGATTTATGGGAGGTGACAGCTGCCATTTCGACTGGCTTTTCATGGCGAGCTCAGGCTGGAGAGCGAGGCACGTTAAGTCTGCAGATCCCGGAGGGAATGGATAATTAAACAGGACCACATGTACATGCACAAGGAAATCCCATTAAGAGCTTGATATTGCCAAAGTCACTGCAGTGCTCCAGTGCAGATCCAGCTCTGCTCAGTGCACTCAGTGCAAGGAGCAGGGCTGGGGCAGCAGAACATGGTCTGGCCCTGGAGCAGGGTATCAGCCCTGTCCCACCCATGTCCCACCCCTCGTGCTGCTGGAGGGGTGTCCCCCTGCTGTCAGCAGCTGGCAGATGTGCCCTGGGCAGACCAGCTCCCAAGTCCCATCCTGGTGGAACCCAACCAAGCTCGCCCAGCCCACTGCTCACAGCTCGGAGCATTCTGTGGCTTTAAACCAGCAAGAGTCCTCAGGGGATTTCAGTTTTTCTACAGCAGCTCCCCAGCCCCGCCACCTCGGTGCCAGCCATTCTGGCAGATGCCTTTCCCCAGTTTCTCTTCCCAAAGCTGTTTTTGCCACGTTGCCCCTGGCAGAGGCTGTGGCTGTGGCCAGAGGATGCTCTGAACCCTGGGGACAGTCCCTGCAACCCGTGCTCTGCAGGATCCACACAAGGACATGGCTTCAGTTAAACCTCGTGCCCTAAAATCTCTGGGATGGGGACTTTGGCCTCCTCCCAAAGCTCTTTCCCACCAGATTGAAATCTGCAGAGATTTCAAAAGAACCCTTGAGGAACCACATCCCACGCCTTTATCCATTACAGAGAGGACAAAAACGTCATTATTAAATGTCACCAGCTTGGAGACTGCAGATGTACTCCTAGATTTAGGCTCTTGAACACCACAGATCTTAAGGGCCAGGATGAAACTGCCTTCCCTACAATCATGAGAACTGGGTACAAGCCCTGAGAAATTTTATGAATGATACAGCCAGAACAAAACCACAAAATATGGAACACCCCTAGTCTGTCTCACCATGAGCCTAAGGGTAAATTTAAAGACACAATACTGATCTTAACTCCTTATGAAATAGAAGCTGACTGCACCCTAGAGGATTTAAGGGTGCCAAGCATACCCTCCATGATTGCCCCAAAAATTTCTCCAAAACCTAAAAAAATCAACTCTGAACATTTTTCAAGGTCAATTTGGTTGAACAACAACAAATATTGTTTAATCCTAGTCCTTAAAGAGATGCAGACCAATGTTTCTGCTATCAGACCAAAATGTTCATCTTTTACAGGTACCTCCTCTGCTGAGTGGTTTTCCTGGCTAAACCAGAGACTGTTACCTCACACATCTAACTGATATATTTGGAACTGCAATAGGAGTATTGAACAATATCAGTCTTGAAACTCTGACTGATCAATTGGGTGCAACCACTAATAATTTGAACACTACAGATCAAGCCTTAAGGTCTTCCTTATCCACTCTTGGTGATCAGTGATCAGCTTCAAATATCAAAAATATCCAAATGCTGATGACCAACTGGCTGATGGTCCGGGAACTGCTCAAAGCAGTTTCTTCAGCACTCAGCTTTAGTCCAGCTCAGTTGTGGTTACACTCTACCAGTGCTGGGATAATCACTGAATGGGAAAAGGGACTTTTATTCGTTGAAATCCAAAAGGGCATTTCAATCCTGGTGGTCTTTAATCAAATTTTCTTGTGTCCCCATCACTAGTAAGGTCACAGCATTCATCTTAACAGTGCTTCTGTACGTGCCAAGCACCAAATGCTTGTGGTATTAGATCCATTGGAACACTGAGCATGGGCTTTTAAGAACAATCATACACATGCATGGCAAACCACTGATGTAGATGGTTGTGTGTGAGAGAATGACAGGGGTCTGTATGTGGAAGTAATATTTTGTAAGCCTAAGCTGTGTGTTTGGACACAGAACTATGTTTATAATTTTGAAATGTCTCCTGATAATAGCCCTGAACCCATTCCAGTATCACAGGATAAGGGTGTGGGTGTCTAAGACCCCTTGTGATAATTTAACAGCGGATGACACAAAGATACAGCTTTGTAACTGCTTAAATCCATGCATTTGTAACTTCACCTAGAGAGCAGGGTGTGACTTCAGCTACTCCCTACCAAAATCTGTGCACCAAAATGTATGTTAGATATGTTACATGACACTTTGTCTCCATCCCCTACTGAAATGGACATTACCCTGGTTAAAAACTGCTGGAACATCCTGATCTACACAAACTGGTACAAACAACTCAAAAAGGAAAGTCAGAAAACAATGATCACTGTCCATTATTATGTGGAAAAAATGTCTTGTATCCTACAGCAAGTGAAAAGGGATGGAGAACATCATGTCTGCCATTCTCAGGGGACCATGGACAGCCCCCAAACCCCCACTCTGCACCTCCTCTGCCCCTGGTCCCAGCACGGGGGGCAGCCCTCTGCTTTTCCCCACAAACGCTGAGGCTGGGTCACCCCTCTCATGCAGCAGAGCTCGTGCTGAGGGCTGCAGCTGCTGGACACGTGGGCAGATGTGCTGGCCAAATGATGGAGAGGGCATCCTTGGCTGGGCTCAGCCCAGGGACCAGCCCCTGCACCCCAGCCCAGGCAGGGGACAAGGCCAGTGCACACCTCACAGCAGAGCAAGAATCTGACCCTGTGCCGGAGCCATCTGGGCTGCAAAGCTCTCTCTTCCTCATCCTCCCCCCAGCACAACCAGGAGGGATGCAGTCAAGGATGGCTCTGGCCATTGCCACAGCCAAGGGATGCTTTGCAGGCCCTCCAGCAAAGCAGAGGTGCTGCTGGGACACCCCCAGCTCCCTCGCCAGCCCCTCCAGGCCAGCAGGACTCAGCCAGCTGCTGACAGAGGGTAATGGAGGGGACACAGGGCTTTTGTGGCAGGTGCCTGTTCCTCTCCAAGAGCATCAGCCGTGTTTCTCCAGCACAGAAACCACCAGGAACAGGCAAGGCAGCAGGAGAGGAGGCTTTCCCAAAGGAGCAGGGGAGAAGATAGGATTTCCCTTCCCTCCAGTGGGTTTCACCCACTCTCTTGGCTCTCCAGTACCTGCTGCAGGTCTGGTGCCTGCCACAAAGTCAGCTGAAGGGGCAAGGCAGGGGCAGAGTTGCTTTCAGCTTGTCCACAAATGTATTGACAGAGACCCCATGGAAGGTGTTTTGGCTTTTTGTCTCGTTTCCCCACACACAGGCTGAGGAAGCAGAGCCTGCAGGGCTGGGCAGGGTTCCCCAGCCCATTGCCCCCTTCCCCACAGGGGCCAGGGGTGTTCAATACATTTGTCACCTTTGGGCAACTCTGGGCAGGGAAGGGTTACAAGCGTGGGTGGAGAGAACCGTGTTGGCACAGAGCGAACATGAACTTTCACACGGACGGAGGAGCCTGGGGGAAAGGAAGAAAAAAAAGGGATGGAGAGAGGCTGGGAGGAAACAAAAGTGGAAGGAGGGTGGGGGAGAAAGCATGAAGAAATGGGAAAGACAGATGAAGGTTGGGGCTCTGTAGAAAGATGACCTGATGGACACACCCCATCTCCCTGGCCTTGGAGGAAGAGGAGAACAAGGCAGGCAGCTCCTGCTGTACAGCTGGACTGCCTGTGGATCACATCCCAAGACAAAATATTGCTGTGCCCACCACAAGCCTGTACCAGGCTACAGTTGTGCCACACAACCACCTTTCTAAGGAGGACTGGTGCCTCCTGGGGTGCCAGCAGCCCCCTGGCCAAGGGACAGAGAATCCCAGCAAAGCAAGTCTGGACAGGCCAGACAGTGTGGACAGGCCACCGTGACCTACGGGTGGTGACGTGTCTGGTGCTCAGCCCCACGGAGGGATGGGTGGAGAGGTGCAGTGAGGACAGCTTGGCGGGGATGGTGGCAATGATGGTGATGGGAGAGGAGGGATGGATGCAAAGGGCTGAGGGGATGCAGGAAAGAGCGGAACTGTCCCCCCCACCCCAAGTTCATGTTCAGCAGATGGCCACTCACCAGGTAAGCAGGCCTCAGAGCACAGTTTATTGTCCAGCGCTTTCACGTGTGCGATGCCCATGTCATTGTTATTGTCACACCTCAGACCGAGGAAAGCGCCTGTCCTCGGGCCTGGAAGGGAGTTAAGGCAGTTAACGCCGCGGCCGGGCTGGGGCTCGACGTCGCCTTTTTAGCACTGGGATTTCTGGGGCTTCTCCTCTCCCTTCCCCAGCCTCTTTCGAAACAAAAAAAATGACATAGAAACGATGCATCCGGGTGGGAGCGGGTGAAGAGTGGACAATAACGCCTGGGCACAACCCGAGCTGCTCCTTCCCCACCGGCCACATCGGAGCGCAGCGGAACAGCGACGATGCGGCCACGGGGACACGCATGAACCTGCCCGGGCTTCAGCCAAACCTTCCCTCTGGCACAGCCAGGCTGTGGTGGCACCCATCACCTCCTGCAGGAGCCTCTCCAGCACCAGCAGTGCAGTGAGAGCTGCGTGGATGCCAGGAAGAGGCAGTAGCTGGATGCGTGGGGCAAAAGAAGCCATAGCCAAGCTTTTGCAGGGGGGATGGAGGCTTTTGGGGATGAGGGAGGTAACTCTGCTTCTTAGCATTGCTTCTACAAGAGATCAGCCCCCAGGTTCTTACCTGCATCCATCAGATGCAGGTGACTAAACCTCAGGATTGATGTTCCCAAACATGCCAGTAGCCCTGCTGAGAACAGGTGCAGGACTGTGTCCTAAGGAGAAAAACCATCCTGCTCCCAGAGTTGTTGGGATGCCCATGGATGTCCACCATAGCCCCTGGTTGTTCCTATTTGTTATACTTGAATCTCCCCATCAGCACGAGCCTCTCTGCAGGTCAGAGGCCATGATTTGGGGATGGGTGTTCCGTGGGTGTTCCTGCTTTCCAGCTTGGCTGAGCATCCAGGTTGGATGGAGAAATAGTTTTGTCATATTTTTGCTAAAAAGAGACTTGGAAATGTAGGAGGAGGCACAGGGTAGGCCTCCCTATTGCCCAAAAGCAATCCAGGGCAGTTGGTGGCCAATGGCTGTCTGAGCTCAAGGGAGGAGGTGAGACGAGCCCTCGATGTGCATGTGTTGACATTGAGGACAGGCCAAAGAAAGTGAGGAATGCATCCCAGAGGGAACAGCTCTGCAGCCCCTTCCTATGGGAATCAGCCCAGACACTGATTTCTACAGGGGAGAGTTTCAGAGATTTGAGAAAAGACCTTGGCAAGGGAAAAAAACATAGAGAGAGAAGCCTCTTTTCTATTTGGCTCGTTGGAAAAACCACTGGACCCTGCACACCTACCATCACCTGCTCCATGCCCCACACTGAGCTCTCTGGGGTCCCTGGGGCTGGCTGGCAACCCCACCCACTGGTGTTCAGACCCCTGTGGGTGTCCCCACTGTGACAGATGTTTCCCTGACTCCAATGCCTGCAGAGTCCCACAGGGCTCTCCCTGATGGCAGCAGGGGAGCTGGGGACAGCACAGCACCCCCACTTGTGGCGACAGTGAGCTGAAAGCGAGGGGACAACGACCCAGGGCCTTTTACCATCTTCCTGTGTGGGAGAGGCGTCCTCGTCCTCCAGCACATCATTTCCCTGTGGGACAGATGAGAGGCAGCGAGTGTTAGCCCAGGGCTGTGCCAGGGGCTGTTCCCAGGTCTCTTTGCGGGAACATCCCTGGCCCTGGGCATTCCATGGATTAGGACTGTCAGTGAGGCACAGCCCCACTGCTCCATCCATCCCCAGGGCATTCTGCAGGGAATGGATGCATGGGCAGCCCTTTCCCCAGCCCAGCCCTGGGAGAATGTGGTGCCAGCTGCCCAGCCTCCCCCTCCATGGGCACAGCTGGGATCCCCCCAGGGTGCTGGGTGACACCACAGCTCCCAGTTCCTCGTGGGATGGTTATGGTTACCTCGGCATCACGCTCCTCGGCAGAAATGCTGACAAAATTTAGATCCGGGGACTCCACAGGTGTTGACTGTAGGAGGAAGATGGGAAAGATGGAAGGAAAACAAAATAAAAGTCTGGTGCCAGTGGTTTTGGAGGAGGAGTCACATCTCATGGGGAAGCTCTCCAACCTGGGCTCCACCAACAATCCCCAGTCCCTACCTCTCCATCAGAGGCTGTGGCACTCGCAGCCGCGGGTGAGGGGAGCATGTCCCCCTCCTCCTCCTCCTCTTCCTCCTCCTCCTCCTCCGTGCCAGGGGCGATGTAGGAGCCAGACATGGAGGACACGGTGTCAGTGCTGAGCTGGGAGTGCTGGCTCTGGGAGGAGGCCATGGACATGACGGACTGAGCCAGGCTGCTGCTCACGGGCTCTGGGGGAGAGCAGGGGCTGAGGGGGCCGCTGGACCCCCCCACCCTCTGGTGGGAGACATGGCACAGCACCCACTAATGAGGGGCTAATGAGGAGGAGTGGGGTGCAGAGGAAGGACAGGCTGCATGCCAAGGAGATGTGATGGGTGCAAAGCTGCCAGCAGCAGGTCCCCAGGGCTCACAGCCCCCCGTTTCCGGGTCTATAGGGTGACAAAGCAGAGGTGACGCCCTGGGACTCCATCCAATGTCCATGGCAGGGTAAGAAGGGGCCATCCCACCCCTTTTTCCATCCCCCCACAGTGTGACAGTCCTGAAATCATGATGCCACTCTCCTGCCTTGCCAGCGCCTTTGAGCCCCTCCATGCTGTACCTTCTGGGGACGAGATGGTGGAGGAGAGGGGTGTCCCAGTGCATGAGGACTGGTCGATGGCTCCTGATGATGACAGGGTGAAGTTTTCACTCTCTGGTGTCGCACCACACTCCTGGAAGAGGAGCCCATGGGAAGGATGGGATGGGGATATTCAGCATGGACGGAGGAAGAGCCAGGAGGGGCAACCCCAGCCAGTCTCTCTGGTCCCAAGCCTCCCCCAAACCTGCTGCCCCCCTCCAGTGCCTCAACTCTTTACCAGCACATTTTGGACAGTGCTCACCTCCTCGTGCCGGGCTGGGGATCTCCTCCTGGAGACCCTCAGCTCTGACTCGGTGCATGACTTCTCATCCTCCTCTTCGGGCAGGATAGAGGAGTTCTGTGAGATAGACCTGGCCAAAGGGGCAGAGCAGAGGGTTTCACCCCTGCCCACAGCCCCCAGACTCTCTGAGCACCCCCAGACCCCCGTGCCCACCCCAGTACTCACTTGGAGATGCTCTTCTTCAGCTTGAGCCCCGGGGGGCCGCAGTCGGGCAGGCGCTCGAGGGGTGACAGGGCCCTCAGGGGGGGCAGGGGGCCATCGCTGCCATAGGAGGGCAGGGTCCCCACGCCCGGGGGGTCCCCCAGCGCTCGCAGGGGCAGCGCGGCCGGTGATGGCGTCAGTGGCCCATTGAGGGCTTCCAGCAGGGACACCACCTCGTACCCCGGGGGGATGTGCTCCGAGGACTGCAGAGAGGGGGACACGGGGTGAGGATCCTCCCTGGGCCATTTTGCTGATCCCAAGATGCCCCAGGAAGAAGCTCACACCTAGAGAATGGCTACCCTGTCAAAATCCTTTCTTCTTTTATTTTTTTAATATCGACTCTGGTTTTTTTTGCAAGATCAATTTGCAATAAACAAACAAACCCTGGATCCCCAAACCTCCCCATCCTGGTGGAAGAGGCCAGGGTCCCACCCTCAGCCAGGCACTGACCGAGTGCTCCTCGGAGTCAGAGGTCTGCGAGGCAATGATGGGGTTGAAGCTGGTGGGCGAGAGCGGGCCCAGCTTTTTCCTCATGGCTCGGATTTGAAGCAAGGCTCGGAAAGCTGCGGCAGCAGGGAAAAAAAAGGGAGGAGTGAAAACCAGGCATTGAAAGGAGACCTGTCAAAAAATGACACTCTGTTTCCAAGAGGGGCATCCCCAGTGGGGTAGAGGGACTGCAGAGCTCCAGAGTGGGAGATGCCAGCCCATTCCTAGAGATGCCAGCCCATTCTTAGAGATGCCAGCCCATTTCTAGGTTGCAATACAGGATGTGACCAAAAGCATTCTATCACCATCTGTTGAGGCCGGGTGGGGCAGTGATCCTTATCTCTGATCTTATTCTCTGCTAATGGGCCATGTTAAACCAGGTGGGGCAGTGTTCTTTATCTTTTCCACAACCCATCCTTCCTCCAGGAGGATATCTTCTGTTAACGAGCCATTGAGTCTCAGTGCAGGACTGATAAAATTTTATCATCCCTTTGGGAGATGCTCCATCGAGGGGGAGGAGCTAAAAATTTCCTACCTAGATAAAAACTGAGATTTGGAATACCAAGGCAGCCTTTTTTCCACTGGATCCCAGAGGAAAGACTTTTTCACATCATCACTGGACCTTCAGAGGAAAGCTGCACCCTTCTACAGGAGCACTGCTTCAACTAAACCAAATCTGTTACTGCAGGAGGATGCACCCACCATTTAATGGGACTGATGGCATGTCAGGTTAATTCTGACTCTGTCATTGTAATACTGTATTTCTATTTTAATTTTCCTAGTAAAGAACTGTTATTCCTATTCCCATATCTTTGCCTGAGAGAGCCCCTTAATTTCAAAATTATAATTTGGAGGGAGGGAGTTTACATTCTCCATTTCAAAGAGAGGCTCCTGCCTTTCTTAGCAGACACCTGCCCATTCCCAGAGATGCCAACAGCCCACCCAAGCTCCCCCCGGGCCTTACGCAGCCTGCAGATGGGGCAGTTGTTGGCCTGGTAGCGCAGGGTGTCAGCACAGGTGTTGCAGAGGCAGAGGTGGCGGCAGGGCAGGATCAGGGTGTCCCGGACGTCCGACAGGCAAACCACGCACTCGGCGCTGTTATCGCTCACCTCGTCCTCGGCCACCTGCCCAAGGGACAGCAGGAAACTGCTCAGGGGTCCCCAGCCCACGTGGAACCAGGGTGGGTGCTCTAAAATACTGGCTGGGTGCTCAGAGAGAGTTCTGCTTGTGTCCATGGGCTGCCTGCTCTTGGAATGCCCCCCTGGGACCTCATTCCTCTCCTCCAGGAGGCTGGGAGGTGAGGCCAAAGGAAACAGAAACCCAAACTTTCACCCCATTTTTTACATGTTAAAGCAGAGCATAAGGCACATCCCATGCCTTGAGCCCCATGCTCCCCATCTAAACCATCACCCTTCCCCCATGGAATCACAAAAGATGGGGGGAAAAGCTCAGTGCTTCAGTTTTCTGCCTCCAGCAGCTTCGATGCCAACATGAAGTGTCCCCAGCCATGACCAGCTCAGTGCTGTGCTGCAAACTCTTGCCCTGAGCATGTTTCAGTGGCCAGAGCTGTGCTAGGGGAAGGGAAGAAGGGATGAGGGAAGACCCCTGGGATGCAGGCACACCTTGGAGTCCTGTGTGTTGTACTTGTTCTCGATGCCGTAGATCTCCTGCAGGAGGTAGCTCACACCATCCACCTGCAATCCCACGAGGAAGGGAAAGGAGTAAGGAGCAGAGAGTGCCCAGAGCCACTCCCTGCCCCCTGCTTGGGCCAGCCCTCCTCCCCCCAACATCCAGGGCTTCTCTTTGTATTCATGACCTCGAAATTGCACTCCCTGGGAGGCAGGGGCAAAGCTGGGAGAAGCTTGGAGCTTTTAGGGCTCCCCAAAATCCCTCAGTGCCTTCCCTGCAGGGTGTGCAGGGACACCCGCACCTCAGGGACACCCCAACACTCACCACTTGCTTCTGCTTGAGTGGCTTCACGCAGAAGGTGCCATCGCTGTGCTGGAGGGAGGAAAGAGCACATGGGTGGGCACTCCTGGGCTGCTGTGCCAGAGCACCCACCCTGTGGCTGTCACTGCTCCTGCCCCACTCCCAACAAGCCCATTTTGCAGGAATTCTGGCTTTTCCTGACAGCCCAGCACCAGGCAGCTGTGGGAGGTCACACACATTGCAAAGCTGGAGACTTGTGGGAGGAAGGAAGATGGAGTTGAGCCCAAATGCCCTAGAAGTGGGTGCTTAAAATGAGGTAAGAATCCCAGGATTTGAAGAGCAGCCCAAAACATCCCCAGCCCAGCAGCACCATCCCAATTCTCCAGGCTCTTGTAGCTGGTGGGTGATGGAAGCAGGAGGGGGAGGATGGTCCCAGCTTGGCACTTACCTTCTCAAAGGTGGCCAGCAGCACATGGCAGTGCCCACTGTGCTCTGCAAGACACAAAGGAACGTGCAGGGCTCAGGGGACGTGCAGGGGCACGGGCAGAGCCACAGCAGCAGTGAGGAAAAGCAGGAGGCTCTGCCCAGCTGGCACCACAATGCCAGAAACTGGGAAAGGCCAGCCCAGCAAGGAACCCCCTCCTCACCTTCTCCTTCATCCACCACTGCCTGCACCACCATGGGATAAACCTCACGGTCCAGGTCAAAGCCCAGCTGGAGAGAGACAGGGGAGGTTTGGTGAGATGGAACAGTGCTGAAGCTTCATCCCACCTCCATCTCCAGGGGATGATGTCGGGCTGGGGGCACCCACCTCTTCCTCACTCCACTCGGAGGGGTCGATGGTGTGGGAGGGCACACAGAACTGCTGGCACACCCCCCGCTTGTAGTGCACCGTCTCGGACTGCAGGCTGTTGTCCCTGGGGGTGTAGCTGTGCCATGGAGAGAGGACAGGGTCAGGGCACCACGGGTGTCCCCACACTCCTCCTGCTCTCCCCAGATCACCGAGATGCCAGGAAAATGGGAGGACGTGTGTTCACTCCCCTCCCAGATTGCTCTGGGGGCTGAGGTGAGAAGTTCTAAAAAGGGCTAAAATAATCTACAGGGTAAAGTAAACCCAGGGCAGTCAACACAGCATGGGAGGGGACAGGGACAACTCCACAGCCTGGAGGGGTCTGGGGGGGGGAAATTATTTCCCCATTCTCAGTTCTGACTGGAAGGTTAAAAGAGGGAGCAGGATGTGACAAGGAAGGAGGTGGCAAGGGTTGGCAAAAACCTGGTGGTGGCACCTGGGGGAAACAAGGAGCCCCCCTCCAATCTCAGCACCACCCTCAGCTGTTCCCTGTCCTGAAGAGGAAAGATGCTCAGTGGGGAGGCTCCATGTACATCAGCCAGGGACACACACCAGGCTCGGGGGGACATGGGCCAAGCTGGGGGGTGACACAGGCCTGGCTGGGGCCCCTCACCTCGCCACCCCATTGTGAAACTCCTCAGTTGCCTGGTAGTAGATGGTTATGGCCACGCGGGCGTCTGTGTCGAAGGTGAACTCCACGTTGTAGTGCACCTTGGCTTTGCTCACCTCTTCCCCCGGGGTCTTCACCTCCTCCGAGCACCTGGGGAGCACAGAGGGTCCAGGAGACAGGCCTTGGGGTGCTCCAGGACTAATTCCCTCGGCACCAAAAGGCGCTGCTGCCCTCCATCAGGGGACACTGAGGCACACCAAGAGTGCCTGGCATGCCCAAGGTCGCGCCTGCAGGCTGGGAAATGCCGCAGACAGATTCCAGCCATAATCCCCAATCTCAAGCCCTGCCGCAATCCCCAGCCTCCCTCCAGCAAAGCCTTTGGAAGGGGGGGAGGAAGAAGAAGCAAAGCACTTCAAAGGCAGCACTAAGCTCCTTTAATCCTGCGGCACTGCCTGTGCTGGCATGCGGGAAGCAGGAAGGGAAGGGCTCGTTGGGAGAGCAGCTCATCCCTCCATCCATCCATCCATCCATCCATCCTGGAATGAGAGCAGCCCCGTGCCCAGCATCCCTGGGAGCACCCAGCACACCCAGCAGGACCCTCCCTCCCCGAGGCTCAGGGCTGGGTGCCCAGACTCACTTGACAAGGCGCAGGGTGTCCTTGCGGATGTTGATTAAACTCCTGAGCGTCTTCACGGGTTCCTGAGGAGGTGGAGCAGCGTAAGGGAACTAGGACGAGAGAGACACCGGTGAAGGCACACGCACACGGGGGGCTACGGTGGCTGTGGACCCCCCAGTGACCCAAACCCAACACCCTACAGAGGGAATTGGGGTGGCCTGGGCATCCTGATGGGTGCTGAGCACCTGCAGCTCCTGCTGGAATTTGGGTACCAGGCAGCACCATGACAGGGACATCCCTCCACAAACAGCAAGCCCAGGACAGCAGGGACAGTTTCACTGGGGAGGGGACACACAGAGGGGCTTGTTCCTTGTCCCTTTGGCTGGAGGGTGAGGAGGATGTGGGGCACAGGGAAGGCTACTGATGGATTTTTATGCTGCTGTTTGAGGTTGGGAAGAGAGAGGCTGAAGCTCCCTCCCTGCCCACCAGACACAAGAATCCCTGTTTCCTCCCTGTGGTGGATGGGATTTGGGTGGTGGGATCCCTGCCAGCCCTGTGCCCAGAGCACAGAGCCAGCAAGGTGTCTGGGCAGGAGCAGGCAGGCAGCAGCATCCCTCCTCCAAGGTGACATTGTCCTTCCCAGTCCTTTCTGTCCACTTGACAGGGGCTACAAAGCTCCCTGGGGAGAGGTGACATGGTGGCACCCAGGGGACACAGCAGTCACCCAAAGGAGACTGAGTGCAGTAGGGAAGTGACACAGGACCCATCTCCATCTCCCAGGTAGGTTTAGCTCCTGAAAGGATCAGCCCTGATTAAGGCCCAGCTCATTGGCAAACTGCCACCATGTGCCAGGGGACAGCCAGAGCCAGGAGGGTGTGAGGTGCCATCGGGGATGGCAGATGGTCAAAGAGCCTCAACTGCTGCCTCTGGAGAGGGAATAATGTCCCATTGTCCCTCACCAAGGCACCCACTGCACCCCAATACCAAGGGGACAAGACCAAATTGCAGGTGGCACTTGGGGATGCCCTGCAGGGAGCCAGATGCCCATTTCCCATGTCCCTGGTGCTCTCACATGGGACAACCACCATCACTTAATCTGTCCTCAAAGCCACCATCACTTTTCCTGTCCCCAAAGCCCTGCAGAGCAGGATGGATGGGACTGGGGGACCCGTGCTGGGCTCAGAGGGACGGGATGGGACAGCAGCTGGCAGAACCCCTCAGTGCAGGCACAGCTCTGATCCCAACACTTTAGTGGGGCCACTAAATGCAGATTAAGGCCTAGGCTGGACACAGTGTGGCTGATGGCATCAGAGGCTTTGGAAATGAATTCCCAGCACTGTGGAACTGCGTCTCACTGCTCTCATCTTCTCCAGGAGGGGTAAAGGGCAGCAGAGTCATTAAACTGCTGTTAACGAACTTTTTTATGAGTCACTAAACCTGCACCTGCAGAATTGAGCACCTGCAGAGTCACCCATTGCAGCTGGAGGGGAGAGAGTGAGAACACACCCCAGGCTGAAGCCGAGCCATGTCATGACATGCTGTGCCATGTCGTGATACATCCCCTGTTATTCAAACTAATGCAGTCATCCAAAATTGCTTCACTCAGTCAAACCATACCCAAATCAGCCCTGGCAGGGACAGCACCCTGCTGCAGCAGCCAGGGGTGGGTGACAGAGGAGGGAAAGGGCAGCCAGGTCCCCTGGGTGCCACCCACAGGGGCCGTTGTGTTTGGCAGGATGGGGAAGTGCCACAGGCAAATTTTGTGCTGCAGAAACCACTTCAGGCTCTTTCACTCCCACGTGTGAAATGCACTTTTTGGGGGTGGTTGGATTTTTTTTTTTAATTAAATTTTACAAGCCAGATTTTGCACATCAGAAAGGGGCTCTTCAGAGGACGTTTTGCATCTCCTCACTTTAAATCAAGCTGAAACACAACAGAAAAAAATGGGTAATGGTTGCGGTGAAGTTATGAATGCCATCCACGTGCCTATAGCAACATTTGGTGCAGGCCAGCTTCTGCTAAAGTGAAATAAAAACCACCCTCAAAAGTCTGTCTTTTTGGGTTTTTCTACAAGCAAACCCCAGCAGCTTTGCGTGGGCAGGGAAACCCAGTGGCACATTTCATCAGTTCCTGGCTTCCCCTGTGCTCTCTGAGTGCCTCCAGCAGCTTCTCTGCTCCTCAGCCCCTGCATGGTAGCAGCTACTTCAACCTGCAACGCCCTTCCCAGCCCCTTGGGAACCTGCTCTCAGCTGGAAAATCCAGATTATCATGTATCCATGGAGGGGAGAACCTGCACAGCCTCTGGCTGCCCTGCACATCCCTGTGGCAGCAGCGCTGTTCATAGCTCAGACAAAGTGCTCTGCTCACAGAGGACACGGGACACAATTCTTCTAAGATCTCCTGGCCCTTGATCCCCAAGGAACCCAAAATTAATCCCCCACCAAAAAGCAGTGGTTGTCTTTATTGTTTCCAGCCCAGCCAGGGCTCTCACAGAAGGCCAGAAAGCAAAACTATCACAGCCAAGAAGCATCAGGACAGGACTTGGAGGCAGCATCAGAGAGGCACAAAGTGTTGCCTGGACACAGCCTTGGACCAGAACCAACACAGATCCTCCCCAGCTCCTCCTTGAGCCCCCAAAACTGGCCTGACCCAAAAGTCCAGCCCCAGAACTCACCCTGCTCCCCAGGGAGGTGGGATCTTGGTCACAGCTCTGCAGCCCAGAGCCATCGGTAATTAAACCAGAGCAAGACAATTTAGCTCGTGATGCTATATTAATTCTCTCTGCTGTTTCCAAGCTGTTCCTTTGCCTTCCCTGCTGCTCTGCTGTCAGGGCTGCTGACATGGGAACTGCTCACTGGGCAGTTTAGAGGCTTTTACTGTAATCAAGAGGATTTCTCAACACTCGCTTATGGAAGAGGCCCTGAGTGCTGACTTCTCATTTTCTGGGGAAGCACACAGGATGGAGAGAAAGGCAGAGAAAGGCACTGCCTTTGCCCACCCCGTGTTCGTGTGCTTTGTGGCTGCTCCTGACCTTGGCTCTGCCAGGATCCCTGCTCTGGCACAACCCAGGGCTGGACACTTCCCTGCTGAAGCACCACATGATGCTGCCAAAACAGTACCAAAGCCAATTCCAAGGAGGAAACAGGAACCTTGCTGGCAATGCTTGAGAGCTGGACCAAAGCACCAGGCAAGTTTATCTGGACTTAACAGAAAAGCTTTGGTGACTTTTAAGTCCTCACCCTGAATCTTTTGAATACTTGACCCTCCAGACTCCTCCAGCCAGTGCTGTGAGTTGTCTCACTGCTGAGGCACCCGGATGAGAGGGAGACATCACCCCCAGGCTGAACCCCTGGTCTCATTTCCTTCCTTTCCAAAGGCAGCAAGAACAAAAACCATCTCCAGGAGCTGTGTGGGGTGTAGGGACCCCCCCTTCAGCAGATTCCCTTGTGCCCCGAGACCAGCTGGAGCTGCTGGCATCCAGCACTGCAAAACCCATCCATGCCAGCCCCAACCCCTGCCTTTTTACTTTTATTTTATTTCTTTCCCCTTCTTGCTAGAGCTTGGGGAGTAATTTCACCTGTTCCTGCCCAAGCTGCTCTACTACCCTGAACCACACCAGCTCCTCTGTGTTATGTCTCCACCATGTGCCCTCCTGTCTGGGATATAGTTGCTGGATGAGATGGGGAAGGCAAGAGAAAATGCAACTCTTGGAGAGGGAATGAGAAAGAAGCTGGATTTAATCAGCCTAGTTCCCTTTCACCATTACTCCTGCATAGAGGACAGGCTGCAGCAGGAACCCAACCCTTGTATGAACCATCAGAGAATCCACTCAGGGCTCTGTCCATGGAGGGGGACAGCCAGCAGCCTCATCCCGCACAGCCCATGACACACACACAGCCAGCACGGCTTTGGGAAGGGGCGCGCCCGTGCTCCGGACCCCCCACCCCCCTGTCCCCCCGGTACTCACCACCACGGGCCGGTTCCCCAGGAAGTTGAGGTCGCTGTTCTCGCCGAACAGGTACCCCTCGGGGTGCGTGGAGTCGAACTTCTCCCCGCCCATGATGAAATGGTTGGCAAAGTAACTCCCTGAAAGCAAAACAGAGCAGCGCCTGAGCGGAGAGGGAGGAGGGGGCTCCGCCCGGGAGATGGAGCGGCACGAAGCCACCGGATCGATGGCTCGGAGGTGACTCTGTCCCCAGGGTCACCTTGCTGGGATCCTTTCTGCTTGAGCTCACACTCTGAGAGCCCCCAGGCAGGCAGAGGCTGCCAAGAAGCCGCAATCCCTGCCTGCTCTCCCCTCCTCCTGCATCCCCCCGGCTTCAGCACCACGGTCCGAGCCTGAGCACACGGAGCCGGGATGGGGAGAGGCTGGTGCGGGGGTCCAGCCCCATGGCAGCGCTGGCCGTGGGGGCTGCTCCATCCGTGGCATTGAACTGTGCCTGCTCCCCTTTCCCTGTCTGAGAAATCCCTGTAAGCCCCGGAATGGCCTGAGCCACCCAAGGTCACCCTGACCTTCAGCAGGAGCAGAGGGATCCTGGTCCGTGAGGAGGAGGAGGAGGAGACGGCTGCTGGGGCAGCAGAGCAGAGCTAATCGTGGCCATAAACATCAGCTCATTCCCCGAGGAGGCAGGAGAGGCAGGGGCACAGCCTGACCTGCCAGAGAACCCTGCGAGCCCCGGAGGAGCCGGGCTGGCTCCCACATTCCCAGGGATGCTGCCGGGAAGGGCAGCATGGACCCGGCATACACCCTCAAAACGGGCAGGGCTGCTCCTGCCCACAGCCTGAGGTCACACGCCTCGTGTGCCACCCAAGGCAGCGAGTCCACAGCCTGGCACTGCCCAGGTTGGCTGCAGCTGAACCTAGTTCTGTCAGTTCTCAGCCTGCAGCCTTCCCTAGGAAGCGCTCACCTGCAGGAGGCAGGATTTTGGGGTCCTGTGGACCCTCCAGGAGGTCAGCACCTGCCCTGCAGAGTGCTCCACATGCCCTGAATGCTGGGCAATGACCAGAGTTCCATCCCTTCTTCCCTCACAAAACCAAAACACCGGAATGTCCTGGCCCCGAGCTGGGAGCAGCCCCCAGGTCAGCAGGCACTTCTCCATTAGAGGAGAATTTCCTCCCAGCCCAGTCAGGAGCCAACCAGTGCTTGCTCCTTGTCCATGAGATCTGGGCTGTGTGGGGAAAGCATGTTGTGGCACAGGAACTGGCCAGGCAGGAGGGCTGGGACTTGAGGTGGGAAAAAAGGGAAAGGTGGGCAGGGATGGGGCAGCAGCAAGGGGTGAGCAGAAACACCAGGAGTCAGACATGGACACAGTGTCCTGCATCCTGACAGCCACAGGAACAGGGTTTAGCTTATAAAAACCCCAAATCCACCAGCACAGATCTATCTGCACACCGTGGGGGATACCCCAAAACCAAACAATTGGAGACCACAGATAAAGGAGCTCAAGCCTGGGCTGCAGGTCTGCTTGTGGGTACTGAAATCAGAGCTTGAAATCAGCTTCCAACAGAGGCAGGAACCGTCCAGGGCGGGATCAGGCTTAAATACTGCACTTAAACCCAAAATGGAACCCAAAGCCCAAGGGGAGGAGGAGGGGGATCTAACCCTGGGCCAGGAGGGATGAGTGGGTCCCGTGGTGCAGGGATGCCCAGATGCAGCGAGCCCGTTAGCAAACGTCGACCATCAATTATTGATGCCTGCTGCTTTCAGGTCCCATTTTCCATGTACATAATTTATAGGCAGCTCGCCTGGAAGGACTCGGCCACGTGGAAAAAAAAGCCCCAAGAGCAAAGTGCCTGCAACAGCACAGCCAGGGGAGAATGGGGCCACCCAGAGCTTCTCCTGACACCAACTTGGAGTAAGAGCAGGAGATGGCAAGAAAATTATATTTAAGCATGGAGAAAAGCCACCCCAGCACTGAGAAAAAGCTGGAAAATGGAGCACAGGTTCTCTGTGATTGGCCCAGCCACAGTTTAGTGTGTGCAGGGGGCTTGCACAGGATGGACAGAGCAGGTGAGGACCACGCTGCCATCACCCAGTCTCCCCGCCAGGGGTTGGGAACGTCCCTGGGTGCTGCAGGCTCCCAGCACATCCCCCAGAGGCTTCACCTCCCAGGAAAGGTTCTCCTTGCTGTTAAACAAGAGGCTTGAGTCGTGCCAGGCTTTTCCAGGGAAGCACAGGAAAGGCTGGCAGGAGCGTGTTGGTGACTCCCTGGGCATGGCTGGGGGGCAGAGCAGGAAAGCACCTTCCCAGCACAACCACCTTATTATGAGCTGATTGTAAATCCAACACCCACTCCTGGGGAAGTAGAGCCTGTCAAGGACAGCCACATCTCTGGAAGGGCTGCACAGAGCAGCTGCTGGAAAGGAGCAATAAGCCCAAATTGCCTGAGGTTCCCAGCAAAAAAAAGTCTTTCTGTCCTGCACATCTGCTGGCACCAGCAGACAGGAACACATCTGGCACCAGCTGTCAGCTCCTTTTCCCCATGAGTGCCAGTGATGCCACCTTGTTCAGGTGACAGAGAAGGGTGAGGTCCCTGGTGTGTGCTGTGCCTGTGGCTCTGGCATGCAGTGACACATCCTGCACTGTGCCCCAAGCCATGGCTGCCCAGCTGGGCTCTGGTACTGGGGCCTCTGGCTCTCCAATGTTATAGCCTCACTCTCCAAAGCTGCAAAAACAGAAAAGTTCACTTCCAGCTCATCCACACACTCGTGGTGAGGGAAGCCCCAGGTTTGCACAGCCTGCAGTCAGCCCAGACGGGTGGCCACGGCATGGGGCTGGGACAGGGACACCCTGCGGCCACAGGTGCCAGCACAGAGTGCTGTGATGGGCTGGTTAAAGGCTCTGGGTGCTTCTGCCCCTGGGCAGCCCATTATTTAATTCCATGCTCTGAAGCAGGCAGCCAGAGCCAGTGGCTCTGACAGGGAGCTGATGCCAAACCGTGTCCTCAGCACTGCTGCATCAGCCCTCGCCTGCCGTGGCTCTGCCACCACCTGGGGTTGTGCCCCCAGGACTGGGGGTGTCACTGCTGGATTAATCCCTGTGCTCCTGCACCCAGCCAGGGCCCTGCTCACAGTCCCTTGTGCCCCAGGGGAGCTCGGTGCTGACCTCAGCTGGGGACAGGGGCTGAAAGATGGAGACTTGCCCCAAAAGCCATCCCAGTAGCCTGGCAATGGGCTCCATCTGCACCCCCGCTGGCTCTCCCTCCCAGTGGCAGCCACCAAAGTAAATTTCAGCCTTTGTTTCAAAAATTATGGCTTAACTAATCCCATTGACACCCTCTCTGGAGGGGATGGGACCCTCAGGATGGGGAGATGCTAAACTGGGACAAGACACAGCTGCCCTATTCCTACAGGCTGCACTGGCCATCCTAAGAGAGCCCAAAAGCCAAAGCCACATCCACAGAGAGAGGGAAATGCCCCAAGGAGCCATGAGACTCCCCTCCAGGACCGCATTTCCAAAGCCAGTGGCTGTTTTGAGGTGAGGGAAGCGCTGCTGCCGCGGAGGAATCGGCTCCGCTGCCCGGCACGTCCTCCCTCGGCTGCCGGCAGCGCTGAAGGCAAATCCCACTCGGATTAAAGGCAAACCAGCCATAATCTCCCAGGGCCACCAGCCTGTCCTTGTCCCAGTGCAGATGGCTGTGTCACCTGGGCATCTCCTGCCCCTCTCCTGAGGACCTGGGCAGCACCAGGACCATTCCCCCCAGCTCAGCACAGAACCCAGCAGTGGGACTGGGCCAGCTGAGCACAGCCAGGAGCCCCGGGCTCTCCCTGATAAACCAGAGCTAAGCATCAGCCTGCTGACCTCTGACAGCTGAGATGAGTTTGGAAGCGCTGGGTGCACTTGCACCCTCCACCCCTTTGTAGTTGATATTTCAAGAGCCCCTAAATAAGACAGGGTCCCAAGGGAAAAACTTGTAATGCATGGAGACCCTGTCCCTACAAAGAGCAATCCCATGGATGGGCTGGCCCAGCCTCACCTGGCATCAAAGTGACAGAGGCCTTGAAACCCTGTCAAAAGGAGAGCTGGGGGAGCCCTGCGGGAGGCCAGGCTGTCAAGGATCAGCCATCTCCAGCCAGCTGTGCAACCTATTTTAGATTAAATTTTTTTTAAAAGAAAGGCAAGCACAGCTTTTCAAGACACAAGCAGGGCTTCTGTTGGCTGTAATTCTTGCTAAGGAGGTCTTTAGTTGTAATTAGCGAGTAATTTGTCACAGTGCTAACGATCCGAGCGTTTACCTTATCCTATTAACTACCAAAATAGTTACCTATTAATAATATTTAGTGCTGCAAGGATCCTGTGCAATCTCCTTACATGCACGCACGGTGCTCCGGGGCATCACTCACCGGTGCTGGTATTTTTGCGGCTCTGAAGCGCTGCCCACACAAGGGCTGGACCCCATCACCCCTCCCTCCCCAGCGTGCCCCCCTCGGACACTCGCTCAGCCCAGCCCTTGCAGGGAAAAGTGAGGCACTGAGGGGAGGGACGGATTTTCCAAGGTCACGCACAAGGTTTGAGACAGGGCCGGATTCGGGAGCGAGAGATGCATCACCAGCAAGCCTGGAGGCAGGGAGAGGAGCCAGGAAGGGGAAGGCTTCCCACGGCAGGGACTGGGGTGCTACGACGGGGCAGAGCCCTGGGAAGGAGGGATCCCCTCCAATCCCTCCCACCCCAGCCTCCCTCATCCTCCCGGGAATTTAAACCCGGGATTTCCCCGAGCAGCCAGCACCCGAGTAACCGGCTATAAAAAGCGCCTCCGGAACCCGGTGCCGCAGACCACGGCTACAGAAATAATTATCACAATAATGTCATTAAAGTCGCGTCAACTCAGCCAAGTTTGGGAAGCGGGGTGTACTGGCCAAGGGGCGCCCGGAGAGGAGTGACCCCGATCCCTCCCGCGCCGCACTCACGCAGGGTGTCCCGCACCAGACCCAGATTTTTAGGGTGCCCCCCTGTGCGTCAGCGTTTTCTTTGGGGTGTGCAGGGTCACCCCTGCCCGGAGCAAGGTCGTGCCCGGTGCCCGCCTGATTCGCTCCCCTTTTTCCCTCCCCGTCGGCGGCACCGGGACGCGAGAACCCCCGGGGGGCTCACCGGATTTCGGGGGATATCTGTAGACGGAATTAGCGGGGATATCCACTTCCTCCACCCCTGCGTTCTGCCGGCTGGTCAGAGCCCCCATGGCCGGGCCGGGCTCAGCGGGCGGGGGGCGGCGGGGATTCCTCCCGCCCGGGACCGGGACGGGGGCCGGGAGCGGGGCTGGCGGCGGCCCCCGCCCGCAGCATCCTCCGCTCCGCTCCGCTCTGCGCCGCGCCCGGCGCCGCCTCCGCGGCACCGCGGGGCTGCGACATTCGGGGCGGGGCCGCCATCGGCCGGCACGCCCCGACCCGCCCCGGCTCGGCGGACGAGATGCTGCCGCTGCCTCCCCGGATCACTCTGCCCCGGTGTCCCCCATACACCCAGCGGGGTCCCCCACTCAGGTGCCACTTATCTGTTCCCCCGTCCTGGCACACGCGTGACCACAGTGCCACCCACCTGCCATCCACCGTGTCATCCAGTGGCCTCCAGTACCGCTCAGTGGCCCTCCTCGCCACCATCTGCCACCCTCAGTCACCCCCCAGTGACTTCTCCCACCGCGGCCCACTCTCCTCCCATCCTTGTCCCCAGCTCCACCAGCTGGGTGGCACCGAGCAGCAATTCCAGCTCAGGGACCCCCAGGGGCAGACTGGGCATGGTCCCTCGGTCCCTGCACCCCCTGCCGCCGGCGTGTCCCCTGGGAGAAAGACAAGCACCCCACTTTTCCCCATAGGTTATAGAGGGAAGGATTTTGTGCAACTGTTGGCACAGGGACTGATCCCCTCCAGCAGCACTTCAGGGGCGCGCAGCGCTGGGGAGGGGCCAGGTTAAAGCCCCCCTCCAGTGCACATCTCCATCATCCCCATCCTGCCTTCCCAGCTCCGCTCCACACCAGCAGCAGCTGCATCCTCCGGGCGCAGCCTCTGGAGGCAAGGAGCTGCCTGTCCTCTCCAGTGCACCCCAACAGATTCCCCCAGTTCCCCCAGCGTTAAATTACTGGGAAGCACTGGTCACCTACTCATTTTCTACTTGGAGCCGAAGAGAAAGGATGGATCCTTTGATCGCTCACTTAAACCCGCCGTTGATTAATTAGTCCGGGAGCGCCAGTTAGTGGAGCATCACATGATTTTGATTTGAGTTGATAACACGAGTGCTATAAATATCAAACGGGAGATGTGCAGGGAGGTGGATCAGCTGCCCTGACGTCCTCGGCTACTCAGTGGTGACGAGCAAAGGCCGTCCTGGGGCTCCCTCCTTTATCCCCTCCCTGCAGAGGGACACATGGACCCCTCTCCCAACTGCTTCCTATCCACACAGCCCCATAAGCAGCTGAGAAAAGCCGAATTAAAGAGCAGCCCGGGGTGGCTTTGTACCCTGTTTGTCAGCCTGTCACCGTCACACTAGGACCCACATTCCCAGCAGTGACACCATGTCCATACTGCTGGATGTCACACCTGGGCTGGGTGCCAGCGGGAGCACCGGCTGAAGAGGAGAATTTAGACTCCATGATCTTAAAGGTCTTTTCCAACTTAAATGGTTCTCGGAGGAGCCAAGGGCAACATCCACACCGGGAGCCTGCTCCAGCTCTCAGTGCTAGTGCCCAGCTGGGAGCTCTGAGACCTCAGGAACTGATTCCTCTCACCCCAACATACATTTCTGGGGATCCTCTTCTACACATGGATAATTTTAAAATCTAGCACAGCCCAGCATTGCTGAGCTGCCAGCCCCGCTCCCCTGCCTCGCTCCCTCCAGCACCGACAGCGGGAAACTGGGAGAGGGAGCCAGCACATTTCATTACCGGCACACAGCAGACTGCAGGGTTTTAGTGCAGATAATAATTCAAAGTTATCCCCGTGCAGATCCATAACCCGGCAGTCATTACACGCAGAGCTGCTGCCTGCATGCACGGCTCGTGGTTTTTTTCGCAGCGATTACTGCAGCAGAGGATTTTGTAGGACAGTGCCGCAGTGGAGCGCTGGCAGGAGCTGGGTGACGATACGGCTTCGAGGGCAGAGTCTCTCCCAGTCCTACTCTGTCGCAGATCCCAGCACACATAAAGCCAGGAGAAACCCCAGCAGGGCTGACCCGGAGGGAGAATCCAGAGGAAATGCATAACTCCAAAATGCACGTGGTGCTGGGCAAGATGCAAGTCTGAAGTTCGTGCTGCTCGGCTGTGGGATTTGGGATGTGTGTTCGACACGGAGAGAGGATCCTGCCTCCTTGTGCTGAGAGGGAAACCGAGTCACGGGAGAGCACAGTAGTTAATGTTTTAACAGGAGGGTGTGCAGCTCACCCACAGCAGAAAACGTTTGTCTGTAAACCGAGTCCATTCCCAGCTCCCCCAGCAGGCACTGGCACAAACTGTGGAGCCTCCAGCCCCGCTCCTGAGCTGGTTCTGCTCTGTGCAGCCCCGCAGTGGCAATGGCTGCAGAAGGGGTGACTTTTCATTAGTGACTGCTAACTAGGGCTCCGAAGCTCCTGCCTGGGAAGGTCCCAGCAGAGTGTCAGGGCAGCACATCTGGAGGAGCATCTCAGCACAGAGAGGCGACAACGAATCCTGCCCCAAAAAGCAGTTCATCCAAATGTCACCAACACTGCTTTGTCACAGCTTTGAGTGCCAGGGGCCCATGAGCTGCATTCCCATGGGTTTCCCAGGCAGGCAGTAGCCAAAGCCGGCTGCTCCCAGCTCGAAGCTGTGCTGTGCACATGAGTGGGTGGCTTTGGCAAGCAGGAGGTTCTGAGACCTCGCCAGGTGGGTCTGGGATCCCTGCATCTGGAATTGCTCCTCTCACACCTCCACCTGCCTCAAGGCTGGTTTTGCTCCAAGAAGACAAAGCTACCAAAATCTTACTGGGCAAGCAGGACCCTCCATACCCATTGCTGAATCCTAGGGATGGGATTCCCCTAAATATCCCGGGATGATATCCAGCCTTCCAGCCTGGGCAACCACACACTGCCATTGCTGGACTCTCTTCCATGGGACCATCAGGACTTTGCAGAAGCCCCAGAAAGGCCCTCACTGCTGGGGACAACCAGCTGCAGATACAGCTTCAAGTTTCCATTGCTCTGCCTCCTCATTCCCTCTCCCCTAGCCAGCTGGTCACCACTGCCACATCCAAACCTCCAATGCCTCTTCCCAGAACAACCTATTCTCACACCATGCATTTGCAAAGTTCCTTCTTCATTTGTTTGGGGTTTAAGTGCCAATTTTCCCTTTTTAATCAAAGCACTTCAAGGCGAGAATCACACAAGTCCCACTCGGGTCCCTAAACGCAGGGCAGGGGAAGCACACCAGGGAGAAGTTCACCCTTGCAGGCTGACACTGGAGCTCAGAGTCATCAGAATTTTAACCATTAACAAAAAATCCCACCCCCCAAACTGGGAGCTGTGCTGAACCCTGTAGCCTTTACATGGGAGGAGCACGGGCATGAAGAGGATGGGTCCCTGCTCTTGCCCCTGGCATTTGGTTAGGGTCCCATTCCCAGGGTAAACGGTTCCCGGATGGGAGGGCGGCGCTGGGAGAGCCTTGCTGGGGGAGTCAAGACAGGGGGTTAAGGGGGAAGCCCCGGAGGGGGCAACAGGGTCCCCAAGAAGAAGGAGATGGGGTGCTGGGAGAGCTCTGCTGAAGGAAGAGAGGAGCCTTGCTAAGGGAATGAGGCGCCTGGCTGGGGGAGCCGGGCAGGGAGTTCAGGTGCAGCCCTGAGGGAGTGGCTCCCCCAACAAGGGCACCCAGAGGCGGGCGGAGCCCCCCCCTCTCAATGACCCCCATTAACAGCTCCTCTCAACGAGCCCCGCCCGCGCCTCCTCAATGAACCTCCTCAATGAACCTGACGTCACTAACGCCTCATGATAAAATCCCCCCACAGCCAATCAGCGACCGGCGCTCCCTGCTCCCTCCCGCCTGGCCCCGCCTCCGCGACCCTTGGCCAATCACGACGCCGTCTGCAGCCAAAACACAGGCGGCGGCCAATGGGGAGGCGCCGGGGCAGCTGGAAGGTTCGAAGCCGGCGGTAGGCGGGGCGTGGGGCGCTCCGGTAGCCAATCAGCGCTGGGGGGCGGGGCTGGCGGCGCCCCCCGGTTCCCCCGGTGAAGCGCGGCGGGCGCGGCGGGCGCGGGGCGCTCCGGGCGGTGCGGGCCGGGGCCGGGGCCGGGGCCGGCCCGCCATGTCCGTGAACATGGAAGAACTGCGGCACCAGGTGATGATCAACCAGTTCGTGCTAGCGGCGGGCTGCGCCGCTGACCAGGCCAAGCAGCTGCTGCAGGCGGCACACTGGCAGTTCGAGGTACGGGCCGGGCCGCCAGCGGCATGGATCGGGATAAGCCGCACGCGAACCGGGACGCTGCAGATCCCGATCCGCACGCCCGCCTGCCCGCAGAGCCGCGGGGCGGAAGGCGGTGGGGGTGGGGGCGGGCCTGTGCGGCCCCGGCCCACGGACACGCGTGGCCGGGTTTTGGGGGGTCCTGCCCGTCCCCCCAGCACCCCCACCGGGGCGGGGGGGCAATCGGCCCCGGGCTCCGCCGGGTCTATTTATACCCGGGCCGTAACCCGAGCTGCGGCCCAGCGCCCCGGCCCCTCCCTCGGGCTCCGATCTGGGGGTGCCGCTGGGAGAGAGGTGGGGGGTGTAAACACGGGGTTTGGGGTGTCCCCCCTGGCGTGGGGAGCCCCTGAGCGAGTAGGGGACACGATCTCCGGTGGGTCGGGTGAAGGGCAGCCCCTAGGCCTGGCGGGGTTGGGGGCACCCCCGATACCCCTCGGGGCGGTCCTGGGGGGTGGGAGCGAGCGGGGGTCAGCGGGGTGAGCTTTGGGGGGCTCGTGTTTTCCCTCCCCCTTTGTGTCGGGTGGGCTGGAGCTGACAGCTTGTCCCCCACAGACAGCCCTCAGCGCCTTCTTCCAGGAGACCAACATTCCCAGCAGCCACCACCCCCCCCAGATGGTAAGTGGGACCCCGACCCCTCCTCAGCCCTGCACCACCCCATCCCCTCCCCATCGCCCCCAGCCCCAAAAACACCTTTAGACCCTTCCCAGCACCAGCCAACCCCCCATACCCCCCCACGCCTACAAGTACCACCCACCCCACCACCCCCCAGACCAGTCGCCCCCACCCCAGGCCCCCCAAGCCCCCCGAGTGGGTGCAGCCCCCAGCCCTCGGAGCTGTCAGCTCCCTGCCAGCCATATTGCTGGGCGCCCGCAGGAACACGCAGCCGGAGAATGTAAACACGAGCTAAAATGTCTGCCAGGAAATAGTTTGTGTCGGCGAGCATCGCGCTGCAACTTGGGCTCCCCGGGCCGGGGGGGCCACGGCTGGACCCCCCTTTCTCCCCACGCTACTTGACCTTGGCCGAGGGCACATCCCCTTGGTCAGAGGGAGGAAGTTGTTCCCCTCCGGGTGTTTTGTTTCGTGTTTCTTGGGGGGTTTTCTTTCTTGTTTTCCCTCCCCCCCCCCCCCCCGCCAGTGTTGAGGGAACTGAACGGTGCCGCGCGTGGGGGAAGGAGCGGATCTGGGTTAAACCGAATTTTCCCCCTTTTCTCGTTGCATCGGGAATCGCCAGCCGGCCCGGCGTTGCCGGCAGCAAACGCTCTGTTTCCCTCGGAGAAAATCGTTTTGTCAGCCAGCTCCCGTTAAACCCCCCCTTTATTGCAGTTCCTCCCCACCCCGCACGTTTCCGTGCTGCCCCGGCGAGTTTGCAGGGGGTCTCCCGATGGAAAAGCTGCGTTCCCGGAGGGAGCAGGCGGGAGCTGCCGGCAGATCCAGGCCTTGCTGTTTTCACCCCAAAAGCCTCATCGGGGCAATTCCTGCCGGGATGCAAAGCAGGGCTGGTGAAATCTATCCCAGCCCCATCCCTGCACAGGGACCCACCACCCACCCCAGCCATGACAGACACCCCATACCCCCCCAGCACGGAGGATCTGGAGCCACTCGGTTCTCCCCCTCCCCAACAACGTTTTCATGACGCCGTGTGCTCCACGTGGTGTCAAAATACCTTTTACCTTCTCCCCAGATACTCCTATTTCAGGGAATTATTTTTAGTGTTTCCCTCCTGCTCCCCAGCATCCTGATTTGTGGAGTTTGAAATGCCCCAAAGGGCTCAGGGCAGGTGTGAAATGAGGAGTTCTGTGCTTGCAGTTTCTATTTCTTTTTCAAGCGTCAGGGAACAAAGTTGCGAGCGTGGCCGTGGTTCGATGGGCGGGGGCTCGTCCCCGTCACCCCCACTCCATGGGGGGCTCCCCACACTCCCCAAACTCCTGCAGATTCCAGGCTGTGGGGCCAGGATTTGCCAGAGTTGTTTGGGGTGTCAGTGACCAACCCTCTGACATCCAAGAGCTCTCCTCAAGATGTGTTGAAGGAGGAAGGCAATAATTACATGGAAATTCTTATTTTTAAATTAATATTTCAAATTAATCTGGCAAACATCACCCTAGAAGCTCAGAGCTGTGTCCAGCATCATTCCATGGCTGGCTGTAGTGACAGTGGGTTTTTTTCAAAGCAGAGCAAATTTAAGGTTTTTGGGGTGTGTTGGTTTGTTTTTTTGTTTTTTTTTTTCTTCTCCAACAAGTATCTTTTCAGATATTGCCAAATGTATAGGTTAATTTTAAAAGCAAAAGCTGGGTTAGCTCCACTTCAAGCTGAGCTCTGTAGTGAGTTCTGTGGAGGAATATCCCTGGTTAGCTATGAACCTTTTTCAGTGCCAGCCAGGCTCTGATTGCATTTTTGGGGTGCCCCAGCTCCACAGGCTGATGGCAGCCAGCTGCTACTTCCCTCAGGCTGGGAGAGCACCCCAACTTCAGGGGTCTGGGCCCCCCAGCAAGGGTTTGGCCGCTGCTCCTTTGATCTCAGCACCACTGAGGGTGGCCGGGATGGGGATGAGGAACCTGTGAGAGAGATTTAGGTGTTGGCCTGTGCTGGGGAGCAGCAGAGGCTGCTGAGCACCAGCCAGGGGTGAATCCTGGGATGAGTCCCAGGAATGGGAAGATCAAGCAGCTATTCCCCACCAGAAACATCTCAGTCCCCCATTGCAAAAGGCATCAGACTGTCCAAGCCCCTTAACTCTGCTCACAATCCCCACATGCATCCATCAGGATCTGTGGCTCCAGGAGGGCAAGAAGGATTTGGGATGGATTTAACCCAGAGTGGTGAAATCTCCCTGTGCATGGAGCTCCCTCATGTCCAGGAATCCCCTGCCAGTGCATCCCCCTGCCCACAGGCCCTTCCCTATGTGTGCAGCCTCATGGGAATTTGTGTACACACCCCTATTCCCCTTTTAGCACCTCCCCAATTCTCAGTTCAGCAAGTTGTTTGCTGATTTGGGGTCCCCATACCAGCCCCTGAGCCTCAGTGCTGGGCTGGGTCCTCCTTAGTGGATTTTTCCTCTGCTGGAAAAAGGAACGGATCCATCACTGTCCAGGTGCTAAATTTAGCTGGGTACCAAGAAGGCAGGGGCTGTACCGGGAAGTGGGGGGCCCTGCTTGCCTTGTGCTTGCTCTGCTATAATGGGATGTGAAGGGGAGGAGGGTGAAGAAACTGAATGAAAGGGGGTCCTGTGGGGCCAGGTAGGACCCCAGCACCCTCCTTACCCACCATACTGGACCCCTTTGTGTCAGCCCTATTAGTGCTGCCCTCCAAACCCGCCTCATCCATGAGCTTTGAGCATCTGAGATGGTCCAAAATGTCCTTCCCAAAACACTGGAGCCTCTCCCCAGGCACCCCACACCTTTGGAGGAGCCACGCAGACCCTTGGGGGCCACACCAGCCCTTGGATGCGGGGGGGTGCCAGGTGTGGGATCCAGGCTCAGCGATGGGTCTGGCTGTTACGGGTGGGCTGGGACCCCCAAGATCCCGTGTGACTGAGCTGACTGAGCCCCGGTTCTCCTGTGCCCTGCAGATGTGCACCCCCAGCAACACGCCGGCCACACCGCCCAACTTCCCGGACGCGCTGGCCATGTTCTCCAAGCTGCGCACCTCGGAGAGCCTGCAGAGCAGCAACAGCCCCATCACCTCCATGGCCTGCTCCCCCCCGGGCAGCTTCAGCCCCTTCTGGGCCTCCTCGCCCCCCAGCCACCAGCCTGCCTGGCTGCCCCCATCCTCGCCCACCACCCACGGCCTCCACCACCACCTGCACCACCCGCAGCCCTCCTGGCCCCCCACCCCCCCGCCCCCTGCCCCCCCACAGAAAGCCGTGGCCACCATGGATGGTCAGAGATAAGGCTGGGGCTGGTGGAGGGTTGGGGGGGTCAGGGGGGGCCGGGCCGGGGCGTTGGGAGCAGGGGCTCGCCAAGAAACGCACTGGAATAATTTTCTAGGTTTTATTATTATTTTTAGGGAGGGGAGCACATGCTGCCACGGAGGGCACTGACCCACGAGAGCCTCTGGCTGCTCTCTACTCCCCTCCCCTTTTTTAAAAAAAATATATAACTATAATATATAAATATATCTAATGTATATAAATCCAGAGAGAAGGAGCAGCAGCATGGAGGCAACTGCTGGATGTCTGGGGGGTTTTCCCTATGGCTCTATCCCCACCCAGCATCTCTACATCAGGGCAGGAATAACAAAAATAAATGGATGGAGGTGGTTCTTGGCACCCCAGATCATGGCCACATGGACATGGAGCCACTGGACACCCTCCCCCAGCTCTGGCTTCCCTGGGCACTTGTTGCAGTGCCCAGAGCAAATGCAGCTCTCTGGCTCCCGAAATTCAGCCCGGCTTCTTGCACAGACCTCCCCTGGACTTGCCCCCAACCCCGTCCTCCCTCCCTCAGCAGCCCCAGGGCCTGGGGGTTTATCAAAGTGACGTCCCCCTGTCCCTGTGACTGCCCTATGTGGCGCTTCCCCAGGCAGGGGGGAGCTGGGGGTTTTTTAGTTTTCAAATCAATGTTGCTTAAAAAAAACAAACAGAAAAACAAACAAAAAAAAAAAAAAAAAAGGAAAAAAAAGACCCAGCAAAAAACAGGTTGAAGGTTTTTTATTAATTTAAAAAATAATAAAAATTAAAAAAAAAATCACTTTTTTAACACCAGCTATCCCTGCCTTTTCTCTCTTCTGGGAGGGGGTGCTTGGTAGGGCACTGAAAATAGGGGTGACACCCCTTTGAGGCAGTGTCACCAGTGGGGACTTGAGTCCATGTTCTGCCCCCACAAGCCACCACTGCTGTCCCCAAAGAGGGGGATCAGAGGGAAGGGAAGAGCCAGGGCCATGGCGGTGCTGTGCCAGCACAGTGAGGAGCCCCAATGTGCCAGGGGGTGCAGGCAGCACCCCTCTATGGCCCCTCACAAAATCTCAGAGCTTGCAAAAGCCCCCCAGCAACCTGGGCCCCCCAGGCCCATCACCCACCAGGCCTCAGCACCGTGGGGACACTGGGGGAGGGGATGATGTCCCCCTCTGCAGAAGGGTCACCAGCCAGAGGACATGGGAGCTCACCAGGCCTATGGTCACTGTTCACACAACGACCTGGGGTAAAACCCCAAAACTGGGAACACAGCAGCTCTGGGAATGCTCTAGGAAAGACAGGGAGGCTCAAGGCAGTCCAAAACTTCCTGCAGGGAGGGAGAGGTCCCCAGGATGGCACAAACCCCAAGGAGAAAAGGCAAAAAAAATCTCCCATCTGGGATTAATTTACCTGCCCCAAAGATCACCCAAGGCTGGGGGTGTGTTCAGGGGGTACTGGGGGGTTGGATGTTTTTAGGGTGCATCTGCATCCTGGGGGCAGCAGAAGGGCCAGGGGGATGATGAGCACCAAAGAGGTGACCCCAGCTGGGCCATGTCCTGCAAATGTAATTGGCCCCGAGGATGTTTGTTTTTAAGCCCCTCATCCCCAGGCAGGAGTGCAGGATGGTTCTTTGTTGGCTCTGCTCTGGTGCCCAGTGGTTTGCTCAGAGTGTTCCCAGTTATCTTACAGGAGGTGGCACTGGGGGGATCCCAGATCCTGCTGTGTCTACCTCAGTACCCCCAAAGCAGGTTTTGAGCACCTGGTTTTCCCCTGAAAAACCAAACCCACCAGGGAGAACATTGCAGGGGGAACTCCCTGGGAACTGTCTGTGGAGTACAGTGGAGCAGACAGGGATGGAGGCTGTCCCTGGGGGGGAGGGTTTGGGGACATCCACCAGGAGGGCAGGGTTTCCACAGGGCAGCCCCCAGGGGATGTCCCCCATAAGCTCTGGATCACCCCAGGTTCCTCTGGGCTTCCCCTGAGGGTTTCTCACCCTCCCACTCACCAAGAGGTGTTGCCAGCTCTGTGTCCCCCCAGGAAGTGTCACTGCTTGTGTGGAGGGGACATCCCCAGCCCCCTGTGCACACAGCCACGTGTCCCCAGCTGTGACGCTCCTCAGTCTCCTCGTGCTGCTCCAGGGATTCCCTGCCCTGTATCCACCCCTGACACAACCTGGGTTCAGTCTTAGCACCCGCTGGGGCTTCCTCCCATCCACGGTGAGGGTGGGTGGCACAGGGGCCTGGGGAGAAACAGCCCCAAGCCTTGGGGGTGGCACAAGGGAAAGGAAGGGACATGTCACTGTCCTGGGGTTGTGGTGTATTGGTTGGAGGTGGGGAGCAGAGGGGTTTGTGCCTTCAATCAATGGCAGTGCTGCAAGAGGGATGAGGGGATGACAGAGGGGGTTTCTTCACCTGGGGATGGGGAAGGCAGCTCAGTGATGCTCATCCTGAGGGATAAGTGACAGCAAACCAGTGGCTTGGGGTGGGATCTGCTTTTGGCATCAAACTCTGTTCTGCTGCTGCCCTTCCCACTGAGGTCCCCATTTTCCCCTTCTCCAGCAACAAATGAGCTCCTCCTCCTCCTGCTGCTGTCCCACACCTCTTTTGGGGCCACAGCTCCCCTGGCAGGGCACAAGTGGGGCTCCCGAGGGTTAGGGGGTGCACAACACCAGGGGGCTGACACAGACTCTGGGATGGGGTTCCACAGGGGCTGTTCTCAGGATAAGGGATGCTGCCAGCCTCTCCTTGTGCATGAAGAGAAGATCCTGCTCCACTCAGGAGACACTGGTGCTCAGCTGCTCGTCACCCTTTATTTCTGCAGGCTAGAGTCACTTGCTCAGTCCAGCCCCTAGCGAGTCCGGCCCCGGTACAAGAGTCCATCCTTGCCCATCAGGTCACACACGCCAGGCTGGGAAGGAGGGGATGGGGTTGGCTGCCACACTGGGCTGCATTCAGCATCCCCGAGCCAGCCTCTCCACCCAGCTCCTCCTGGGGAAACTGAGGCATAGATCCTCCCCCAGACGCTCAGCATCACCCTCCCAGCCTCGGTGTCTGCTGTCTGTATCCCCACCTTCCCCATCCCTACCTTGTTGGGGTCTGGAAGGAGGGGCTCCATGGGTTGCACGGGGTAGGTGGTGGTGTGTTTGCCCCCACAGTACAACGGTGATCTCCGGGAATACCCCGTGGCTGGAGGCTCCCTGTGGGACAGGACACAGGGCTGCACAGTGCCCAGTGCTGTGGCACCCTGTGCTTCAACCTGCTATGCCAGGGAGGGGTCAGGGGGTGCTCCCCCTCCTCCAGCTGCTGCAGGAGACCCCTGCCCACCCAGCCCTGCAGGATCTGCCCATGGCCGTGACAGGTCCTGGTGCCCTTTGCAGGGGACACCAGGAGGCAGGAGCAGGGCTCTCCCAGCTCCAAGACTTGATTTTGGGAACTCCTTTCACAGGAGGCATGAAATCCCCACCAAGCCTGAGCTCAGGCTGACACCTGACACAACTCATCACACGTGGCTTCAGGGCTTGACAGGACAGCACAGGGCTGTAAAACCCCTCTGACGTGGGGCAAGCCCAGCTGATCCTTGCAGTTCCTCTCTGCCCAGGCACCTCCAGCCCCTTCCACCCCACCCAGGGAAGAGCTCTCCTTGCTGGGACAGGGCTCCCGAGGCCCCAGGGATGGGTCCCCATGTCCCTACCTGTGCTGCTGTACTGGAACACAAGGGTGCCGCTTGAAAGCACGGGGCAGGTGCCCAGAGATGCCAGGGGATGGCGGCGGCGTGGATGAGGTGATCTGAGAGTGTCTGGGGAGGGTGACAAGGGCCACAGATGGGTGACAGGGGCCAGAAGAGCCACCCCTGACACTGCAGGGCACTGCCAGCACCCATCTGCCACCACCCCCTATGCACTGGTACTGGTGCCACTCTGGCCAAGCAACTGCAGAAGTGGGTCACAAGGTGAGTACTTGGAAGAGGGCACCTTTAGGAGCATCCTAAAACAGGAGGAAAAGCGCTAGGCAGGCTCCTGGGGGACACAGCCCTGACTATGCAGGCAGAGCCAAGTGCTGGGCACAGCACTGCAGGGAATTCTGGCATTTTCAGGGGAATTCTGGGTTGCTGAGCCTGGATTCTCCACCACCACCACAGCACAATCCAACCCACTGGCTGGCTACAAAACTAAGGAGGTGCCACGAGGGAAAGGGTTATTTGTGGAGTTCCACCTGGGAAAAAGCTCCAGCTCGTATTAGACAATGATGAATACACAGAGGGAAGCTCCCAAAACCCACTGCTGTGGGAATTTCTCCCAGGGGCATCCCAGTCCCAATGGGAAGTGGGGCTGGTGGCAAGGTCAAAGGGGAGGGTTCCTGTACCCCTTGCTAGGGTGGGATGCTCTCAGCCTGGGACACGCTCACCTCGGTCCCACTGGTGCCTCCAAAATATGGTGGCTGCTTTTGGCTGCCCAGGACATATAGGGATGGGAGGTGGAGGGCACAGGCTCCCACTTGCCATCCCAACCAGCCCTCACATCTGTGTTCGTGCTTGGTCAGCACCCACGACCCCCCTGTGCCCTGTCAGGAGGGCAGGTCACGACCTGGCTCTGGAACTGAATGTCCCAGCCCTGCCAGGGGACAAGCCACTGTCTCCCACAATTGTCACAAAAGCCTTTGCACCTCCAGTCCAGCTTCAGCTGGGAATGGCTCCATCCTGGAGCTGCCTCCTCCACGTGCCTCCTTGGATGTCAGTGGGAGGAAATCATCATCACAGTTCAGTCCATAGTTCCATCAGTGGACAAATGGATCCAATGCCAGGGCACCACAGGGGCCCAGCTGGAGGGAACAGGACCATTGCTGTCCCCAAAGCCATTGCTGTCCCTATGGCACTCACCTGCTAGTCCCAGGCACACTCTTGTCTGGGATCCAGAGGTTCTGGGATCCTGGGTGGCCTTGCACTGGCTGTACCCACTGGACTGGGGCTCCTGGATGCATTCTCGAGGCAGTGAAACCACCATCCAAACTCTTTTTCTGAACATCAGGAGGAGCCTGAGCAAGCAGAGCAGTGTTTCAGCCCCAGCTCTTGCCCCCAAAACTCCAACCCTTTCCCTCAAGGAAGTCCCCTGTGCCACTATGAGCTTGGTCTCAAACTAGATCTCAGTCTAAGGGAAGCAAGATGGGGGTGCAGACCCCGAAGGAGGGGGTGTCTCAGGGGAAGCACTCAGGGGGATGGAAGAGCCTTTACCTTGGAGATGCTCATCTTCATCTCTTCATCCTTGATCTCTCCCATACTGGCCATCTCAGGGGGACCACCCAGGGGGCTGGGAAGAGCCTTTACCTTGGAGATTCTCATCTTCATCTCTTCATCCTTGATCTCTCCCATACTGGCCATCTCAGTGGAACCATCCAGGGGGCTGGGAAGAGCCTTTACCTTGGAGATGCTCATCTTCATCTCTTCATCCTTGATCTCTCCCATATTGGCCATCTCAGGGGGACCATCCAGGGGGCTGGGAAGAGCCTCTACCTCAGAGATGCTCATCTTGATCTCTCCCGCATCGATCATCTCAGGAAGAACATCCAGGTCGCTGGGAAGAGTCTCTGCCTTGACCATACTTTTCTTGATCTCTTCATCCTTGATCTGCCCCATGTCATTCTGCCCTATGTCATTCTGTTCCATGTCATTCTGTCCTGTGTCACTCAACTGTACATTTTGTCTCATGTTCTTCTGTCCCATATTCCCACCAATGTCATCCTGTCCCACGTCATTCTGTCCCATGTCATTCTGTCCTACATTCCGTCCCATGCCTTTCCGTCCCATGTCACTCCGTCCCGTGTTCGATCTCGTGTCTTTCTGTCCCACGTTCTGTCCCATGTCATTTGCCTCAAAGGAGACCGGGTGGCCGCTTGCATTCGCCTCCATCAAACCCTTCCCTCTGCCCTGTGCCTTGGCCTTTGGGGGCAGAGGGGTGACAGGCCGGGTGTCCCCAGGGGCTCTTGATACGGGTCTTTCCAGGAGGGTAACTGGAAGAAGAGACCAGAGGGAGCTCTCCAGGGTTAGGGGAGCCTGTGGGAACATGGCTGGGGAAAAACCCAGCAGTCTGCAGGCTCCCTGCCCAGGCTGCTGTGCCCTCACACCCTCCAGGCCCCTCCCCAGCTGTGCCCAGAGGTACTTTCATTGCCGATGACAATCAGGTCTTCGTCATCGTATGGGCGTGAGTGGCCAGAGAGAGCATCCAAGTCTCGGGAGCCTTTTTTGCTCTGCATCACGTCCATCACAGCAGCCTGGGAAGGAGAGGATGGGCTGACTACCACACCAGGCTGCATTCAGGATCCCCAAGCCAGTCTCCCAACCCAGCTCTTCCTGAGGAAACTGAGGCATGGATGCCTCCCTGGATGCTCAGCATCACCCTCCCAGCCTCGGTTCCCTCTCAGCATCTCCTCTTGAGGCTGAACAGCCTCAGCTCTGTCAGCCTTTCCCCAGGACAGAGATGCTCCAGTCCCCAGATCATCTCTGGGGCCCTCCACAGGACCCCTCCAGGAGCTCCGTGTCTCTCTCATCCCGAGCAGCCCAGAACTGGACACTGCTCCAGGGGAGGCTTCGCCAGGGCTGAGCAGAGGGGCAGCATCACTCCCTGACCTGCTGGAAATGCTCTTCCTAACGCTCCCCGGGACACCAGTGCCCTTCTCGTCCCCTCGGGCACAGTGCTGGTCATGGACAGCTCATTGTCCACCAGGACCCCCAGCTCCGTCCCCACAGAGCTGCTTTTCCAGCCGGTCAGTCCCGGCCTGTGCTGGTGCTGGGATTGTTCCTCCACAGGTGACAGATCCTGCACTTGCCTTTGTTGAACTTCAAAACGCTCCTCCCCAGCCAGTTCAGCCCTTTGGGCACCTCCATGACCCTGGTTTTAACAGCCAACCCAGGGGATCAGCAAACACCCGACTGATGCCATCTAATACAACAGCAAGGCATTCTTCCCTCCAGCAATGGGATTCAGTATCTCAGATCTGCCCCATAACATCCTCCTGCTGCCCCCCAGTCCTAGCCACCATTCCAGAGAGACCTGGAGGGCAGGGAGCCATGATCCTTCCTGATGCTGAGCAAGGAGGGGCTGTGGTGGGATGCAGCCTGGCCCCAGGGAGGTACCAGCTCCTGCTGTTTCTCCCATTTACCCTGAGCATGGCCCTTTTCTGAGCAGAAAAAAAGCTGGGAACATGTTAGGCCAGCTGAGGAGCTGCCCTGGCTCAGCCTATGCCAGGTCCTGCTCCCTGGATGGTGGGATGCATAGGGCAGAGGAGTCCAGGGCAACCTTGGCAGAGGCCTTGGGGTGCTCAGTGGCTGGAAGTGCAGGGGGCTGCGATCTCCCTCCACTGCCAGACCTCAGCCTCCTCTTCCTCCTCCTTCTCCTGCTTTCCTGCCCACCAGGAAGTCCTCCAGCACATCCCAGCACACTACGTTTCTCACCTCCTCTGGGGCTGGGGAGAGCATCAGCCTTTTTTACAGCCTTTTTTTTGGGAAGAAAGGCATCAGAGCCATTCATGTAACTGGGGGCAGGATGGGATCCAGAGAAGTGTTGACCCCTCCACCCCCCAGAACTTCTGGGGACCATGCCCTGATGTGATGGCCTGGAGCAGGCCCTGGGAGTGCTCAAGGACATACCAACAGCTGGTTACGGAGGTCTTCCATGTTCTAGAAGTTTCCATGGCGTATGGTGACAAGGACAGGAGTCAGAACACAGGAGCAGGTTTTAAAAGGAACATTTGAAAATTAATTTGGACACCAGACAGAGGGATCCTGGACAGGGCTATGCCAAGTGGCTGTGGCTGTATTTCACAGGTGGACCTTTGTCTCCCCACCTTCCCAGGACACAGGTTACTTTTTTTTGATGGCTGTTTAGTTCACAAATGCCTCACCAGCCCTGTCTGAAGGAGGCAGTGACCTCTACCAGCAGCCTGATCTGTGGACAGTGGTGCCCTTCTGCCCTCCCCGGGGCAGTGCTGGCAGAAGGAAAGTGGGGGGCTCCAGGTGGGTTGGGATGAGCTCCCACATTCTGCTCTTAGGACACCCTTCCCACGTATTTTTCCTGGTGCCCTTCACGCTGGGAGCCTCCAAGGGCTGTAGGGCAGGAGTGGCAGGGTGAGGGGCAGCTCCTGAGGGCACCAGTGGCAGCTCACCATGCCAAAATCCTCCTGCATCTTCTGCATGTCCTCTACCATGCGGGACTGCTCCACCTTCATCTCACTGACCTCCTCACGGAGCTCCTGGCACAGAGCCCTGACCTAGGAGAGGGGGATGGTGGGGTGAGCCCCATGGCAGGGTCCCTGGGACCCAGGTCCTGTGCACCCATCAGAGTCAGGGGCAGTGCAGAGCCTTCAGCACATCCTCAGCAGCAGCTCCCCAGCAGCATGAGGAGGTTCAGACCCCAGAGGAGGGGGTGGCTTGGGGAGAGCATCCAGGGCTGGGAAGAGCCTCTACCTCAGCGATTTCATTTTCATTGGCTTCCACTTTCCGCTTTAACTCCTCAAGGAAAGCGGCAGAGAAAAGGCTTCTCTCAGATCCCTCCAGGGGTTCCCCATTCTCCTGGACAGCCAGATCCCGCAGGCCCAGGTGCAAAAGCATCCCATTCAGGAGGTTGTGCAGTTGCTCAAAGTCGATGGCTCCAGCTTTTGATGACCCGAGGGCAACATCCAGCATCTGGCCCAGAGTGAGTGTTGCCATTGCTTCTGACCTGTCCAAAAGCACAGAATCGTCATGAACAGGAGCCTCTTCTGCCATTGCTCCGGAGAGGAGCAGGTAGGGTGGGAGGTGGTGGCAGGAGGTGGTAGAAGGAGGAAGAGCTGCACAGCCAGCAGTCTCCTTCCTCTTCGGTTTCCGCCTTGTTCTGGATCCCGTGCCACTTGTGTCCCTCTTTACAGCGTCCCCCTGTGCTGACAAAGAGTGCCCATTGTTACACAGCAATGGCTCAGCCCTGTGTGGAATGTCCCCATTGTCCCTCGCTGCTGGTGATGTCCTGGTTCCAGCAACCAACAGGACCTGCAGGGTCCACGTGCCACACCACCTCCAGCCTTTACCACTTTCAGCCCCGAAAATGACTCCCAAGGACAGCTCACATTGGGCAGGTGGTGCCCCAGGAGCCGCTTGCAGGGTGAGTTGAGCCTGCCCAGGAGGGCTGTGCCCTATGGAGAGGTGATCCATGTTCTCACACAGCCTGGAGCATTCCAAAACACTCCAGGACGAAACCAGCCCCAGAGAGGAAGCACTTCTAGTCACTTATTTTTAAGGTCTCAAAAGCATGAGAGTTTCCCTTCTCCTTTAGATAAGGGAATGGTGGAAAGCTGCTGCTGACTCCATCAACACATAGATTTTCAACACCTCACTCCAAAGCAAAGAGCCACATAAGCAGGGAAAAGCAGATAAACACAAGCCTCCAGACAAGCCTAGGAAGTAAAGGACTCAAAGACTCGGAAAAAAATCTTAGAACCAGAGTGATCCATCAGATAAATCCTTACAAAATCACGAAATAGAAATTCCCTTTTAAACCTGCAGGTCTGATCACCAGTCAGTGGGATCACTGACATCTGCCCTGATCGTCCTGCCTGATGCTGAGCAAGGAGGGGCTGTGGTGGGATGTCAATGCAGTCTGGCCCCAGGGAGTCACCAGCTCCTGCTGTTCCTCCCATCACCCTGAGCATGGCCCTTTTCTGAGCAGCAAATAGAAAGCACACTGGAGCTGCCCTGGCTCTGCCTGCGCCAGGCTGTGCAGGGAACAGGAGCAGAGATCTTGGGGCATGCAGTGACTGGAGGTGCTGGGGGCTGCAGTCCTGCTCCACTGGCAGGCCTTGGCCTCCTCTTCCTCCTTCTGCTTTGCTGCCCACCAGGAAATCCTGCAGTCTGCAGAGAGGCTGGCAGAAGGAAAGTGGGGAGGCTCCAGACGGGTTGGGACGAGCTCCCACATTCCACTCTTCCCCTCTGGTGCCCTTCACACTGGGAGCCTCAAAGGCCTGCAGGGAAGGGGCAGCAGAGCAGTGCAGTGAGGGGCAGCTCCAGGGGGCACCAGTGGCAGCTCACCAAGTCAAGGGACCCCTGGATGGTCCAGATGTTCCCTGCCACGCGCTCCACCTTCAAGTCCTTGATCTCCTTGTGGAGCTCCTGGCACAGAACCCTGAGCTAGGAGAGGGGGATGGCAGAGTGAGCCCCAGGGCAGGGTCTCTGGGGCCCAGGTCCTTTGCCCCCACCAGAGCCAGTGGCAGCACAGGGCCCAGCCAGGCTGGCACGGGGCTCTGCAGGCAGGGCTTGGCCTTCAGCACATCCTCAGCAGCCAAGAAGGGACAGCAGCTCCTCAAAAGCACGAGGGATGCAGACCCCAAAGGAGGAGATGACTCAGGGGGAGCACCCAGAGGGGCTAGGCTTCCACTTTCTTCCTTATCTTCTCCATGTCTGATGGGGTGGGAACCACAGGGGCCTCTCACAATTCCCTGCTGTGGCTCCCTGCTCTCTTGGGCAGGCAAATCCCACAGGCCCAGGTGTCCAAGCATCTCACCTGGGAGGTGGTGGCAGGAGATAGAGCAAGATGGACACAGCCAACAGGCTCCTTCCTCTTTGCTCTCCTCCTCATTCTGGAGCCTGCATGTCTCCCTGTCTGCAGCTGCATCCAACCTCAGTGGTGGAGACAATTTACTGCAGCAGCAACTATAAGGGAAAGCTATGGAGGTACCTTGACCACTGAAATGTAAAAGGTAATCAGGGATAATGCAAACAAATTTTAATGAGAATTGCAACCTTGGTGGCATCAGTTAATTTCACTTCTGACCCTACCAACAGTAAAGTCACAGGTTTTGCTTTAACAATAAACACTGCTTTGGTAAACCCCATGTACCAAACCATTGCACTGGGGTTAAATCACTATGGAATTATTTCCAATACAACACAGAGTATGGGCCCAACAAAATGGGAACAAAAGGCAAACTGTCACTGTTGATGTGTGTGATATACAGGAACAACAGGGATTTATATGTGAAAGTAACACCACTAATGCCCAAGACATTTACCTTGACACGGAAAAAAATGTTTGTCATTTTGAAATTTGTCCTGCTGAAATGCTTGAAAATGTACTTATATACATTGGGAAGAGTAAGAACTATTTGTGATTCCATAGAGACCACACCACTATAGAAATAAGGCATCACTCAAACATTTGGCTTTGTAGTTTTCTCCAAAATTAGGGGATGTGACTTCAACTATTCAGTTCTGTCACAACTCATCAATTGCTACAATCACCTACACATCCCAGCCAGATTTCCTGCTCACCCTCACTGGAATGAACGTTGCACTGGAGGAAAAATTACTGCAGCACGACAAGCTGTGTTGACTGCTGGAAGGTGTCTGAAGCAATGGACACAAAGCTCTGATCACAAGAGATACACCATTTGTTGCCAAGAGTGATGAGAAATGGAGAATATCACTGGTGGGACTGTGTTTGGGTGGTCACCCTGCCACAGGAATTCCAGATCTAACGTTCCATCCTATTGTAATTTTACTGATTTCTGTCATTTTATGCTTAATGTACTGTAGTGTTCTATATGTTGGAGTGTTTATATTAGCTAGACAGGTAGCACTGTCCCACAGATGTCCTTGCATACACAGTATTGTTCCATCACATTCAACAGTCTCAAAAATCACAGTATTTAGCTAACCTGATCAAAAATTTCTCTCAATTTATAATCTGGACAAAATAAATCCCTGTTTATAGGCACAGAGGCAAGAGGTGACCACATGGCCACTCTGTGGAGCAAGAGAAGTTGTCTTTAGTCACGGGGTGGATTCTGGTGGTGCCTCCCCCTCTGCTCTTGAGCTGCACTATGATCTGAGAAATGCTTGTTAGGCCTTGGCCTTGAGAACAGCACCTGAGCTGAGCAACTCTCAATCTTAACAAAAACACTGTCTGCTCCCAAGGAACTTGTACTGTCTAACAAGCTCCTGTTTTTGAACAAACAGCCTTGGAAAATTATTTTTCTTGCCTGAATAACAACCCAAGCAGAATAACATTTTTGTTATCGAACTTTCAAGGAAAGCTGCTGACCTGAATTGTACCAGGATGGAAAGGAATTATGACCATTCCTCGAAGCTCAACCCTTTGCCTGTTGAGAGGAAGCAAAGACATCTGATGTGAGTATTCCCAGGAGCTTGAGGGGAATTTTTCAGAGGTACCTGGTACAGGCTCCTTCAGGTCTGTGAGTGGGAATGCACTATAGCAAATATACTATGGACATTGTTCTCCTAGATTCTTAAGTACTTTAGACTTTTAAGTAAATGCTATATGAAATTGTTAAATTGTTTAACTTCAGCATAAGCAATAGCTTAACAGCTTATGCTTTTCAGTGCTGTTAAACCTTTGGGCCTAAACTGTTGGTCAAGTCTGGGGCTCAGTTTTGCAATGGGGTCTACTCTGAACCTTGTGATTCATCCCGTGTTTCCTTTCATCATTGCCTTTCCTACTCTTACCCTTCCCCCCTCCTCAGACTCAATGTACATAATTTTTGGATTGATTTTGGGTTTAGATTGATTTGGTTGAGATTTTAGTTTGCTTTTACCATGTAGTAAGTAGCAGAGTGAACCTTGCCAACAACTTTGTGAAACTTTCACTTCTATACTAAGCCTGCTTTTGCCAATCCCTTTGCTGATGATTCTTTAAGCAACCATAAAACATTCATTCAGGACAATGGCCCGGGGCACACAGGAACAACCCTCTGCTCAGTGGTGCTGTGATTCTATGCTTTCTACCCAAATAGAGCCCAGCAAAAGCAAATCTGAATGGGGCAACAACCCTCAATGAGCCCCAGCCTTGCTCCTGGCAGGTCTGACAAGCACCTTGAAGGGGAGAGACCAGCAATACTGCTCACACTTCTAACACTGGCTTCCAGAATGAAGAACATTGTCCAGCACTAGCTCAGAAGAAAGGAGCCCCAACCATCTGCAAGGACTCCACAGCTCCAGATGATCTGTTCAATCCTTGCAGTATCATGTTACCCCTCCAGGCTGAAGAGCCAGGCTGTGGTCACAGAGTACAGCTGAGATTTGTTTCAAAATACAGGAAAACCCATCAACAGCTTTGATACCTCATCCAGTCCTGCACATCCCTCACGGAATTTGGCGTGGAGGTTTAATCCATGCTGGATACTGAGGGTGGTCCAAGCACTGCATGCTGAGATCCATTTGTTTGCCTGGTGTTCAAGGCTTGTCCTGCTCAGTCACTGCTGGCCCCGTGGCACATTGTAGATGTTGGAGTAGAATACAAGGGCGTAGAATAAGGATAACCAAAACTAAACAACTGAACATTTCCTGTGCTGTTGAAGCAACTGCTTCCAGCAGCTTTTATTTGTTCCTCACATCAGCAGACTAGTAGTGTAGGTTTTTCTGGAGTGTGGGAAAAGGGGAAAGATCAGTTTGGGAGTTTAACCTTATTATCATCTTGGAGACAAAGCCCTCCTCATGCATCTTGAGCTGCTTCCTCAAGTGTTCCCTCCACCCAAAAATTAGTATCACTCAAGAAAGGAATGATCAGCCAGTCCTACTTCCCCGTGGAAGAAGGCTGCAAGCTGCCAAGTGAGCCTTGTTACAGCAACAGCCCCTCTGAACAGACACAGCAGCTCTTCAGAGGGCACAGGATTCACAGGAAGCACTAAAGCTGAAAAATCTTACACTTTTTATTGCAGGTTCAGTGTTAGTGTTTTGGAGAGCACAGCTGCATTAGAAGCAGACATTCCAACTTCCCTTCCCCACAAGACTCTGCCACAAATTCAGCCCCAGGCAACTCCAAAAATCACGCCTGGCTTTGCAGTGCAGACAAGTGTTCCAGTGAGGAGCAAGACCCTCACGTGACTCATCAATGAAGAGCAATAATGATCCAAAGCTCGCAAAATGAAAAGGCCAACACATTAACTAGCATTCCCTGCTCTGCTGGGGCACACACGTGAGCCTGTTCCCAGCTCCCTGAGCCAGGCCTGGGAGCAGCCCTGTCAATGGCTTGCCCTAAGCTGTCCTTTTGGGATGTTCCGCTAACTTAGTTCTAATGAAAGTCCCTGCTCTGCTGTGCAGGAGGGGAGAGGCCACTGAGCTGGCACAGAGCTGCTGTTGGCTCAGCTCTGCCAGCAGCACAGCCTGAACGTTCCCTTCTGTGCTCTGGGGTGAGACACAGGCAGAAAAACCCCCAAAGGCAGCTCTTGCTGCCCACACAGCAATGAGCAGTCTCTGTTCCCTTCTCACAAGCTGACAGCTACTTCTGTTTAGCTTTTCTTTCTGCCCCTACAGGGCAGGAGATAACACATTTTAAAAAAAATCATTAAAGGAACTTAAAAATTCAACACCACCTCATTTCTCCATCTCTCTTAATTAAGGTGTAATCCCCCCCACTGCCAGTGGCCCCTTCTATTCACTTGTAAAGTGCTGGTCAGGTTGATTTTTTTTGTTAGATCTCATGGCTCAAGACCCTGAAAACCTCAATGCTCCTACAAAAATAAACAGTTGTGTTATGCCTATGTTTTATGGTATTGCCTTTCCATGCAGATTTCCTTCTCTTGTGGAATCCAGGACGGGGGCAGGTTCAGGTCTAGTCATCGACAGTGATGTTGCGGAAGAGATAGGCCATGGACTCGCCGTTGTGGATTCGCCGGATGGCTTCTGACAGGATCAAACTGATATCCACAGTCTTTATCTTGGGGCACTGCAGCTTCTGCACCTCGTGAGGAACAGTGTTGGTCACTACCACCTATGCAGGGCCAGAAAGGAAAGGAAGTTGTGCTGCTGAACATTCACCCTCCCTGAGCAGCCACCCTGGGTTGACTCCAAGAGGGGTGTGTACTGCTGTTTCACAGCTCAGGGGGAGAAATCCTTGCATATTAGGAAAAAAGATTAAAATTAATTGTGTCCTCTCTGTGAAAGTCTGTTGATGGGACCAGCATAACCAGCACTCTCCAACAGGCTGGTGGGTCCACTAAGATCAGAGGATCTATTACTAAGGTTTGAAATCCTGTCCTCTTCATGTACCAGCAGCCCCTGATCAGCTGGGAGAGAGGGGCTGCACAGTGAGACGGCAGCCACACAGCCCCAGCTGCAGAGAGGGAAGTGTCCAGGCAGGGATGACTAATATTTTTATTAGGGAGAAAATACAATCAGGGAAGCAGATCTGATCTGAGCAAGTATTAACCACACACAATTTTTTTTTTTGTTCCAATGAAGAACCAGCTAACTGAAAGCACCTGATTAAATGAGTAATTCCAGACATGAGCTACGTGCCATGGGAAGGACATCAATTTGTGAGTTTTGGTGCCAGCCCCCACTCTGAAGTCTGGAGACCAAACCCACCTCATCAATGGAGGATTCCTCTATGAGACGGGGAGCATCTGCTGACAGGAGCCCATGAGTAGCCATCACAAAAATCTTGTAGGCTCCACGCTCTTTCAGGATCTCTGCAGCAGCTACAAAGCTTTCCACGTCATCAATGATGTCATCCTGAGCAGAAACAGAAATAACATCAAAAGCAGAAGTTTACTGAGCCTGCAGGGTAGGAGTGGATCTGCAGGGTGATGAAAAACAGAATCCCTGTCTACTTCAGCCGCTGATGAGGACAGCCACGTGCATGACTAATCTGTGAATGCTATTTCCCTGGTTTAACGACCCTTTTGCTAGTGTGGAGAACAAATGTTGTGTCTTGGAAACAAATTAGGCCCTGCACATGCACTGGCTGTTTATTATCAGCAAGGAGTATTTTTTCATGGGGTAGGAGCTGCATGTTGATTACTTACACTGCAGCATGGCATAGCAAGTAAGAGAGGCTTGGCAAGTTTTTTGTTTGTTTGGGGCTTTTTAACACTTCAGGAGTGTTCTCTGCGTGCCCTGGATTTATTCATTACTTGCAGACATCTGACACTTAGAATCAAGGAAGCAAGGAGATTTTAGTTGAAATGCAAATGATTTTCAACAGAAAGTTGAAATAACCAAAGCCACCAGCACTACTGGAGAAAAGAGTGCCTAAAAAACATGTTCCTACCCCTACACCAGCCATCCCTTTGTCCATCAGGGATAGAACAGCTGAAGCAAAGGTGCTGTGAAGGAGCCACCCCCCACCTGTTCCCCTCACACTCATACCACAATGATGGCAATTCTTCCTCCAACGTCTCCAACCACAGTAATTGGCGGCTTCTCCTTGGCCATCATCACTAAAGAAGAAGGAAAGGAGAGTCCAGGTGAGTCAGGCTTGAGTCAAACCCCGACAGCTCCACCACACAAGAGGCTGAACCACTGAACATCTTACATTGATGCAGACACAGACGTGCTTTACACGATCCTGACACCCACCTAAATGAGAACAGCACTGCTGCATAAAGAGGAAATTCTGTTTCTGTGGCGATTTTGTACTAACCTCAGTAACAGAAAGCAATTTCAACTCTCTAACAGAACCCTGTGCAAGGAGAGTTACAAATCAGCACCTGATTTATGGGCAATATCAGTGCTCCAGCACAGGACTTGTAAAGGGGTCTATTCCAAGACTGGGAACAACAAATGGGCCTTTCCAAGCAGCACCTCTCAAAGGGCAGGTGCTTTACAAGGTGCAACTTTTCACCTCTTGGTCTCAGTAAATCATCTGTAGGATCAGAGACTTACATTGCAGCTCATTTGCTTTCTCACATCACCAAACACAGAGGGGTCTTTGAGAGGGTGTAAGAACCTTAATACCAACTGCTCAGGCAAAGAAAGCTTAAGGAAGTTTGCAGAAGCAAATTTGCTGATTATTTTTGAAGTGGATTAATGGAAAGAGTAGGACAAAATCCAGTTGAAACTCAGTTCAACAAGCACAGTGCAACCAGCAATTGGATCAAAGGATACACTGACAAGCTGTGCTACCTGGCACACAGTGAAAAGATGTGCTGGGAAATAAGGTTCCATTCCCTCCTGACACTACTTTTGCACTGACAGGGTTCATGCAAAACCTCATCCTGCCAAAATTCCAGCAGCATCATAAAAATACCAGAAATCTGAACTAAGATACACTGAGAGTATCCAGATGTAACACAGCCTTCAGACTTAACACCAAACAGCAACCAACCTCCAGCACAGGCCAGGGACTTGCTATCCATCTGCCAAACCTCTCACTTGCCATGGGCTGCTGGTACAAAAACTTCCAGCATGGAAAGGACACTGTGGTGGGCAGACATGTGTCAACAGGTGACAATCTGGGCTGATCTAACCACTGAAGCCAAGAGGCACCTCCAGCATTTTGTAACACTTACCTGGCCCACCTCCACACCCCATATCCCTCCTTTATACTCTCCACAGTGAGTGCAAAGTTTCCTACCAAGGCACTTGGTGCCCCTCCTTTTGTAAGCTCAGGTCTTGGCAGGATTCCACCCACAGAGGCTTCTCAAGTGCCTCAAGGAGTTCAGACATAGCAAGATTTTTCTCCTTTAGGATAAGCCACTTCAATGTAATTCCTGAGCAGCAGGAGAACAAAAGCCATTGCCCACCAAAAAGCCTGAGTATTGATCTCTGCTCTCCTCACCAAAAAAGTCTTACATTACACTCCCCATCCTGCACAGCAGGATGATCCAGTACTATTCCCATATCTCATCAGTGCCTGGGAATGCTTAGAGTGCAAGCACAACGGGGTGAATGAGTCACACTGAGGGATATGATGAAAGCAATTTTAAGGACCACAACTTCGAAGATTCTTGTGTAGAGCTGTTCTTCACATCCATAACCTACTCCACAAGCTGGTTTTCCATAAACCTACCAAAACTGTATAAAAGGTGTCCAGTAAATTCTGTTTTGCCCAAAGTCCCATCACTCATTGCCAGGTTTTGCAGTTAAAAGTCACAGCTACCTTGGACTGAAGAGTTAATCAACAGCTCCACGGCACAGATTTCTCAGCCTCCCTTGCATGGTTATTTCTGAGTCTCCTATCAAATGCAAAGTCACATCTAAATCCTGAAGGAAAAATATTCTCATGAGAAGGAAGATTATTTGTAATAAACGAAGATTAAGCACCATGAGATATAAGCAGGTCATAAATTTCAGTTACAGGCATTACTGACCTGCTTAGATTAGTTATGAGTTTACTATCTGGTCTGGACAGTAACAGAGCTCCTGGTGGGAGCTGTGAAGTATCAAAAGGATTCCACCTGGCTGCCATCCCAGCCTCCGTGTGTATCCACTGATGAGTGCCATCTCTGCTTACAACAGCCAGGTCAGGGGAAACTTTTCTACACAAATGGTGAACAGGCCTAGGGAGCTGAAACTCAGCACTATTTTACTCACAGAGACGTGGAGTTTTGGCAAATCAATATCCTTCTACTCCCTGAAGGAAGCAGACACATTCCTTGCTATGCTTAAAGGGTAACATGGCAACCAGCAAGATTAGCAGTGCTTTGCATCTCTGTCTGTTTTTAAAGAGCTGTATTTCAATTTTGGTTTATTTTTAAAGAATGGTAGGCAACATGTCGACCTACCCGGATCTTAAAGAGATGTTCTCCCTTTTCCTTGTTCAATTTTCTCTGCAAAAAAAAGAAAAAAAAATTGCAAGCCAAAGATCTACCCACAACCACATCAAATCTCAACTGCTCCAAGGTGATGAGAGTCTACACAAGGGTTAGTGCAGCCAGTTTCTTCTTCAAAATCTTTGGACATATCAAGATGTGCAAGTCAGAACTGCTATGAGGAGGTGCCTTGAAAAATGATTCAAATAATAAAGAATATTTTCCTCCCAGACACAAACCCTCTATGTTTGTAGACAGGAGAGAGTAACAGAAATAAGCCATAGTGGTACTTTTGCCTGGTGTAACCCCTTGGATCACGTACAAGTTTGGGTTAAAGAGTTGCTGACTTTTTCTGGAGAGTAAGAAAAGATGCTTGTGGTATCTGTAGCTTCTGAGGGGGAAAAATAAAGAGAAAAAACTAGACCAACCAGCATTTTTTACAAAATAAGAATATCAAAGAACACTTTCATTCAGATGTGCATAATATACACCAAAGTACCACATGTTAAAGGCAGGATCACTGGCACTAGGAAAGAACATGCCCAGGTGTGCAAACATGTTGCTTTAATTAAGTGGTCAAAACCAGGTTAAGAAATACTAAAATAAATTCAGTTTGGAGCTGACAGTGTGAATTAAAGTGACAATCACCAAGAAATATAATGCTGCATTTACAACAGAGCCTGGGAGCAAAAGGCTGCTCAAGAATGAATTGTTTTGTGTAGAGATAACCTTGGAAGGACAGAAAACATCCCTGTGCCCCAGCCTAAACACAGGCAAGATGGGGGTAGGGAAGTAGGAACAGACCTTTAGTTACTCCAGTTTCTCCCCCAAACTCCCTTTGTGGCAGTTTGCTGGGCTCTGGGATTCAAGCAGACCATTAGCTCTCTGTATAAAGTACTGAATTCCAAAGCCACTGAAATGATATAACAGATGGTGCCCCACTCTTTTTCTCGAGGAAACATGCAAAGAGTCTCCACGCATTTGTTAAGGCACAGCCCCGAGCCAGCTGCAAGCTCTGAGACACAAAAGCACACAATCAAAGGGAATAACCTTGGAGTGACATCCTGTCTCCAAGGCTCTGATTTCAGGGGCTGCAGTGATGGGCTCTTGCTGCCACTCTAGCGTAGCATTTTAAGTGCAATTTAGAAGCACCTCTGGCGTTTTTCTGTTGTGGCTCCCTACGAATCAGAATATCACATCAGGCCACGCTCACAGGACAATAAATAAGCCATTACACTGCCTAGCACTCATTAATTAGAAGCACATGATCCCTGCTAGAACAGGGGGAGAAGGTGCATGCCAGGATGCAGGAGCCCGGCCAATTCCCCAGGAAGCCCATGGAGAATGGCACAAAGCACAAGCCATCACTGTGGGGCTCTGGGGCTGCTCCCAGACACAGGTTTCACCTCTCTCCTGGCTCTAACTGCCTGCAGCTTCAACTGCCAAGTCTGGGATGCTCCACGCTGATCTGGTTGTAGCCCAGAGTGGGATGTTCCATTAGAAGTCTCAGCCACTCCCCAGGAACATCCCCAACTTTCAAACTAGCAGGTCCAGGTTTGGTTGCTGAGCCAGGCAGACTCACAGACTGCTTCTGTTTTGACAATCAGAGGGTTTGGGGACAGTTTTAGTGTAAGGAACATCCAGTTCTGAGCAGCAGCACGTGTCTGACCTTTCACAACCAACCACACAGCTGAACCCTGCTACACTCTGCCCTCAGAGCTTTCACCACCAGGAAGAGAAAGCTGAACGAGGGGTTGGAATTATGTGACATTTGAGGTGGGAAGATGCTTTTCAAATGACTGGACAAGAAAGGAGGCACAGCAGAGAGGGTCAGCACAGACACTTGCAGCATTGCCATTATAGCTGTACTTTCACCTCTGTCTGCCAGAGACTGTGACACAACCAGAATGCACAGACTGCTTTCAGATAGGGATAACCTCAGAATTCTGCACCACCAGAACCCAGCTCACTTAAAACCAGGTATGTCTCAGGTTAGAAAACTGCAGAGAAATGCAGCTTCTACTGAGAGTTTTGGACAAGTTTGCCCCACAATCCACCCCATGACAGCGAGATGCCAAGCCACAGCTCGACTGTTTTACACTGTGCCTTAGGCATGCTGGGATGTAAGGTCATTGGTCAAGTGCTGAGTCTGTGCAACAAGAGATAAAATAAGAAAGTGGTGATACACAGCAAATTAGTTTGTGTTTGGATAGCTGAGGACTGAAAACAATCTTCCATTGGATTCATAACTAAACTGGACAAGGGCACATTTCTGTATGAACAGCCATTTACAGCAGCACAACCTTCCACAGTTGAGCTTCTTTGAAGTGACATGGCTGGAAATAAAAACACAATCACATCAATTCCTCCATAGCAGGCAAATGTCAGCTACGGATATTCTGGAGGACAGCATCCTCCTGAATAGGAGGGAAAGGAGAAAGTGAGGAATAACCATGCAAATTCCTGCTTTCTTGGACAGGCATGAAAAAAATATCCTTGTCAGAAGTAGAACAATAAAGCCCCAAACTTCACTGCCAAACCCCACCTGCCCCCCAAGGCCCAAGAGGAGTTTCACCAGCAACAAAAGCACTGTTTAACTGATTGTATTCCAGTGAGACACAACTAGGGTAAAGTGCCTGCAGTCTTACTTGCCTCCCCTCCCAAGCTGCTCACAAAGTGGTTGGATGTTCTCCCTAAATTTCCAAAGATTAGATGATTATCACTAGCCCAAACCACTGCTGATGTTGCCACACACAGCAGCACACAGCCTTTCCCACTGGCAGCTCTCAGTCACCTTCCTGCTTCCAATTTCTGTGCTACCACCACTTGCCTAGAAAGCTAAAATCCTCCCAAAAGGGAGCTGGATTTTGATCATACTGCTGTTATTTGACTGCTGCAGGAATACATCCTGGGGATGGCATCTCCCAGAACACAAGTTTCCTTTTTTTTCTTTTGCTCTCTGCTCCCAAATCAAGGGCAAGAGCTCTGGAAGCAGGTCAGCAATGCTCTTGGAGAAGCTGATCACCTCAGCCATATGAACCTCAAAACCTTGTCAAAACAGACACTGGAATATGATCACCTGGGTGCCAAGATACAGAAAATTTCCAGTAGTAACAATGGCTGCAGAGAAGGGAAGACAAAGACCAGCCCTCCCCTCCCCAATAGAGCCAATGGCCTCTCTCAGTGGTTGTTAGCTCATTACTTACACTTTTACATCTCCTTTGTTTCATCAGCTCAATGAATTTGATTGCTGAACACTGTAAAAGCACCACCTTTATCAGAGGTTTGTCAATTTAACATTATAAAGCAGGCAGAGCCAAGGAGAAAATACGGATGCTCTGCATGGCCAGAAGGAGTTAAATAAAAACCTTCCCCTGTGACTTCTCCCACAACTCACTGATATCAACCTTTCCATGAAAAAAATTCCACTGGTCTAATTGCCTTTAGGTTGGTTACACCCATACAGATAAACCAACAGAAATTTCCCACCAAACTTTTAACTTTTTATTCCCCCAAAGGTAAGCAGAGAAGCTTGATCTTACATGGCAGCTCCAGGCCAGGATGCACAGTTGTATTTTTGAGCATGGGAGGGGAGTGACGCCCGTCATCCATGTCCTGCTCCGTGCACTGAGCCTCTCCATGGATCACTGCCAGCCCCAGGCGCAGCCTCTCGGCGTAAGACTGAGCCCTGCAAGACAAAAACAGCCCCTCAGGAGGGCGCTGGGCTGATTCAGCTTCACAGCCCACTACAGCAAGTCTCTCCCACAATAACAGCAAGCAAAGACTGCACCTCTGTGGCTTTTCTCTGTGGAAACTCATTGGAAGTGACTTTTCATCCCTTATTAATATCCCAAATCCCACTCTAGCCCTTGGCCCCACCACAGGGTCTCCTGTGCTCCTCCACATGTGAAATGCTTTCTGAGATGGTCAGGCACTGCTGAAACTCCAGCCAGTCTGACCCCCAGTCAACCATTTCAGTGGGACTGACAGAGTTTACTCCCATGAAGGTGGGAATACAAAGTTCAGCTGCCTACCTGCACCACATCCATCCCACTTCCAGCCACAAAGGAATTATGACCAGATTGTCAATCCACCTGCCACCCTCCCACACTTTCCCTGGTATATTTTCCACCAGTTCAGGTATTTTCCAAGTAACTTTTAACCAGCTAGCAAAGCATTCATTTACCTTTTAGCAGCACCAGGAGATTTGGCTACAATAACTGCATTTCTGTAATCTGGAATCTGGACGTGATAAAAAATTAATTAATTTAAAAAAGACCTCCTTGCTAGGGAGTAACTGGTTTGATATATGGCTGAATAATTTCACCCATCCTCCTCCCCAGAACCAAATTTTCATTCTGTAACAAGAAACTAGAGAGGCAACTGCACTTGCTTCCAACACCCGTATATGTGTATTCTGCAAAGGTGGCAATGTTCACTATGTTTAACCCTCCCCATATGGGGAAGCCTTGCTCTCACCACGTGGGAATAAATCATCTTTTGCACATGGAGAATAAAACCTCCGTGCCCTGCTCCCAACCCTGCTGAGCTCAGCACTCCTACACTCAGCCCAAGACAAAGTCTATCAATAATTCAGAGCAGTCAGAAATCCAGCACAGCACAAAGGGAGAGGAGAAGCAGTTTACAGGATTTCAGAGGTGATAAGAGGCAGGAGCACAAGCTCTCAAATGGCATTAACTCCACAGAGAGCAAGCTCCTCTCCTGCTTGTGCTGCAGCTCAGTTTCTATCCAATCAGAGAAGTGTAAAGTCTTTCCATGAAACATGCAATTGGTACCCCCGAGAAAGAATTCATTAACAGAAGGATTGACCTAGACTGACACCACCACCTCCACTTAAGCAGAGGCCCAATGCTGCCATCACACTAAAATGAGCTCAGACAAGTAGATATACACAGAACTAGAGTAACCTCACTTCTTCCTGTATATACTGAAGCAAGAAAGGGGATGCTCTCAGGTTGTCTACTGGAAAGCTGAAGAAGCCTTGGATTTCCTTCTGATGAAGGTCCATAGTGATAATGTGTGTTAAACCTAAGGGGGAAAAAAGACAACAATTTATTGAAAATATTTCCCACATGGCAGGAGTTCCTTCAAAACCTCCATTTTCCAGACTGTTTTAGCTATTACTCAGACTATTATGTCATGTCATAAAATAATCATAAACAGATTAACACAGAACATTCCACAGACATAATGAGAAACAGGCATGTAATGCCCCAGCACTGGGCTGACACTGTATTTCACTATAACATTTCCTGGCCACTTCCCAGGTGCAAGTTACAAAGAAACACAAGAAAGCTGAAGAAAATTAACACCCTCAGTATGGCTCAAGACCTCAGCAACACATTCCCACATCAAACAGGAGAATGGAAGGGCAGATGACCTCTGGGATGCCCAGCAGCACCAGGCCTGCCCTGCTGCTGCTCCCTGGGACACTCACCTGCCTTAGCAAGCATTGAAGCCAGCAGCTTGCAGACTATGGAGCCTCTCTTCCTCATTTTGCTCTGTTTGCTGTAGGGGAAGTAGGGGATGACTCCAATGATGTTCCTGGCACAGGAAGTCTTCAGTGCATAGGCCATGATCAGCAGTTCCATGACAGCAGTATTCACATCTCTAGGAGATTTGAACACGGTTCCAAATATCAGCAGGTGTTTTTCCAAAGTAACTTCTTTTCAATTTATACCCAGAACACCCCTCACCAAAATTCCAATCAAGTAATGCTACATCTCAGGCCAATGTATGCCAGACCCAGATTGCAGCCATACAGCTCCTTCCACCATGCCACAACAAATTACAATCAACTCTTACACATACAGGACATGACACCAGCACTTAAGAGCTGTGGTCTGGAATTTGATTCTATATTCTAACATAAGGTGTATGATGATTTCCCTCCATCATCTGACATAAAAGACTTTGTGTAGAATTTAGTTTGGAACAAATGTCACTTGAGACAGTGTAATTTGAAATAAAATAGTCTTTAAAAGAAACGGAACACATGCAGCCAACACAACTTCATCCACACTGGATTTCTTACAGTATTTTCCTCTTTAATGTAATGCAGGTTATTTTTCCTGCCTTAAGAAATCCTGCAATTGGAGCAGTACAAACTCCAGACACAGCACTTTGGTGGAGGTTGGCATCTCCACACTAGCTTAACTAGAGATGGAAGGAACAATAGCACAGGAAATGCTAAAGGACTGTTTCTTGAAAGAAGAAACAACCAAACAAAAAGTAACATAGGCAGAGGAATCACAGAATATGCTGAGTTTGAAGGGGTCCATCAGGATCATGAGTACAATTCCTGGTCCTGCACAGGACACCCCCAACAATCCCACCCTGTCCCTGAGAGTGGTGCCCAAATGCTTCTTGAGCTCAGACAGGTTTGGTGCTGTGACCACTTCCCTGAGGAGCTTGTTCCAGTGCTCAACCACTTTCTGGGTGAAAAACCTTTTCCTGATATCAACCTAAACGTCTCCTGACTCAGCTTCCTGCTGTTTCCTTGAGTCTATCACTGGTCATGAGACTGAAATATCCTATTTACACTTTGCTCCCTCACAATGACGGCAACGGCCCAGTAGGAGTGCATTAATCTGCATTTTAATTAATTTTGGGATGAGGAAAAAAAACTAAGCCCTTAGCTCCCCTTCAGTTCTTAAGACCAACACCAAGACACACTGTCTGCATCACCAGACTGACTCGATAACTTTTAGAACCTGAAGAGCACGTGCTTCAGATGGCAGGACAGGCACTCCTGCAATACAGACCCCCCTGCCTGGGGGTTTCCTGCACGTCCCCAGCCTGCTCAGGAGGGCAGGGCTGGAGTGGCTCAGCTGTGCAGCCCACGGTGACAGGGCAGGGGCTGCCTGGGCCATCTTTCCACACAGCAGCAGAGTAAACAGAGCAGCCTAAAGCTCTGCAGAGCTTTCTGGACATTACCCAGACATTGCTTGGGCCCTGCTTTCCTCTTGAAACAGCCACTAGAGACAGCTTCTCCAGCTGCCCAAAGACATGACCCATGACAAACCTCTGACCATTTCCATTGCTCCACTGCTCTCCCTTCCTTTGGAAATTAACCTCCACTTGTGCCTCTTTGTTTGGGAGGCTCTGGGTCTCTGTTGTCCCGCTGGTCTGAGCACACAGTGCCATTTACACACAAGAAAGCTTTGTTGGCTCCAGAGCACCCAGCCAAGAATTACATAAAACACAGCCCCCTGCCACACAGGACAACAAGCAAACAAAGAACTGTTTCTTCCCTTTGGTGATTTAGCTGTGCCAGTGGGGCTGTGAGAGGAGAAAAAGATGCTACTATCAGTGTCATATAAAAACAAAGTGGTCAAACTGAAGCATATTTAAAGTTCATCTGAGAAACTTAGTATTTTTCATCATCATTTTTCAACTTACTCTTTGAAAATACATACATATTCACATGGAAAGCAGGTAGAGAACAAGACTGGGACTTCAAAAGGCACCAGCAGTCCTGGTGCTGTTGCAGGACACCAGTAGCCATACTGATGGAGAAGGAGGAGGGTACTTCTCCCAGGATCTCAAGCTGGGCTCTGGGAAGCTCCTGCAGACCAGCTGGCACAGGCAGAGGTAGATGTGTCTGTCCCTTCAGCAGGGCCCAGGATGGGTGGGCTAAGATGGCTTCATGCTGAGCCATCATTGACCTGCTCCTCTGCAAGGGGCACTGACTCCAACCAAGGGCACCAGGTGGGGAAAATGACATTGGTGGAGGAAGGCCAGCCCCTGCATCTCCAAAACAGGTAGCCTAGAGAGCATCCCAGGCTTCTTGCTGCCCTCCCCATCTCTGGCCCTGAAGCCATGCTCAGTTAGTTACTGCTAGCAGGGCTGAGCCAAGACCTCCCACAGGGGCTGGCAGCTCATTACCAGGACACTCAGAGACAGCTCAGCTACCCCACACCCTGCTTACCACCCCAGAGCCTCCCCTGCTGCTCCTTATCTCTGCCTGGGCCATCCCTGGACACCCCTGCTCTGGAGGTTGAGCACACACCTTATGTGACACTGTCCACGGACTTTGCAGCAATCAGCACCAACACTCAGCACTAAAAGGCTCCTTTTGCCTTTAGGGTATCACAAAATCAAAAACTGATTCATTTTTCTGCCACTTAAACATGAGCTATTTGATTTTCCCTCATACAAATGCCAGTCCACACACCAGTCTTGGATGGGAACTGTCCTTGTCACCTTTTCTTTTGGTTGTGCTACGGCTTTTATGAGAGAGAGCCTGTATCAAACATTCAGGTCTTTCTGTTCTCTCTGTGCATTTAAGATGCAGACTTGAATTCACACTGCAGCATAACAAGGTTGTTTCCCTCTCTACTAACAAGTCCTAATATTTTCTTTTCAAACCACTACGGAGTGTGGAAGTCCTATTCTTAGATTATTCCACACAGTTGTTGTTTTGACTCTCCTGAAAAGCTCCCTGAAACCCACTGCAAAATTGAGATGTCCTTGAACCTGTCCTCTCTAGCAATGCAGCAAGGCACAGCTGCAGTTTAGGAATGAAAAATGATTTGGCTGCACAACACTGGCTCCACACCTGGAGGGCCTTGAACATTCTGGCTAAAAAAGATCCATTTCTTGGCCCAAAACACTGAATTCAGTTAATGGAGAAACAAGGGGATCAACAGGTTAAAGTTAAAGGGAAGGTTTTCCCCGCCCAAAACTGTTCCTATCCCTAATGCTCTGCATTAGTTCTCCCTGAGCACTTGATCTGTTTCATGTTTACACAGCTCTCAGTTACAAGTTATTTCAGAGAACTCCTTCAGTAGGGGACAACAGAATGGCACCATTCACCCGAAACATAATCCTACAGCAAGGGATTTTCATCTTGCAGAGATTTAGTTCTCCCTGAGGGAGGAAACACTTGGGGCATCTCTCTGGAGAGAGATGAGCCCTAGGAAAATGTTTCTGCCTGCAAGAGGAATTCCAGAAGTGAGTAAACTGGTCCTGGTCTAGTAGTTCTACTGATTTCTTTACAACAGGCCAAGCATTTCACAGAGGAAATGGACTTGAATTCTCAGTGGCTTCTCATTCTTTGGCAAGCAAGGAAAAATCCCGTGTCCAGGCAATTCTGCTCCCTGCTTCTTTTGAGCTACAATTGAGCTCAGCTTTTTCCAAGTTATCAAATTCTGCTCAGATTTTGGAGATCACATGAAGTAATAAGTTACCAATCAGAGCAGGAGTATCCTTGTTTTGTTAATATCAATACCTCATCTCTGAAAACAGCACCTCCCCTACTCACAGTAGGTCGATTTGCAGTTATCATTTATTGGTAGTTCCCTTCCCATCTCCCTAGTGCTGTCCCATTACTCTTCCTGAGCCAGGAAGGAGCAAGGTTCCTCGGATTACAGATGATTTTCTATCCCTCTCCTTACTTGCAGCACTTCTTTTACTCCTAGCAAAGAACAGCCCAAAATAAAACCCAAAAAGGCCCATCATAATCAAGAACTGTAAAAGTACAGGAGGGAAGCACAGTTTCACATCACTGCAGCAAAAGAGGAAGAATAATCCAGCCTGCAATGAAAGCAGCAGCTGCTGTTTGATGCTGGCTCGATGCTTGGTGGTTGTGAGGCTGAGGAAATCACCCATCCTGGGATGGAAATGCCAGCCAGAAATCAGCCAACAGCTGAGCCTGAAAGGCCACCAACACACAGACCAGGGGTGTTTCAGTGGAAACCATCAGTCACTCCTGTTCCTACCTCAAGTGACACACTCCAGTTATTTGATGGGAAGCATCTCAGTGTTGCAATCAATCCCCTGGGAATGTTAACAGCTTAACACTACGTGGGGCCTGAGATCTAAGAGCAATGACAACACTGCACGAGCTCCACTGGTTATTGTGGTTGTTGTTAATAGTGAGCAACCCACTGAAGCATCTGCTGATCCAGGATTCAAAGCACATGGGCAAAACCAAGCCCCGAGTGCCTCACCTGGGGATTGTCTGTATGATGAAGATATCCTGTCCACGGACAGACTCTTTTATTTCAACTCTTGTTTCTGAAAAGGATGGAAAACAGAGTCAGTTTTGTTTCCAAACATCAGGTTGACAGTGACAACACACCATGTTGTAGTCCATGACCTTGCCCCCTGGTCAGGGCAGATGAGGACTCCTCCTCTGCCCTTTGTGCACATACATATGCAGATGAGCCAAGTGGATTTTCCAAAGGCTGGACCTGGGTAGGGCTGGCATGACGTGCCAGTGAGTTAGCTGTATTGACAAAGCAAAAGCGGGCTGAATAGCTGTTTATTTTTTATAGAACTTAAAATTTTAGAATTTAGAAATTACAATTTTAGAACTTAAAATTTTTAAATTTAAAAGAAAATTTAATTCAATGAGAAATCCTTTTCATGCCTCCATGGATTGCTGAAAGTTATCAACAGCACATTCATTAGTGAGCAATTAACCTCCTAAGGCAGAACAACCTTCAGTACTTCCAAGAAGGTAACTCAGCACTGTTTGCACTTTACTCTTTCACAGCTTACCATGGGATCAGCTCCATGCTGGCTGGAGAGCTCAAGGAAACACCAGCAGCACCGAGTTCAGAGCAAGAACTCCCCAGTTTGGCTGTCAAGGTCAAGGCATTTCACCACTGCCACAGGCTGGAAGTCTGAGTCTCTGCTGAGCACCACTCCTATGGTCCCTGACTCAAATGCAGAAGCTGAGCCCCCAGCAGCTCTGCAAAGCCAAAGCAATGACTCCAGGTTTCCCAAGGTGCCTGCCTTAGCTGCTCACTTCACCAGAGTAACAAGCTAGAGGGCAGGGGTAAGGAAAAGGAGAGAAACAGCTCCTCAGCTATGGAATTCCAAGTCTAATTGCCTTGCCCTGGCAGTAACCCTACAGGACTCTGCTGAGAGCAGACTGATTTGCTGTGCAGTGATGAAAAACGACCTCAGACCTCATAGCAAGCAACCTGATTTAAAACCAACCCCAAAGGACAGCGAGCTCTCCAAGGCAGGAATGCACCAGCCAGCCCAACCATACCCACAGCAGCTCTCCCACTGTGAGGCCATTCAGGCTGCAACAGCAGCAGCACTACCACAAATCCTTCCTATAGCCTGTACAAGCTCTGTGGTTCTACTCTCTCCTGCAAACAAGGTAACAGAGGTCTTCAAACAGTAAAAGATTCTTGGCCACAGAACTCTGCTGGCCAATATCCTTGTGTTTTAGCCCAGCATCTGAAAATGGGCACTTAAGGAGTGTTAACCTCCTTAAAAACAAAAGCAACCTCCGAGAGGCATTTTCCCCAGCACAGCCATGAATTTGCGCTTTTAAAGCAAGGGCAGCTGTAAATTTGGTGTGGCAGGAAGGGCTGAAAGAAAGGGATAATTTAAAAGCTCACAAGGCAGACACTGAAAAAGCAGGGCATTACTTTTAAACCTGGAGATGTTTTGTTTTGCATAGGAGCATAAAAGATTTGGCAGCAGCAAAAACCTGAGGCAGGACTCTAGAGGAGAGTTTGCAGATGGGCAAACAAACAAGATAACCAGGGAAAACAAGGAACACGTTTAATTGCCTTGTCCAAGGTCAGCCGTGGAGGTTTAGCACTGCCAGGAGCAGCAGTAACATCAGAGCTGAATCACTGCACTTCTCAGACAGGTCTGGCCAATGCAGTTACCCAGCATTTCTAAGATTGCCTCAAAACAGTTGCAAATAGTAGAGATTTCTTTTACCTCCATTGGTTTCCTGGTACACCACAGATTTTCCCAGCTCAGCACCGAGACGCCTGGAAAGAAAGAAAAGGACATTAGAAATGGAAGAAGCCAGCAATTTGTGCTGCAAAGCAGGGACCACATTACACACCACCAAAACACAGCACTGCCCAAGAGGGAGCTGAGTGGGCCAGCCAGGCTGCAGAACTACAGCACCCCCTTCTCTGGGGGTCTGCTTCCCTCTGATGCCCCTGAGAAGGCCCTGGGACACCGTGCAGCAGGTCACTGCTGTACCCAAAGCCTGTATGACTGACCACAGGCTGTGACTCCTGATGGCAAAGGACACCTTGCCAGCCTGTGCAATGCCCCCTTGGGCAGGTCTGATGTGCAACTGCAGTTGAATGATTTACTCAGACTCAATTAATGGCACCTGAGGCACTTTTTTTGACTTCCACCTCTTTCCCTTTTTTTTCCTCCTTGGACTTTCCTTCTAAAAAAACTCAAATGATTAATGAGATTTTAACTTCAATTTTAAATTTTTTTTCAAATTACTCTTTCCTTTTCTCAAATATCAAAGCTATAACACTCATGCAACAAAGATGAGTCACCCTCCTCTTTTAAATTTATTTCTTACAAAACAAAGACTCACTTTGAAGAGCATTTTAAAAGGCTCCAAAATGCAGACTTTTCCCTCAGGTGACACTTCAGTATTTAACTGTACTGACAAGTAATCCATTAGTAAGCACTTAAATGCATTTGTGCTTTAACCCAGAGCCTCAGCTCTGAGACCCCGCAGCAGAGACACAAATCCCTCCTCTCCCAGGATCTGCTCTGTGGCCATGGCCACACAATGAATTAGGAAACAGTTTATGCTTGAAAAATACCTTTGTTCACCACACTGATTATGGCAGCAGTTTCCTCTGCACTTGTACTGTATTTACCTGAATATGTGCCAAAATTCTGCAGATCAGGACTAACCCTAAATAGAAGAGTCCATATCTTCTACTCGTTTTTTTTATGGTGTACAGCCTTCAGCAGTCAGTCTCATCCCATCTCCTTACCCACTAACTCAGCCTAGCACTTCAATTGTCACAAAGATCTGCACTTTCAGAAGTGAAAGAGCAGCACAGCCTGACCCTGGCATGTTTCTGTCCCATCAGTAACTGCTGGGCTCAGGTGTGAACCAAAGCTGGAGGTCCCAGCTAGAAGCCGGCCTGGAGAGTGTGCCTGGGACAGCTGAGCTAACAGACACTCGGATGCCATGGGGTATGTTTGCTTAGCTGGCTCCAAAGCACGTCTCTGGCACACACATCCTCCCCACCAAGTGTCTGGCAGCACGTTTTGCAATGGCTGGGCTGGTGACTAAACTGCCACCTCGAGAGCTGGACGTGCCAGACTGTCACCAGTCCTGCTGGGGCACCAACTGCAGCATCACCCTGCAGCCCAGGCCAGACAAGTCTCACAGATCTCTAACTGGGCTCCTCTCAGCCCAGCTGGGTTAAAACTTGCAGCTGCAATGCAAAGGCATCCTCAGTACCTTCAATATCTTCAAAAAGAGCTGGCAGCTGGTCAAGTAAAAGTAATCCTGGGCACCTCAGGGATAGAGCCACACCAGAGGTGAGTTTTGCAGGTGGGATCCTGCTGTCCTGATGAGGATAGTCTGGCATTTGCAACCACCAAGCTTAGTCCTAATCACTGCAAAGGCATCTGAGTCTAAACAAGTTCAGAAACATACACACACATCCACCCACCCCAGAGCAGCGTGTGGTGGGAATTGTTTAGTGACTCACACTTGTTCCTCCACAACTGCATGGCAAGTCTTGCAAGCTCCCCTTGGAGGCACGTACACCCTGACTTCACTGCACACAGCACAATCCTACCACAGTACTGGGGAAAAGAAATCCATTGGAGAGACTGTGCAAGTGCTCTTAGTCAGCCCTGAATCTCATGGCAGGAAAGAAAGCTCCAAAACCAGTCCAGCCAAACTCATCTAAGCAAAACACCCCTTGGAAGGTGGCACTTTACTGCTAAGTGGTGGCAAACAAAACCATATTTGTGGTGCTCAAGGGGAAATGTTCTCACGTTATACTAGGGGAAGTTCAGATTGGATATTAGGAAACATTTCTTCCCTGAAAGGGTTGTCAACTCTTGGAACACACTGCCCAAGGAAATGGTGGAGTCACCATCCTTGGAGGGATTTAAAAGATGTAGATATGGCATTTGGGGATGTGGTTTAGTGGTGGCTTTGGCAGAGCTGGGTTAACAGCTGTGCTCAGTCTTAAAGGTGTTTTCTAACTTCATGATTCCAGCAGAAACCAGAGCCCAGTACTCTCCTACTCAAAATACAGCAGCAATGCAGTTTGTGTGCTGCTGAAACAAGAAATCAGAAGGGCAAGTTGGCTCCCTCATGGCAAGAGGAACACTAAAACAGCTTGGCTTGGGGCACTAAAACAGCTCAGTTGTCAAACCTGGGCGCAGGGAGCTGCAGAAGAGTCAGGACACAGATGCCATCTTAGAGGAATGAGTCGCTCTGGTCAGACAATAAATCCCAGCTCTGCTCCAACTACTGACTGCAAGTAAACAAGAGCAGTGGATATGAGATAAAACTGCCCATTAAAGTCCCAGATCAGCCCTGCCTGTAGCACTCCAGAGTCCCAGGAGCCACAGGCAGCTCCCCCAGAGCAGCTGAGGTATGTGCACCCCAGGGGCACACCTTGCACCAAATCCCTTGCTGGAGGCTTCGGTTAGACAAGATATCAGCCAGGGAAGGAGTCTGATAAACCTTGGCTGAGTCAAGGACAATAAAGAAGGGAGTGTTGGTGCAACTCCTGCTGTAAAGCACCAAATTCCAGAGGACTTTTATCAAAAGGGATATTTGCATGGAAGTCAAGGGCAGAGCACAGCCTTATCAACCACACAGCCTGGCAGCAGCCAGAGTTTAAAGATAAATTTCCCCTTCCTATTACCTTTCCCTTGTTTTCCATCCAAACTCTTTTCTCTCAAAATCCTCTCAATCCTGAAGCTCCCAATTGGTTATACCACAGTTACTGATCACTCAACTGCAGACACAGGCAGACCTACCCTAGGACAGAGAAGGTGCCACTGCAGGTAACCCAGACCACACACCCAGCAGAGATAAAGCTGCTTCTGGGAAAAGTAGCATTTTAGGTCCTGCAGATAAATCACATCTCCAAGCAAAATGAGCTGCTATCCTCACACCAGTTCCATCACTAAATTAACTCCTCTGGGGCATGACAGTATCTAAGAGAAAAAACCAACTCTTCATGGCTTTATTGGTCAGTCAAAATTCCTGTTGATCTGGAATCTCTCTGTAAACACTGCCGAGAAAGGATGATCTAACTTTCTGCAGTCTCAAAATATGCCAAGAGGATATTAAGCTCTGAATACAAAAGTGTTTATAAAACCTGCTTCAAATTCACATCTAAATGCAAACAGCTCAGGAGTCACCTATAGTTTAATAAGGAAGTGACACACTGCAGTATTTTAGGAAACACTGTGAGACTGTATCAGATTGTACTTTAAAATGCTCGACTGAAGACTGTTAAAAACCACTGTACCAGACTCTCGAGACAAAGGGCAGCCAAAGAGACTCCATGTTCAGCTGAATCAAATTTCAAGGGGCAAATGTACTCTCAGTATTTTGTGCCATCAGAGCCTGTTTCGGTGCCACTGAGAAGTGTCCTCAGCCCAGGCTGTGTTTCCTTCTCCCTCTCTGTGACCAGAATCCAAGACATTTGTCAGGTTATCTCCACAGGGAGCTTCCGGCCAGCTCACAGCACAAATATTCAATTTGAAGAGAAATCTGCACACAAAGCTCTTAATTACCATATTTTATTTTGGCAATATCCTCTTCATTATAAACACTTTCCCTGGTCTCAGCTCTGCAAACTCCCAACTCTCCCCAGACTTAGAGACTCCAGAAACCAGTGCAGACTCAGAAGGAGCTGGAGCAGAGGACAGAGGGTCTGTGCTGTGCCCAACTGCAACCAAATCAAGCCAGACTCTGAAGTGCTTTTCTAACTTTAGCAAATCTTTAAATAAAGATCAGTCATGGTCCAGCCAGCACAATGGCAGCTCTGCAGTGCACTTCCTAATCCCCCAGTATAAGAACAGCCAGGAAAGGGAAAGGGAATGGCAGCTTCCTGGATACAATCTGTTTAGATATCCTTAAAACTATCTGAGCTCTTCTTTGCCTCTCTCCATCCACCCAGCACGACTGGATATTTGAAGAAAAGTCCCTACTGCTCCTCTGGCATTAATCACTTGTTCCATCCACACCAAAGCCATGTAGCCCAACTACTGGCTAATACCAGGCAGATCTTCCTCTAGTCCTACCAGCTCACTCCTGATGAAGGAACTTCCCCTAAAGCTCCACGTCTGAGGCCTGCTCAGCCTCATTCTGTGCTCCACCTAAACTGCACAGAGATGCTCTGACTTCCCTCTGCCGCCCTCTCATGTGCTGGCAAGATGACCTAAAGAATACATTTCCTACCAGAAATCCTCTTCAGCTGAGGGAGGCTGCTGCAAGTCCTCTGAATGTACTGTCTCCCCCCAAAGCAGGGATCACTTCCCACTCAGTCACAGAAAACACCACCCTGGATTTAGAGTTGTGACCCAGCTCCCTGCAGCCAGAGGTCAGAACACAAATCCCATGTTTTCCTAAATCCATGTTGTTTAGGCTCATGGCAATGCTTTATCTTCAGATCACCAGCACTTTCCATGTTGCAGACTAAGTGAATCTTTGGAATACTCACATCCACAGTTGGCAGTGAGACAGTATCACATCCCACATCATGGAGCTGCAGGAGCACTGGGGAGGCATTAGCAAGATTCAATCACCAACCCCCTCCAAGCCAAACACATAAGCAGTGAGTAGAATGTAATATTTGTACCTGCTGAGCCAAGCACTGCAGTCAGAGGGAGATCTAAATGCATCTGTTGGATTAAAGATCAAAAAGACTGCTGTATCTCCCTCCCCCCAGCAACAAACAGGCCCATTAGGGACCAGCACTGGTCACAGAAATTATCTTTCTCCCCTGAAAATGCAGCCTGTAATCAGATGCCAAGTGTCCTAGTTAGAGCAAGAGTTTTCTTTCCATCATGGAAAGAATTTAAAATAAAATAATCATCACTCCTAATTTATATGAGAAAAGTAAATATATGGGTTTATGTTTCAATGGTACTGAATATAAGGAACATCTTCATTATTTCATGTTTCACAAAGTCTTCATAAACCAGCACCATCTTCTCTCCCTGCAAGTCACTATCAACTAAAGCTCTGAAAACCTGAAGTGGAACAAAGACTGACCATTAGTCACAGTCCCATAACTAGAGAATGCTCAAGGGGAATCATGAAGATAAGAACTGTGCCAGAACATGATGCTCAGAGCCTGAAACGAAAGTAGCTCTGGAAGTTTTGCTGTAAACAAAACGAGGAAATAAATCAGGTGTCTGCAAGCTGGTCAGTGTCACACTGCTCCTCTCTGGGCTTGAGATTTTAAAATGGATAAGTCAGAACTACTCAAGTAGAGATCTTAAGTTCATACCTACAGGTAAAACAGAGCCCAGATGGACAGGTGTCTCAAGGGGCCCTCCTAATATTGCGTGCTGTTTTAAAGTTCTTTTACTGCTTTTGCTCAAGGTCATAAAAAAACTTTAAAAAGAACGCACAATATTAGAGGACAGACTCACCCTTGTAAGATTGCTCCAACTCTATTTAAAGGTGCAACTGACCTCCCCAGCAAAGAACAGGCTGGGATGTGAGACAGGGGGAAAGGCAGCAGCCACGCATCGTTTGCAACCTGAAAGAACAAGGGATGTGTTACAGATCAGTTGAAACAGCCCTTGAACTCCTAAGGGAAAGCAGTGCAAAATCACTGCATTAGATGCTGAAAATACCTTTAATTTTGAGAGATTTTTACTGTGGATAAATCTGTACTGTGAACAGTTCCAGATTTTGCACCCACAACAAAGATAACAAAGATGTCCTTAAGCCACAGTTAAGCAGCAGCTGTGTGTCACAGGGATGTGCTCGTGTCACCACCAGAGCATCCAACATCCCACTGATGGTAGAGCCAAGGGAAAAACCCCACATCGCCCCTATTAGAAATTTACTTGGTGAGAGATCAAGGAGGGAGCCAGGAGATCATTCTGCATCCAGATCCTGCTTCTTTTCCCCCAGAGCATCCCTGGGATAACATCAGCACATCACCCCAGCCAGCGCCGTGGCCTGGGGAAGCCTCTCCATGTCTCTTCATATTTCATCTTTGAAAAGAAGGGAGTTATTTTTAAGACAAAGAGCAAGGAAGAAGGATTGCCCGTTTGCTCCTCCAGTCCTGAGAAATCAGAGCTCGTCCCCAGGGGAATTCTGTTGTGCTGTGTTGACGTAACAGGACAAGCTCTGTAAATTCTGTCTCATCTGCTGCAGCAAAACTTACTTTTTTATAGAGAGATACATTAGTTTCAGAGTTCGTTGAAGGGAAAGTGAAATAGAACTGACCAAATATAGCAAGAATACATGAGCAGAAAAAAAAAAACCTTTCCACTCCCAAACACAAGGATTTTCCTCTTAGCCTCACATTTAAAGAAGTCCATCACTATTATCCAACACACCTCCCAGCCAAACAGCCAAATCAGCTCCATGGAGATAATCTGTACTAAGGATTGAACATTGTTTATTAAGCGAGCAGGATGAACAGCAAAGTGTTCTTGCAGTTTAAGGTGGCAGCACACCTGTACTTAATTCCTGCCTCCAATTTAAGCACACCCTTGGAGATGGGAATGGGACAGCAGGCACCTAGCAAGGATAACTGGGATGCTGTGGGTTGCAGCAGGTAACCAAGCACTGAGATCCCTCGACAATGGGATCAGCTGCCTATGAACTGCAGCTGAGAAACAGCATAAAGAAAATCCAGATCCTGTTCTAAGTTGACAGCCCGATACACAGACGCCCTTCTCAGAATAGTCCCTTCAGCTGGGACTGCCCCAGTTTGAACCAAACTAATTCAACCCCAAGTGCTGGGGAAAACTCAGAGCTCTGTGCACCAAGAGCCCCATTTTGGAGGCTGCTCTCACAACCCTTCACTCAACAGGACCCAGAGCATCCCGGACAAGACAAGGTCAAAATCTGCTAAACTGATGGGCTGAAGAAAACGGGCCAGACTTTTATCCTGAACCAAACAGCACAGGCTGCCCAGCTCTCCCAGCTCCCCAAAATCCATTCTCGTCAGTGCAAGGTGCTGTGCCGAGGTGCACATGGACACTCCCCTTGCCCTAGGCATCGAAGCTGTTGGGAAAACAAGGTCAGGAGAAAGTTTTGAGCCTGTCCCAAACCTGCTAAAAGCGCTTTTCTGAGGTTTGTCCAGCCAAATTTCACCTCCTCCCTCCCCAAAAGTAACAGCTTTTGCTGCAGCCCAGCCTTTCCAGCGGTGAAATATACGTCAAAGAAGGGAGAAAGTGGTGGGTCCATTTCCATCACGGGGTCAGGCAGAGCTGGTGAAGATTCCCAGTGCAAAATCTCCACAAAGGTGCCCGCAGGAGAAGCCTTGGGAAGGCAGGAGGATGCCAGAAGTTCTCCAGCCGCCCGGGAGGGCTCCTGCCTGCGCCGGGGAGCGATGGGGGAGAAAGAAACTCCAAGAAGAAGGCAACTTACTCCGTGATCTTCTTCGCCAGCTCGGTGGAGGCTGCGGTGGAGTTGGCCGAGAAGACCCGGTAGCCACTTCTGGCCGCGTTCATCGCTAAAGAGTCATGCAACCCCCGTGGAGCTCGAAAGTGAGAAAAAACAGATTTGTAAGGCAACAACAGCTTCCGTGGCATCCTTTTCTTTCCTCTCCGCCGCGATCACCGCCCCTTAAGGGGTGGGGAGGAGGAGGGGGAAGGAGAGGGTGGGGACCCTTCCGCTACCTATGGACTTGCTGGTCCATTCCTGCGGCAAAGTACGAAAGGGAGGGTGGGAATTATGACTATTAAAATAAAATGGAGCAGCAGTTGCCTTGGGAAGTAAAGGGTAGACAGGCAACGGGCAACCCCACCCCACGCCCACCCAGTGGCCCCTCATGCAACAGGGGAGGGATGATCCTAAAATTAAGGGGGGATAGCAAGGCGGAGAGGGGCTGCCTTGGCTGGAGAAGGTGCGGGTGAGCTGAGGGAGGAAGGCTGGGGGGTTCTTTGTGATGTAGCAGGGCTGGACCGAGCTCTCCGTGGCGGGACAGGGAGTCCCTGTGAAGGGGGAGGTCTTTGTGGGGGATGGGCCCATCCCGCTCCCCTCACCCAGCCGAGCGAGTTCCGCCACCCCGCCAGAGCGCCGCTCCCTCCGCCGCCATCTTCTCGGCGGGAAAAGCCCGCCCCCGCCGCCATCTTAGGTGAGGGCACCGCAGCCGCGCTCCCGTCACGGCGTCCCCTCACCGCCTGCCCGAACTGCACCGGTACCTCGGGAGGACAGCGGCAGAAACGTCCCTCCTCGGCGGATAAACACCCCTCCCGCTGCCCGAGGGCGGCTCGCAGCGCGGCCGCCTCCCGCTTCTGCCCGTCGGTGAGAGGCGCGGGGTGTCCGCGGTGGCTGAAGTGCCCGTGCCGAAGATGGCGGCGGGGGAAACGGAAGCGCGGCGGCGGCGGCGGCGCTCTGGCCCCGCGCTGTGGCGGGGGCGGCGGGAGGACCCGGCCGGCCCGCGGATCCCGCACCTTTTTCCTGGGGGAGCGCTCCCTGCCCGCTCTGGAATCCTCACGGGTACAGGCATTCAATGGCTTAGTTAAACAGAAAAGTTCAGCGCCAGCCCATCTGGCAGAGCGCTGGGCTGAACTTTCCATGCACTACGAGTGTGCTTATATATAGCATATATAACACCTGTAAATTAAATTTCTTAACGCATATAATATAAATAATATACACTTTTATAGATAAAATACACAGCGTATATAAAATATTAAATACATAATATATAGTGTACATATCACATATAATATGCATATTATATGTGTATCGTAATTATAAAGTATATATTATATGCTATATATGTTATATGCATGGAATATATATCTATATATATATAAAGGTGAAACTTGGCTGAACAAATATATATATATAGATATTTACATGTTATTTTAATTTTTTTTTATATATGTACAATGTACATCTCAGCCTTGGCAGCTGGCAGAATGACAGGAGGTGACAACACTGTCAGGATCAGGACGGATGGTCAGGATCGATCAGAGCACCCCACAGTGCAGCAGAAATGAGGGTATATGACAATAATTATGTATCACTGCGAAGGCAAACAGCATTAATTTCATCACCAGCATCACCCCACATCACTCGGTTCACCCTGGAGGGAGAGGTTTTTCCTGGCACTTCTCTAAATTGCTGTGCAATACCATCGTCCCTTGGCCTGTGTCCTCCCAGCTGGGCATGAGTGAGGAGGAGGAGGCCTGGTGGGCTTCGTTCAGGACATGGACGAGGTTCCCCTCCATGACCCAGTGGTTTCCAGCTGCTCCAGCATGTCACAGCTGTGATGGTGCCTCCTGCAGTGCCTCCCTGTCACAGACTCAGCTGGGAGCTGCCATCAGCCCGCTCACACTGACACTTCATTAAAGGCTGTCTCTCTCAAACATCCTCAATGCAAAAAGGAATTATCCATGTCCCCTCTGTATGCCAGCACTGCCCACGGACTGGGATGGAGAGTTTTGTCTTCCTCCACCATACCTGGTGACACCTTACGTGTCCCTGCAGTTCCAGCCCCACTCCTCCCTCCTGCTGTGCCTCCTGCAGGTCCTAAATTCATGCCTTGTCAGAGCAGGGGCTATTCCAGCTCTACTCCCGCATCCCAGCTCGTTCCCCAAGGGGAGGTGAGAGCTGACAGCATCAGCTGCCCAAGTTCACTCTGAGGAGGCAGCACCAGCCAGGCATGGGATTCTGATCAGGCCTCCAGGCTGGCATCATCCTGGGATGAATCCACAACATTCATCAGCCAGAGAGTCCAGACACCCCTCCTGGGTACCCCAACCCCAGGCTGAGAGCAGTCACAGCACCCACGGTACAGAGGTCACTCCTCACAGGCTGCTGCCTTTGTCCTTCAAAACATTTGGTGGGAGCCAGACTTTTTGTGATGTTGGAAGCTTACTGCTCCCTGAGATCCCTCCTGCACCCACCAGAGAAATGGCTGTTCCCAGGGGAGCCAGGGACATCTTGCTGCAGGGACACCCAAGCGGGGAGACATGCCCAAAGGGTGGGAAGGGAATCTTGCCACTCCAGGAGCCACAGAACATCACTCTGCAGAGCTCTCAGCCTCCCAGAGACCTGCTGTTGCCCTCCTCTATAAAGCCCTTCCGTGCCTTTCCTGCCTGGAATCGGGCATGTGGAGAAGGAAGGGCTGTTTATCCCCTTCCCAGCTGGCTCCTCGCTCATCAGCCATGGTATGATGCTGTGGCCTCTGAGTGCCCTCATCCTCTGCTTTGCCCCTGGGTCCCCCAGCACCTTCCTGCTGTCACCATTCCTGCTGCCCAGTGAGGTGCTCAGCCATCCTGGCCATAGGGAATGGAGCTCATCAGCATTGTCACTTCCCTGCCCTTTTCCCAGCTGCTGAGGTTGAGATGCAACAAGTTCATAGGTTCTGCTACAGGGCAACTCCTGGCACAGCAGACAAGGTGTGCACACCTTGGAGGGGCTGGGTGTTCCAAACCCCCCATTCTGTGCTCCTGATATTCCCCCTCACTGAATTACTGGCTTCATCCCTGCGGGGAGAGGCCAAAGCCTCGCAGGAGTGGCCCTGCGAGTCCCACAGGGATGGTTGTTGAAGCTGCAGGGCTGGGATCAGCCCTGGGAAGGGTGGCAGGCAGAGATCACGGTGTTATCACTGCCACAACCAGCCTTTCTCCTGGAAAGGGGAGCGACTCTGATTTCTCTGCGGGCTGAAGGTCACGCTCGGTTTTACAGCCAGGCAAAGAAGAAGAAAGGAGCAATTCTGTTTACTTAGGGAGTCACTAATATCCCAGCTCCTGGCATGTACAGAGGCAGCAGGAACCTCCCCCACAGAGCAGCAGAGAGCGAGGCTGTGCAGCCCTTTATTATTCCATTATCAGCCAGGCAGGATTAGGAGGGCGGGTCAGGGAACAGTGCCGGCTTTGAGCAGCTTTAGCTCCTTTCCAAAGGCTTATCCCGGCTCAGTCTCACTCTCTGGATTCAATTCACTTATTCTCTGTATGGAGGGGTTTGAGTAATGCTGGGGAGAGAGTGGGCACGGGGTCATGGAGCTTTAATAGCCCAGCAGGCAAAACCTGGGAGGTTCCTTTAGCAGGAACTCATTTTGTATGTTTAATTTCAGAGACCAGGGAAGGCAGTTTCTCAGCTCTGCCAACTCCCGCATTGCTCCCCAGGGAAAGCCAAGCCTCCACACTGCTTTTGGGGCAGTTCCGTGCTCGGGACAACCCGGTACTGGGGTGGGACAGCCATTCCAGGCGGCTTCCTGCAGCGCTGGACGAGGTTTTGCTCTTTATTCTTACCCAAGTTTCTCCCTGGAGCCCGGGTGGGGTAGCCAGAGCATACCGATCCCAGCCCGGCAAGGAAGGAGGAGCCGTGGGAACTGAGGCAGCAAATCCCTCTTCTTCTTTCCCAGGCCAGAAATGGGGTCTGGGATGGAATGATGTGTTTGCCCCTGTAAGTAGTTCCACTCTGGGAATGCTGCCCGCCCGGCATCGAGCATCGCCGCAGGGATCACCCCTGCATCGGGATCGAGCCTCCCAACCCAGCCCCAGCCAGGTGGTTCTCATTGCAGCCTCTGACTCACCTCCCAAAAATTCCTGCGCTCACATCATGGCAGGAAACCGCTACCGGGAAGTGGTAAAAGCCCTGGACGGCCTGAAATTCGGCTTCCCCCAGCGAAGGGGGAGATCAAATGACAGACTTTGGCCTCAGTCCCTCTGACGCCAGGGCTTGTCATCGGGGGGGACGTCTCGGCGAGCGAATGGTGGGTGTGTGGTTCCTCCAGACTCAGCAGCTTTTTTGCCTAGCGTTTGGGAGTGTTTTCCCTGAGGAGGCCTGAGCTCAGAAATATTTTAAAGCAAATTATCAGCTGGGAGGAATGAGCTCAGCTCGTCGGCATTGTTCAGGGCTGTGCTGGCAGCTGCGAGAGCTCAGCGGAGGGTCAGCGTTGGGGAAGAGCCCCCAAGAAGTTGCAGAGCCTGGCTGTGATTTAGGAGCTGTCACAAAAAACCTGAGCTCCTTGGAGGCTGAGAATCCTCCCTGGGCCCTGAGAGAAGCTGGATTTTGGGGGAAACCTGCCACCCTTGGGTCATGGAGATAGGTAGAAGGTGCAGCCACTTTCTCGAGTTCTGCAGCAAATAAGTGGCAGAGGCCAGACCTGTGTCCTGGTTCAGGTGGGATGTGATCTCTCAGTCACTCTCCTCCAGGAGATATCTCTGTTAGTTCTGTCCCCTCCTGCTCTGTGCTGGTTCCCCCTGTCAGCCCCAGCCCCACAGGGGCTGATCCGCAGGGTTTGCATGGAAACAGCTCCATCTCTGCACCGGCCGCTCCCGCAGGAGCTGCCTGGAAAGTTCCCACTGCTGCAGTCGGTGCCTGTCCCCCTGCCAAGCCTGCAGCCCTGCCAGCCGCGATGCAGCGCCAGCCGCGCTATTTCTGGCTCCACCTTGAGACACGTACCTTCAGCAGTGGGAACGATGCTAAAAGAGATGGATTCGGGAGGAGTGCATCCCCCTCCCGTTCCCGTCCCCGGGTGGCTGCTGGCGGACGCGGCAGAGCGGGCAGGGATGTGGAGGAGCTGTGTGCCTCGAAGGGAAAAGCTGCAGTTCATCTTGCAGCAGAGGCGCGTCCTCTGCACGCCTCCTCTGGGGCTGTGATGTAGCAGTGGGACCCCGAAATCCGCGCCTTCCCTGTACCGAGAGCCTCAGGTCTCTGCTGCAGGCCCTGGGGGCACCAAGGGTTATGGAAGGCGTGGGAGGCCCCCAGGCTCTGCGCTTTTCCTTCCCAGTGCAAATCAGCTCCTCCAGCAGCTGGGAGAGGAGCAGGAGGAGTCCTGGGCCAGAGGGAGCTGAGGGAGGTTATTGATGTATTTAACCCTTGGCTTCTTGCACAACTCAAGACAAATCTTGTCTGCTGTTTCTGCCTCAGTTTCCCCAAACTCAGGGCACACATCACCTTGCCCAGCGAACCCAGGGCACGGTGCTTCAAATGCACAAACCTTCACCAAATGATGTCTAGAGTCAGATGGGGTATCCTGGGATACCAGAATTCCTCAGGGGACAGGAGCTGGAGGAGTGTTTGCTCTTGAAGGGAGACTGGTGATCATGGTGGGACTGGATGCTCTGCTCCATGGATGAGTTCTCTTTGCAGTGAGGAAGGAAGTGGGGGGATTCTCCGCGGGCTGTCCCCCCATCACGCCGGCTCCATTCCACATCCCCACGTCGCATCCCGGCACTTCCCTCCCACACACACGGCCTGAGCAGCGCCGCGCGGGCGGGAATGGAGCCGATCAGGACAAACCCGACCGGCAGTCGCCTGCCCACAGCTGGGAGCTGCTGAGCACCCTCTGGGCTGCCCTTGGGGTCGAGGAGCCTCGATAAGGCTCTCATAATTAAGATAGCCCCAAACGACTGGTTATCAGCACGGGGAAGGAAGTGATCCCACTTCCGCGTTAGACATCACATCTGGAGGCAAGCAAGTGGTGTCCGTGTGGGACTGGGCTGAATCAGTCTGTGGCTGCGGAGTGCAAAGGGACTTGCCTGGGGCTGGTGGTGGCCACTGCACTGGTCATAGCATGGAGTGGGCATCCAAGGGTGGTACAATATCAGGTCAGTCTTCTGGGAAGTCCCCACAGACCAGGACTGAGATTGAAAAGCCCTGTCTGTGTCTCCCCTGCCATCACAGAGGCTAAGCCTGTGCCAGTCCCATTCCCCATCTGAGACAAACCTGGCTGCAGCCCCCAGCCCTTGGCATCCCCACCATGCACAGCCCTTCCCCAACCCTTCCTGCATTCATTGCCAGCCCTGACACTTAGCCATGAAGCCACTCTCAGCCCCTTTTCCCACAGCACGAGCATGGCCAGCAGAGCCTGGACGGGCATTCCACTCCTATTTAAAGCACAGGCTGGCAGGACAAAGGGGGATCCCTGCAGCACAGGGGCACAGGGCCTTGGACGGATGTAGCATGGTGAGGACAGAGCCCAAAGCAGCCTCATCGTCCCATGGCACCTGCCAGGAGCAATGGGACAGCTGCTCTCACATCCTCCCAACACGAGTCATGCCTTCCTGAGCGGAAATTGAGAGCGAGTTAGTCACCGAGAAGGGTGAGGGGCAGGTCAGGACGCTGCACTCCCCGGCATCCAGCTATTTCCTCCCATGACACCTTGCTGAGGAACCTCGGGCTGTTTACAAACGCTGGACTGTGTCATGGCAGCGGCCGGGGAAGAGGCTGAGCCCGAATCTCACCCAGAATCAGCGGCGAGTGCTGCAGTTCCCAAGCCAAAAGCATCAGGGCTGGGAGCAAGTTTTGCCCCTCTGAGCATCCCTTTGTACCCACAGCACTCAGGGAAGTCTTTCTGGAAAGCGCAGTGCTCCAAATCACAGCATCTCGGCTCTCTTCATAGGTCTGCTCTGGGAAAACAAGACTCAACCATGTTATCTGCCCAGCTGGTTATCCCGTGCCCTCCCTGCAATTTCTTGGCCAGTTCCAGAAGGTTTAAGCAGGGACAGAGGGCTCGCTGCTAATTAAACTGCCCTAAGTGTGAGGAGTGATGCCTCCCTGAGGTGCAAGCTCAAGGTTAGGACAGAGCTACATCCATGGGGAATTGGTTGGCAAAAAAAAAAAAAATCCTTGTTGGGCTGGGCCAGACCCCTTGGAGCCCAGCAGTCCCTTGGGAGGGTGAGGTCAGTCCTGTTGCCAGCAAAAACTGCTGTCAATGGTTTTTGCTAGCTGCCGTGAACAAAAAGCAGCTCCCAGTCTTGCTGGCACCCTCCAGACAAGTCCCCTGGGCTCTGTCCCCAGAGCTCTGTGCCCCAAGGTGGGGTTCACAGCACAGCCCACCTCCCTCCGCGGGGCTTCATGCCCATGGCAACCTCCAAACCCCACGGATACCTGATGGCGAGCCACCAGTAGTGGGTAGGACATCATCCCTCTCCATCCTCCCTCCTGGAAGTGTCCCACGCCGTCTACCCACTGTTCTCACCCCTCGCCGTGCCTCGATTTCTCCAGGCCCCCACTTCATTCCTCTCATGCTTGGACAGATGCAGAAATGGTATTAAAACGTTGTTCAGTCCAACGTGGGGGCTCCAGGGACACCTGCCAGCGCCCATCCGTGCCTTCCTGGGAATTATTGTGCAGGAACTGGGGCGGGGGTGGCTGCCGGCTGCTCTGCTCCCCTCTCCCGGCGTGACCGTGGGTCTGTTCCTCGCCATCCCCAGCACCGTGGGAGCACCCACGCCAGACACCCACCCCGGCAGCGCAGAACCACCCGCGGCAAACCCACGGCGTCCCTTTGCCCCCGCCCGTCTGCAGAGCCGGTTCCCCCGCGGAGCACAGCCCGGAGCGCGGGGCGGCGCTTGGGGAAACTGAGGCAACTGGCGGGGGGGTGTGGGGGGTACCGGACCAGCCCCGGGACGGGCCCCCCTCGGCGGGGGAAGAGGTGGCCGGGGGGTGGGTGGGTTAAATTTTTATGAATGGGGCCGCCCCGCCTGCCATCGCCGGGCGTCAGCAGCGAGCGGCGGCGGGCGGCGCTCCCCGGTGCCTCCCGCTCCGCTCCGCGCCCGCTCCGCCGATGGCCGCCGGCCGCCGCGCTCCCCCGGAGCCCGGCGGGGGCCCGGTGCTGCTTCAAGGCATCTTCGGCGCGGGGCCGGCCCCCGGTGCCGCCGCCTGCTCGCTGACCCTGACGGCCCGGGAGCTGCAGGTGCGGCGTGCCGGCGGCTGCTCGGGCGGCTCGGCCGGTCCCGACGCCGCGCTCCGCCTGGCCGACTGCGTGGGCTCGGCCGCCTTCCCCGCGGCCGCGGCCGCCGCCTGCTTCTCGCTGGTGTGTTACCCTCTGCGGGGGCCGCGCTGGGGGCCGCCCGCCCGCCAGCGCCTGGAGCGGACCTTCCGCGTCTCCCGGGGTCCCGACGCCGAGGGCAACCTGCGCATCGCCCAGGCCTGGAGCCGCCGCATCCGCGAGCTCGCCGTGCCCGCCGTGCCCGCGCAGGACGGTGAGTGCCGAGTCCCCCCCGCGCCCGCCCGGCACCGCTGCCCGCGGGGTTCGCTGCGCCGGGGCCGTGCGGGGGTCGCGGTCGCGGTCGGGGTCGCTCCGCCGCCGGGCCCCACGCGGAACGGCTGTGACCGAGCCGCGGGCGCTGCGCGGTGTCGCGTTCCGGGGGCACGGGAGGGGACACAGACGGGTGGTGACCCGCGCCCCCGTGGGGTCACTCGAACACCCCCTTCCCCCCACTTTCCCCGAGTCTGGGGGGGACAGGGACATCCCGTGTCTATTGTTTCTCTCCCCTTTCACCCTTAAGGGACGTGGTCACACTATGGGGGCCCTTTGCACACCCCCCATCCCCCCCATTGCTCCCGTTCGATAACTCCAAAGCTCCAAAGGGCAGCATGATCCAAGAAAAAAAAAAGTAATCATTGCTGACGCAGGCAGGACGGGAGCCAGGCACTGTCCCCAGCAGGTCCCATCCATCACTTGGGATTTGGGGTCAGACAGATCCCCCCAGGACCCCTGCGGTCCAGTGGGATCTCAGGGCAGCCTGGTGGGGTCTGTGTTTCTGATCCTGCTCCCCTCGGGAGCTGTCAGTGTCTGCAAGGGGAGGGTCCTGCTCGGGGGCCGCGTCCCCCAGCTCCCGCAGGCAGGGCAGGGCGTGCTGGCAGATAGTTGAACATCTGAGCAGAGATTCAATTATATGCACTACTTCATTTATTTGGCTGTCCAGTCGCTCTGATCAGACTTGGAAATTAAGAGGCATGCGGTTAGAGGGATCCTGTCAAATCACATTTAGCCCATCTCTTCCTTGCTTGGATTTTAAAATGCAGCTCTTTTTTTTACATGACCTGCAGCTACAAAACAACTTTCTGTCTCTCTTCCTAAAGAATTACAAAAAAATCCAGTGGAATGGGGTGAGGGCAGAACCAGTTCCCCAGCTCTATTTCCAGCCTGAACTCTGCAGCTGGAAGTCTCCAAGCGCTTTCCAACCCTCGCCCTGTGAGCAGGCGGTGCGAGGGTGCCGGGGCAGGAGCAGCTCGTTGCATGCAGGGCCCTCAGGGCAGTGGGGGGAAGGAGGATGGGAGGAGGCAGTGTAGAATTTGCAGTCCCTTTTCTCGCTGAGGACATCAAGATTTGCAATCCTCCTCCCTCATTTTGGAACAGAGTTTAAAATGCCCCTCGTCCACACCCTGTGCTCGCACGTGCCGGCAGAGAGGCCTGTGCAGCACTGATAAGGCCCTGCTGGGAAGCTGTGGGTGAGTCCGTGCAGAGAGTCCTGTCACCCTGTCCCCATGAGGAGGGGACCTGGGGAGCCACCAGCCATCCCATCCTGGTGCTGTTGCAGCTCCAGCATCCTCTGGGATAAAAGCCCTGTGGAGGGCTGCAGCAGGGATGAAGGGATGATTCCCCCTCCTCGTTTCACCCCAAGGAATAAACAGAAAGTTCCTCAGCAACTGATAACCCCAAAGCTGGGGTTGCCTGCAGCATCTCCCAAACTGCAGCTACCCAGGAGGGAACAAACTTCCCCCAGGCTTGTGTCCCAAAAGGGAAATCCAGCCCCAGGAAGCTCAGCCCCAGCCTTATTCTGCCTGGCACACTTGCTCCTTGTGCCCAGAGAATTTCCAGAAGGATGCAGAGATGCAGTGGAGTGGCTTGGGCTGCAGACAGCGGAGCTGTGGCAGTGTGGTCCCGGCCTGAGCACAGCCAGGACACATCACATGGGAGGATGTGGGCAGAGGGAGCAGAGTTTGTGGCACAGCTGGAGCCCCTTCCTCCTGCTGACTCAGATTCTGCTCTACTCAGCATTTGAGGCTGGAAGTGACCACACTGTGCTGGGAAGTGGAATCTTGCTGGGATGCCAGGGACTGGCCGGTGTTGTGCAACAGGAAGGGTTGGATGGCTCAGGATGCTGCTGAAATCTGTCTCCCTGTGCATCACCATCGCTGGGCTCCAGCTCTGATCCAGTATCCTCCAGTTCCACCACTGGGCTGAGCCTGGTGCTGCTGATGTGACCAGTCTCACACTGGGATCACTCCTGTCACTACTCACAGCCTGGTACCAGCAATCTGTCCCTTGGCAGGGAGTCGTGGCATCCCTCTGTGCCCTGAGCAGGGTTTGTTTTCCCCTCCAGCCAAGAAGCTGATCCTTGTGTCCCAACCTTTTCCTTCTGCCCAGAGGAGGCCACAGGGCAGCACTTACAGGTCTGGGCAGGATTTTTAGGCAAGACTCAGCTGCAGCTCCATGTGTGTAAGAAGCCATGTGCCTGGTTAACACTGTGGGGTTAAAAACTGCTTTTAGGCTTTTGAAGTGCCTTTGGCTTTTGCCTTTCAACATCCAGGGCTTGAGGAGGGAAAGAAAGAGAAAAACTCCCAGAGAGAAAGCAGCTGGGGCTTGGACTCAAACCCTGCATGGGCGTTTGTCTGCATTTGCTCGCAGGGGATTTAGTGCCTGTGGAGACCAAGGAAGCTCCAAAGGGCTGGGAGCAGGGTCATCCCAGCCCTGGGGTTGCTTTTTGTTATCCTTGACCCAAGCTGGAGTGGCCTCTGCTCTGGGTGCTTCACTGCTTTCCCCCAGGGCAGCTGGTCCCTTTGTGTCTGGAAGCCATTGATAAGGGGCTGGGGAGGGTGGAGGGGGGAGCCACTGGCCCTGGGCAGCGGTGGGGAGAACCAGCCTGGAGCCAGTGCCTGCAGCCAGCCTGGAGCCACTGCTTGGAGCCATCACCCAGAGCCAGGCTCAGCCTTGGGGCTCTCGCAGGCAGATCTTTGTTGAGGATTTGGTGGCAGGTCCCAACAGCTGGTGAGGGGACAAGGAGGTGTCCTAGAGGGTGACAGCACCACTGAGCTATATCCATGGGGCCAGAAAGTAATCCTGGTGATGATGAAGTCAGCAGAGCTCTGTGTGCTCTCAGGGCTGGGACAGGCATGGAGATGGGATGCTCCAGTCCCACCTTGCTCCAGGCAGCTTGTGGAGCTCATGACCATGACTGGTGTGATGCTAGATGTCACCCAGGAGAGGTGACACATGTGGTGTCCTGCATGGCCCCATGTTCACCTCTCCCTGCCACTGTCCCCACTGTGGGTGGCAGGAGGGGTTTAGCTGTAGAACCCCAGCTTGTGTGTTCAAACAGCTCAAATCACTGCACGTGTGCAGATGAGGTGGGGGCACCCCCACACCACGGGGGCTCAGAGGGGATTCCCAGCCCAGGACAGTGCTGGGAAAGGCCTTTGCTGTCCTGACTCAGCAGCTCTTCCTGCTGAGTCAGCAGGTGCAGCCTTGTGCAGGGCCCATGTGCTGGGGTGGGCACCCACACCCCCCTGGGCCCAGGTCACAGCTCAGGGGGCACAGGGCTGGTGGGGACATCCCAAACAACCCCAAAACTGGCTCCTCCCTGCAGAGCCAGGGATCTCCAGAGGCGCTAGGGGAACCTGAGGCCACCACCCTTCCTAACTTCAGGGTTTGGAGTGCCCAACAGCACCCGAGGTTCCTGCCTTCCTCCTCTTCCCCGTGCTTCCCTCACAGGGCAGCTTAGTGGCCTCTCCCTGTCCCCCTGTATGGGGACCACTGGGCTTGGGAAAGGAGGGGCTGGAAGCAACTGGGGAGGCAGAGGGATGGGACCCCTGCCAGGCTTGTAATTACAGCCCAGCCGAGGCCCTCGCAGGCGAAACCTGAGCCCCGTGGGGAGCAGGGGAAGCAGGAGCGTCCGTCTGCCAGCACAACTGTCTGTCCTGGCCCCGCTCCAGCTGGGTGGATGCAGGGAATTGGGACCTGGGGTTCTCATCCCCCCACTCTAGTATGGCTGGAGTGCTGCAGGGCTCCATACTGGGTATGAACATCTCTGCTGCTTGTGGGGAAGCTCAAATGAGTCCTTGCAGGCCCCTGTGTCCTGTCTCTGCCACCTCTCCAGCATTCCCAGCAGGGACTCTCCATCCCTGCTCACCCCCGTTGCCTCTGGGTAGGGATGCAGCCCAGGGAGCTTGTGAGGATGGGGGAGGGCCAGTTCCCCTTCCCCTTTTGGTTTTGGCAAATGCTGCCCTGGCTGGCAAAGCCCTCCCAGAGCAGGGCCATGACCCAGCACCCTGAGCCCCCTGTCCCCCCCAGGTGACAGCTATGGGGTGCTGCCCCGGCCCTGCCACGCGCTGGTGCTGCTGAACCCACAGAGCGGCTCTGGCCGTGCCCTTGATGACTACCAGGCAGTGGTGCAGCCCATGCTGGCCGAGGCAGACATTACCACCACTGTCTTCGTCACTGGTGAGTCCATGAGCAGCTCCTCCTCTTCCTCCTCCTCTTTCTCCTTTCCTTGGGATCCTACCTGGGCCCTGCCACGCGGGGTCAGGTTCCTCCCAGCGCCTTTGACTCTGCATCAGCACAGCTCTGGGTCCCACAGGATGTTGCGCTTGAGGAGTGACTGCCTTGCCTCCTGCATCCCTGGCTGGGGTCACCATCTGGGGCCGGGGTCACAGTCTGGGGCTGGGGTCACGGTCTGGGGAGTGGCAGCAGGAAGGGCAGAGGGATGGAGGGTGATGCTCCAAACCTCTCCACTTTCCCCAACAGAGAGACCCCACCACGCGCATGAGAAGGTGCGAGATGAGGACCTGTCGCAGTGGGACACGTTGGTGGTCATGTCTGGGGATGGGCTGCTGTTCGAGGTGAGGGCACCACGGGGCTGGGCAGAGAGCTCGGAAGAGGGGATGCCTGGGGCAGGAGCCAAGCTCTGAGTCACAAAGTCAGGCAGGGAATGGCAAAGGAGAGACAGCACCAAGCTTGGAGCAAAGCAGCCATCGCCTCTGTCCTGCTCTGGGCGGGGACACCATGGGCTCTGCTCCCCCCGGGCTGGGCTGGTACCTTGGGTACCACTGGCTCGTTCATCCCTACAGGTGGTGAACGGGCTGATGGAGCGTCCTGACTGGAAGGAGGCCATGAAGAAGCCACTGTGCATCCTGCCAGGAGGCTCTGGGAATGCCCTGGCTGCCTCTATCAACTACTATGCAGGGTGAGTCCCAGCCCTGTGGGGCACCCACTGCCCCCCTGCAGGGCTGCACTGGAACCAGGCGGGGATGAGGAAAGAGAAAGACTGTGTGGGGCTCCACCCCGGGGAAGGGTGCTGGGATGCTAATGGGTGCCTGGCAGGGTCCTCACTCCCCACAGGCTGGTGCAGCACAGCCCCAGCTGTGAGCAAGGGATTAATCCCTGTGTATCTTACTTCCCCCACTCCCTTTTTCTGGGCTCAGAGACTGGGAAAACATTAACCCAAAGGACCCACCCCAGGCACAGCCAATCCCACGATGTGGAGGACCAGGATTGCCTGATTCAGTTCCCTCTTTCAGGAACTGGTTTTTATCCCTCCCATCCCCAACAAAACTACTCCCAGCAGCTGTTCCTGAGGGACACTGTCACCCAGCTGGGACATGCCCCAACCATGATGCAAGGGTGGGGTCTGCACGTAGATGCCGGGGCAGCAGGAGGGGTCCTGAGCTCCAAACTCACCCTCTCCATCCCTCACAGCTACGACCACGTCGCCAAGAAAAAGCTGCTGACGAACTGCACCTTCATCCTGTGCAAGGGGCTGTACACGCAGATGGACCTGGTGTCTCTGAGCACGGCCTCGGGCAAGCGCTTCTTCTCCTTCCTGGGCTTTGGCTGGGGCTTCATCTCGGACGTGGACATCGACAGCGAGAAGTACCGCTGGCTGGGCAACGCCCGCTTCACCCTGGGCACCCTGCAGTGCCTGGCCAAGCTCAGGGTGTACCAGGGCCGCCTGTCCTACCTGCCCATGGCCACAGAGCAGGGCAGCTCCCCGGCCCCCCGGGACCCCCGCGCTCCCGTCACCAATGGCCACATCCCGCAGCCGGCGGGGACGGACGCGCCCGGCTCGCTGCCCCCCGACTCGCTGCTGGTGCCGCTGGGCCAGCCCGTGCCGGCGCACTGGACCGTGGTCCCCGAGGAGGAGTTTGTCCTGGTCTATGCCATCTACCAGTCCCACCTGGGCACCAACCTGCTGATGGCACCGGCGGCCCGGCTGCACGACGGCTGCATCCACCTCTTTTACATGAAGGCCGGCATCAGCCGCTTGACGCTGCTGAAGCTCTTCCTGGCCATGTCCAGGGGGACCCACCTGGACTTGAACTGTCCCCACCTGTGCTACGTCCCCGTCCGGGCGTTCCGTCTGGAGCCGCGGGTGGCCGCGGGCATCATGACAGTGGATGGGGAGGCGCTGGCCTGCGAGCCCGTGCAGGGCCAGGTCCATCCCCGCCTCTGCCGCGTCCTCAGCGGCTCCTGAGCTCCCCGTTCGCCCTCCCTGCAGCGCTGAGCTGCCGGCACGGCCCGGCGCGAGGGTGGCAGAGCCTTTCTCCCACTCAGGAACCCCCTCCTTCCATAGCAATAGGTCTTGGGGGGGGGCGTGGGGCTCATCCCCTCGCTTGCCCCCACGCTTAGCTTTACCCCCTTGGGACAGCCAGTGCTGTTCCAAATATGAGCCACAAGCCCCATCAGGTACTCGGTGCCGGCGAGATGCCAGCGTTGTTTTATCCTGGTACGAGGTCCCGGCCCCCAGGCGGCTGCGCCGGCACAGCCCCGTCCCCTCCCCGGCTCGGACGCACACGGTGGCATTGCTGTGTCCCCGCCCTGGAGCCAGTGCCACCCCCCCAGGGAGGGTCAGGACCAATAGATCTAATACAATAAACCGACTTTTTAAAGAATGTTTCTACCCAAAGCTTCCTGTAGAAGCGGAGTTTATTCTTGTGAGAAATGCAAAATAAATATCTAGCGTTTGCAAAAAAAAAAAAAAAAAAAAAAAAAAATTCCTTCCTAGGTTTTGAATCCGAGCTCACGGCTGCTGTCACGGGCTGGGCTCACCCACGGCCCGGCTACGCGGACAGCAGGACAAGGTTTAGCTCAGCACCGCAGCCCTTTGCTCCCTGATATCCCGGGGCCGGGAGCAGCACGGAGCGGGGGGCCCCGGAGATGCTGAGGTTGCAGGACAGGGAGCATTGCTGCCACCACCCACTCCCATTTTTGGGGTGCAGCGATGCCTCCCTGCTCAGCCTCGTGCTGGGGCTGATCATACCCAGGGAGCTCAACCCTGCAGTGACACTTGGGGACATCCTGGGGAAAGTTGGGTGCCTCTGAGCGATAGCAGGGAAGGCAAGGAGGGGTCGTTGGAGCTCCCGGGTTTGGCTTTCTGCCTGCACAAGGGGCCCTTTGAGGGGGCTCTTGCATCCCTTTTCTTGGGCTGCCCGGGGCCAGCTGGAGCCCTGCTACAGGTCCCTGCCCTGGGGCTTGCTTGGGGGGGATTACTCAGCCTCTTTGGTATAAAATTGCAGTAATTAAACCTCATTTTCAGCGCTCAAGTACAAAGCAGAAGAATAAACAGTGGTGGCTGTTTGCATTTATTCAACTGCAAACTATGCAATTAGGATGGCAGATCAGGGAAAGAAGAGCACGATTGTCCTCCCCCCATGGCCTCACTTGCTGATGGAGAGGAGCCCATGAGCCAGCAGGGCAGGCAGCAGCTGGGAACCACCCCCCAAAATAAAGTTATTTCCCCCGGGGCATCGGGCCAGGTGTAAAAACAGGCTGAGCAATAACTCTCCAACCCTGCTGAGCTGCTGGAGGGAGAGCCCATGGCAGGGGATGCGCTCAGAGCTCTCGCTGTCTCTGTCAGAGGACACGGATCAGCAGAGCGGAGCCTTTCAGGCTCACAGCCCCTGAATGGCTCCCCGCAGGCTCCTCCCGGGGTCCTGTGTGGCTCTCAGCAGCAGGTTGGCCGGGATCGCCCTTGCCCGCCCTTTCCCTTTTCCTTTCACAGCTCTGCCATCGCCCATCTGCTTCCAAAACCGGCTGGACGGCAGCAAAGGGCTCTTAACGGGGAGCCCCCGGCTCTCCTCCCGCACAGTCCCTCGCTCCCGGGACCGAGGGAGGGGGCAGTGGGTGCTGCGAACAACTCCAGCACACCGAGACACTGCCCGTGGCGTGCACTGGCACCTCGAGCTGCTCCTGCAGGCTGGGGGGACCAGGGAGGGCTCCCAGGGGGACAAAATCTAAGTCAGGACTCCCGACTCCACATCACTGCTCCAGATTCCAGCAGCACCCGGCAGGTGCAGGATGCCCTTGGCCCCCAGCGGCTCAGACACGGCTGTGTCCAGCCCCATCCATCACACACTTACCTGTGTGCTGAGGTGAGGAGCAGGGCAGGGCAGAGCTCCCAGCAGCCTACCAGGCTGGGGGGCTACAAAAGGGTTTTTTTTTTGCCTGAGTCTGGCCATGATCACTGAAGCTGCCGGGAAGCCGCGCTGGGGCACACACTGAGCCACCCGCATGCACCAGGCACCAGCAAGGACCACAGAAAACAAAAAAACCCCAGCCTGACAGACGCCCCGTGTAAATCAGGGTCTTGGGGAACAGTTTATAGAGAACCACAGAGGCAGCCCCTCCCTGCCTGGACCCCTCCGGACTCTGCTTCAGCCAGCGGGACCCTGTCCAGCCCCGCGGTTGGCGCAGGGATGTGCCGGAGACAGGCAAGTGCCAGAAGCGTGGCAGGGGGTGCTGGGGGAAAGAAAGAGACAACTCACAGAACTACTCACAGAGGCAAAATTTAATGGCAAGTCATCTTCCCTCCTTTATTACACCTTGGTTAGCCAAACAAAAAAAAATCTGCAGGTAAAAAAAGTTTTAATGGTCACACAGCACTTTATACATATAAGCAACCAAGCATCCACATCTGCACGTGAACGACACACCTCTAAGCATGGCCTCAAATAGTCAGGTTTGTTTTTTTATTCATTAAATACTGTACAGAATCAAGGCTACAAACTGATTTTGTAATGCTTCTTCCCCCTCCCCAGCACTTAAAACAGTTACAGGCTGCTCTCATTTGTACATCACACAGTCGTGTAGCCAGTTTTAAGGCTAACAATATGCATCATGCTTTGGCTTTTTTTGTGTGGTTTTTTTTAAAGGTTTTAGCCTTTTAAATTTTGTTACCCTTAAATATTACATACATACACAAAAAATTACATAGCTGCAGTGTGCTCACCACCAACCTCATCACCCAGGAGCTTCACATTATCAAAAGCTTTAGAAAATTTGTAAACCTCTGTGCACGCTTGGGTTTGGGACAGCTGCAGAGAGCGAGCGGTGCCGGGGGAGCAGTGTCCCCTTCCAGAAGGCCAACATCCACCTCCTCGGAGAGAGCCCAGCCTGTGCAAAAGCTCTTGTGTAGGATCAGAGACTTTTTGGGCAAAGGGGAGGACGTGGTGCCTGCCCAACCCCTGCCCTGTGAGATGAGAGCTGCAGAGTAAAGGAGGGAAAAAGGGAAGCCTACAGCTCCTCCATCCCCAGTGGGTTTCTCCCTCCCTCCGTCCCTGGTCCTGTGGCTCTAGGGGCAGCCACAGCCTGGCTCTGGGGACAGAGGGTGTCAAGTGTCTGGATCACGAACCGTGGTTGTGCCTGGAATCAGCCTCTGTGCCTGTCCTTCCCTGCCCTGGAGCAGTGACCCCAGCCCTCCGAGCCGCTCCCGTGCTCCGCTCAAAGGGATCCATTCACTCCCGTGGCCATGGTTACAGCTCCCAGCACCTCTGCACCCCTAAGCAGCATCTGCCCGACCTCGCACCTGCCAGGCAGGGAGAGCGCCCGGAGCAGGGCTGGAGCTGCTGCACACATAATCCACCCACAGAGCAGTGTCTGGAGAGCTCTGCAGCCCAGGTATTCATCACAGCCAAGCCCTGCATCCTCCGGAGCACCGGGAGAAGGACGTGTCTTCCAAAATCTCAATGCTGGATGGGGACATGAGAAGGGCTTTCTTTGTGCAGTCAGCCCCTGGCTCAGGAGCATCACATGGGGCAGCAGGAAAGCACAGGGAGCTGGGTGGGATGGATTTGGGCTGGTGGGTACAAAAAGCACCGCACCAATGTGCTGGGACTCCCACTGTTGTGTTTCTCACCACAGCCATACTGAGCAAGAGCAGAAACAAAGGAGAGCTTTAGCTCCATCCTTACCTCTGGCAGAGCCATCTGCTCAGCCCGACTCCTCCCCAGGAAGCCTGGCACCACTGCCTCCCTGTGCAGCTGCAAGGACCCTCCCTGACACACTCTGCTCCCCATGGATGCTACGTGGGTGCCTCTCCAACACCTGGGCACTGGGCAAAGGCAGCAGGGCTGGAGTGTGACCACCCAGCTTCAAGTGAAGGTGTGTGCAGACAGGAGCAGAGGCCTCAGGAAGGGGACTAGACCAGGGGACTCTGGCAAGTCACTGCTTCAAAGTGCTCATGGTCACCAGCTCAGGCTGTGAAACACAGGTTGCCCTCACCAGGTGTCCCCCAGAGCATCCAGCAGCACCGTGGTTGGGATCAGGGATGGGAAGTGCTGTGCCCACAGTGCTGCTGGCCACAGCCAGCTCACCATGGGAAACGGCTGGCAAGGGAAGGAGCTGATAACAGCCCAAAACAGCGCTGCTGTAACAGCACAGGAACCAGCACAAGCCGGTGCTGCCAACAGAGCCTTGCCATGACACAGCTTCCCTGGGGTGACCCTGGCTCCCAGGGCTCCTGAACACCCGTGCACAGCTGGATGAGGGAGCAGCAGCCATGTCAGATTCATCCAGGTCACAAAAGGCCCCAGGAGCACTCGCTCACTCGCTGCTGCCTGCCCAGGTGAGGCCAGGATCCAGGGTGGGTGTAGTGCTGTGTGACAGCCAGGATGGCTGGGAACAAAAGACACAGATACCTAAGCAAGAAACGAGGGCAGAACCCTGAATCCCATGTATTTCTAGAATACAGGCATGCATGGTGGGGAAAGGGAAGTTTGCCTCACTCTGGAGAAAAAGAAGTGGGGATGGCTAAACTTGCCTCCAGGAGACTGACCTGGAAAGTAGCAGAAGTGGAAAGTCTGCAGCACTCGCAGGGCAGCATGAGTGCCAGTGCAGAGCTCTGGCCCTGCCTACCAATCCCAACTGGAAGAACCTTGTAGCAATGGTGAACAACTAAGACTAGAGCAACTCTGTATGGTGTAGACAACTCCAATGCAAACACAATCCAATGTCTAAGTACAGATAAGCTGGGGTAAACTTCATAGAACCCATGGGAACGCCAAGAAAAAGAAAAGACTAGGAGGGCATCGCCCTTCATTTCCAGAAACTACAGCAATCCCTTCTCCTGGCTGGAACCCCACCAGAACAAACTGCTGGGTGTAGTGCTGGGTGGGAAGAGTCCTTGTGTGGAAAGGTGCCCCAAGATGAAAGTGCAGAGGGAACGTGGCTGCAAGACTGCTTCTGTGCAGGTCTCAAATCTTACCATTGCAGGGTCAAACTCGCAAGAAGAGCATGTACATGGGACAGGGGGAAGGAAGAGGGGTTGGGGGCAAAGAGTTATTCATGCTTAAACAACCTTTCCTCAGAGGAGCAATCAGGCCTACCACCTTCTTTGGAACAAACCAAGCTGAGGAAGAAAAGCTGGAAGGAGAAGCCAGTTGATTGGTAACAGCATTTGCCAATTTACTTTCTGCTGCTTTCCCTTCTCCCCTGCACCTGCCTGTCCCTAACCTGATGGTTTATTTGTCCTCTGTCCACTCTGGGATGTTGGCCCCTGCTAAGGCAGCCCGGTACTGCTGCAAGACACCGCGGATGCTTTTAATGAACCCCTTGGACAAAGGGAAGAGGGGAAACCCAATGTCAGGGTAACCGCTCTTCTCTGGCAGGAAACTCCTGTAGCTCTTTCTCCTTTTCTTTGGTTTCACACTGGGCTGCGAAGCAGAGTCCTGGGCAGCCTTCCCCTCGTCCGTTCGGTCTCTGGCCAGGTCCCCCCTGGCTTGGCCTGTGCTCTCCGAGTCTGAGTACTGTTGGAGGTCACCAGCACTGGGTGTCGTGGTCGGGAACTCCGACTCGTCCAGCTCCTCCTTCCCGTCCAGCGCCGAGTCGGACAGTTCTGCAGCCACCCCCTGCTCCGAGCTGCCCTCTGCCAGCGCCCCCGCCGTGTCCCCGGGGCTCTCGGCCAGGCTGCCACCGGCGCACAGGAGGGAGGCAGAGTCCGCCCCGTTGGCCTGTTCGTGGCTGCGCTCCACCAGCTCGTTGGTCTCCAGCCAGGACTCGATGCGGGACACCAGGCGCCAGCCGTTGCAGCGGAAATGCTCCCGGATCTCGTGCTCGAAGACCTCGACGGGCCGGCGCAGCAGCTGCATCATGGACTGCACCACGCGGATCAGCGTCATCTCGTTGTAGCAGCGGCTGTTCTCGTAGCCCTCCTGCAGCCCCCGGTCGCTGTCGAAGCCTGCCTCGTTGTAGTAGGGCTCGTTCACCAGGATGAGACCTGCCGGGAGAACGGGACACCGAGGGGTTAAGGCAGGAACGCCAGGGAATCGCCATCCCCTGCCAGGCCACTCCTGCCAAGAAGATCAAGATTAAGGGTCAAGCACGGCCTAGGCTGAACCCCCAGAACCTGCAGGATGCAAACGACTGGTGCTGTAAGGGGAGCATAGTGTGATGTGGTAGGGACTTCGGACTCTGCAGGGAGTGGCAAGTTCCTTGGCTGGCAAGAACAGCCAGCACAATGCAGAGGGCACACAATAGCAGAGGAGGTGAAAAGGGCAGGAAGGGAGAGGTTTCACAGCTTCTTTCACTTCCCTCCTGCAAAAAACCCCACAGACACAACAAAAGCTTTTATTTTCCTCCTCCTCTTAACCAGAACAAAGGCCAGACTGCAGCAACAGGCTTTGAGCTGGCTAGGTTCTGCTCTATCCAGCAGAGTCCCATCACACAGTGCAGTTCTGAGACACAGAAGACTGTGACAAGTCACCTTTACCAAGATTTCTCCTGCTTATTTCTGGTCTAATGAAATTACGGGTATGTAGCAACAGCCCCAGCACCGCCAGGCTGCTGGCAGCCTGCCAGAAGTTGCATTAGCGCTGGGGAGAACATGAGTCTCTCAAAACCCAGGCAGCAGGAGAGGAGATTTTCCCCTAACACCAAGTTGCTCCACTGAAACATTTAGTATTTCATTTTCTAAATTTGGATCCTTGGCTTTGGAAACGAGGGAAGGCTTTTATTGTGGTGTCCTTCCCTCACAGGAGGATACAGGTGGACTGTGGGAGTTCAGAGGAGCAGGAGTTGCCTCCAGTCAGCAGGAACCCTTGCCCTGTGCCAAAGGTTTCTCATCACATGCCTGAGCTCCCTGCACAGAAAATCGTCTATGAGGAAGTTACGTGATTTAGTCTGTCTGCTCCCGAACTGGATAGGGCAGAGCAAAGCCCCATGGCAGGAAGCCCTGGGGCTCGTCCAGGCACACCCCTGATTATTCTCTGCTTTGGTAGGAGTATAAACACCAGCATCATGTGCAAAACATGCCCCATGTAGGATGGGCGGGTGACTCAGTGGGGATAAAAAAGTCCTGCAAACGAGGCCCAGTTTAGCAACTTCAACTAACTTTGGTAACAGGCTGAGGACACGGTGCTTCACCTCTGTCAGCTCAGAGTAACAAGCAGGCAACTCTGTGCTTGGCTGCTGCAGTGAGAAGAAGGGAAAGCATTGTGTCAGAGCTCTGGGATGCAGCCAGAACTCTGGGCATGAGAAAACTTTGGCACCTGCTTCCACGGCTAAAGCAGAGAGATAAGGACACTGCTTTGTCCAGCAAGGTGAGAGCAAAAGGCAGCACTAACCCAGATGGGGTGGCAGATCCCAACTGTGTGCCCCCCATAAGCCAACAGCCCTTCCTCCCTCAGCCTTTTCCTGCCCCACAGGCTTGGCAGGAGCATTTACCTTGGATGGAGATGAGTACTTGAAGGAGACTGGATTTACTGGTCCACCTTTCTGTCCCCTGAAATGCATATACAAATATGTTAAAGGACTAAAGCACCATCAGTTTGCTCAGTGACTATTATCAGATGAAGTGAGGCCCCAGCTACTCTGCATTCCTGTTGCTGACATCCTGTGGCTCACGGCAGCAACAAGGAACTGACTCCACAAGCACGTGATGTGCTGGTGTCCCATCTCAACAAGACATCTCTCCGTTATTTTTTTACCAGCAGCACACTCCCTCAGGCCAGTTCTGTCTGGAACTATGTAACCTTACACACCAGCCATCAGTTCCAACCCCTCCTCAGCTGCCCTGTCCTGCTCAGAACATATTTCCCTGGCTCTGCTTATTCCAAGTTTCCAGCTGGACTTTGTACCACGCCACATGATTTGTCCACAGTGTGGAAGACAGAGCCCTAACCCACAGGCACACTCCATGCTGGTGTTGGCATCTCTGCTATGACTGGTCTGACCACAGACTTCTCATTGAAGAGAGACAGTTGAGCCAAGTACAGACTCAGAAAAAGCCAAACTACACGAATTATCTGCTCCAGACACCTAAACCAGAGCCCAAACCCCAGCTCAAGCACCACTCAAGAGAGAAGTCACCCAGGAATGGTAGGAAGTGACTCGTTCCAAAAGCAGACCAGCACAACCCCTGCTCCCCAGGAACAGGTGGATGGTGGCATTACCTTGCCTATCCAGGTCCCCAGGAGGCTGACACACACTTTGCCATTGTCGTACAGGTTGGGATTCAGTCTCCCACTGCACTGGGAGAGGTAGCGGAAGAGAGGCGGGACAGCAGGGTAGATGTTGGGGAGCTGGATGTCGAAGAGGAAGAGGCCATCTTCATAGGGTGTGCGTGTGGGCCCTTTGATAAGTGCTGAGAAGAGATCCTGTGGGGAGAGGAAGGAGGTCAGGCACTGGGAAACACTCTCTTACCCTGGCAGAGCTGTATTTACACAGAAGGAGAGTGGGGATGTGATTGACTCAGCCCTTTCAAGTGTCAGCTCAAGCAACACATCTCAGGGCACCTTCCCCCACCACAAGTTGCACCCTGAGAACAAAGTGAAACAGGGCTTTGAGGAGGGCAAAACCCCCAAATTTACTCCCTACTACAGCCAGCCAGTCTTCCCACTCAGCACCCAGAACAGCTTCACTGCAATCAGCAGCTCCTTTTTTGCCACCCTGACTCAGGGAATGCAAAAGCAGCCATTTTGGGTAATTACAGCTCTGTTTCACATGCTGCACACATTCCTGCAGCTCTAATGCAAAGGATTAAGGCTAAGCAGGGAATTCCAAAGACAGGGATCTGGATGCTGAGCCCAGCACTACCACAGAGGAATCTGAGAGCAGGCACTTGCCATTCGATCCTCGAAGGTTTTCACCATGATGCCATCAGGCAGGGAGGTGGCCAGCAGAGCCATCTCTTTCCTCACGGTGCTGAAGAACTTCTTGGCTTCTGGGGGCTGGAACTCCATTTTCTTGAAGGCATGGGAATCTGTGGGACAAGGAAGACAAGAGAATTACAGCCTGCCTTTGTTAAACTGCCACAGGTTCCTCATGAAGGCAAATCTACCCATGTGTAATATGCATCATGTGGAAGAGAAGAGTTAACTTGCTTTCGTGCTGAGCCAGGAGGCAGGAGAGATTATTTCCCACGCAGTACAGCAACCACAACCTGCAGCTCCTGTTCTCACTGTCCCACACAACACTGTCCCCTGTGGCCCAGCCGGGAGCCTTGTCCCACAGCTGGGACAATCCCACAGAGCAATGGCTCTTTCTCTGCCAAACCTAAGCACAGCTCCCCACTTTCCCTTGCCCACACCTGCAGCTTCCCAACAGTTTGGCCACCTTTCTCTCCCATGTCTGACTCGTGAGCACCTTGGGCTCCACTGTCACCAATGTTCCACACAGCCAGATGCTCTTTTTTATTTCTGGCCACTAACATTGGTGCCAGTGAATAAGGACACTCACTCACCAAGGACACCCAGCACAAGAACACCAACTGTTTTTTGCTCTGCTTCTCAACAAAATGAGCCCTGAAAAAAAGCCTGAACAAACCCTGCAACTTGCAAGAAAATGTCTGCAGTGGAAAGCAACTGATGTTGCAGCCCTTCCACGTTAGTCACCACACTGGGAAAGAAGGAAGCATGCTTCAGAGGCTTGAGAAGGTGCAAGAGTGCTGAGAGATGCTATCTAAAAGCCATGCTTAGGTCCCAGAACATACTGTGCTATAAAAATTGGTTTACTTTCTCCTTTCCAGTTAATGGGCTATGAAAAGGACTAAGAAAAAGAGAGGATACAGAATCCAAAAGCTTTGAGGCAAAAGTTTTGGATAAAGAAACGCTGCAGGACAGTAGTGAAGGACTGAGTATCCCACACTCACCTGGAGCATACTCCAACACAGAGAACACTTCTCCCTTGGCACTGGTGAAGGTGACTCCAGGCTTCCCTCCACTCTGCTGGCAGAGCACTGGTGTCTCACTGGGCCACTCTGACCTCACTGGTGTCTGTGCCTCTGCTTTTTCTTCCTTCTTTTCTGTCTCTACCATGGCTTCCATCTTTTCCTCCTCAGCAATTGCCACATTATCCAAGGTCTTCTTTAGATTTTCCTGCAGCTTTTTAATATCATCCAAGAACTTCTTCTCCCGAGTGGGTTTTTCCAGTTCCACAGTTGGGGAGGTGGGAGAGCCAGTCAGCAGCTGCTCCACAGTCATATTTTTCAGGCTTTCCAAGATCTTGATGGCCTCCTTTAGTTCCCGGAAGCTCTTTGGGGCTCCATCCTTGCCAGCTTTCTCTGTAGCAAGATCTGCAACTGCCATAGCCACAGCTCCCTGGACTTGTTCTTCTACTTTTTTCACCTCCTCTGCTGCTGGTTCCTCAGGCTCAAAGTCCTCAATTTTTGGATGGTCATCATCCATGAGGCCATTATCTGTCTCCCAGCTGTCACTTTCATCCTCCCACTCTGAGGATGCCCCGCTGGTGCTGCCGTCAACAGAATCATAATCTGACTCCTCAATTTCTGATTCAATATTGTACAAGTGCTAAAGGAGAGCAGAGTTACATGAGACTTAGGCTGAAGCACAGTTTCAGTTGTTTTTAAAAGTAAGTCATGAAAAAGGAGCTTCCATTTGGAATTGGTTGGGCTGTTTAAACCCATTCCATCCATACTGGCAGAGAATATAAAACCACACAGCCTCATCCTCCACTTTTCCAACTATGGTATTGGGGGTAAAACCAGGGCAAGTTCTAAATGGGCTGCAGTCCTCCTAGGTGTCTGGGACCCAGCCCTGGAGAGCAGGCAGGTGTCCCACAGCTACCTGGATACCCCAGGTTTCAGAACACAGAGCTCAGAGGTATTTGGTACCATGTGAGGAATTGGTAGTTCTGGTCCTGCTTCTGCACCAGGAACTGTGTTGGCACAAAGCTCTGGTTTGGCTGCCTCCCCACTCTGTCCTTCCACAGAGACAATGCTGGAACCAGGAACACATTCCCATAGCAGCTCTCCTCTCCTGTGGCACACAGCACTTGCCAACACAGCCTTGCTAGGCTGCTTTAGCTGTTATATGTGGCTACTGCTTAAAATTCAGCTAGGACAATGGAGCCTCACCCAAGTTGCTGAATAAGCTCTTATATAAAATGTTCTCTTCCCTCTCACTACTGGAAGCTGAACACATCCCCACTCCATCCATCCTCACCTCCTACAACTTGCTTTTGCACATGCTATGTCTCAGGAGGTCTCTGCAGAGGTTTACAGACCTCTTCCAGCTTTAAGCACCAACACAGGGTAGCAAGAATACCTTTATAAGGCTGTGTTTGCAGTTACAGGAGGGGAGCATTTTATCCACATGCTTCTGACAGCTGAGTGACAGCCCAAGAATCCTCTTAATCTTGTAAGATATGACCCCAGAGGCTAAAGCACAGGGACCCTCAGTCATCTTGTCAAAGCCTTGAACTGAACCAGCACTGTTGAGGCAGTCCTGTGCCACCCGGAGACAGGCAGCCAGCAGAGGTTAGCTGGGTTCAACACAAGTGACTGCAGGCAGGAAAAGCCATCAAAACTCACTGCCCTTAAAGCTAATCCAAATCTGAGTTGGAAAGTTAATTAGCCTGTTATGCCATCTTTATTTTTAGAGCTGTGAAAAAGCACCCAGACAGCTCGTCTCTGGGCACACGGTCAGGCATTGATAAATCATGGTTTTACCAACTGATAATTCATGCTCCTGACATTTCCCTAACTCCCATCATTACGCAGAGGAGCAGAATCGAAGGGACTGGCGTGACACAGCAGGAGCTGCTGCAGAGCCCCGGCACTGCAGTGTGAGAACAGCCCTTTGTGGGGCACGCATCAGACCTCTGATTGTGCCTGTGATCCGAGCACATGTGACGGGGGGAAGGGAGACAGCAGCCTGCTTTGTACGCCCCAGTCCCCTGCCATAGTGCAGGCATTGACTATTCTACTGTAATTAATGCAGAGCTGCTTGGTTTAAAAAGGAATCTTACTCAAGTACTTTGTACTTGCTAAGGCATCTCTGCAGTGGGGGCAGTGGCTGCTCTGCCAGTGACAGAATGGGACTCTACAGAGGTAGGTTGTCTTGCATCTTTAGCTGTCTGCCTTCATTCCAGGCAACAAGGAGAGAAGACATGGGATGAAATTGTATGGGGAATAGCAAGTATGAGTACAAGACAGTACAACAAAAGCCTTAAAAGAACTCCAGACAAATCAGTGGGGTGCAGTGGATTAGCAGTGTGGCTGTATCTGTATTTTTCAGCTTGCACTCAACCCTTTCCCTCCCTGCCCTGGGATAAGATTTGAGTCTGATCCCTAGGTTAGCTAAGGTGACAATTCGTGGCTCTGGCCCAGCTCCTGGAGGAGTTTCTTTAGCTGAAAACTCCACTATGGTCTCTCACAAGAGAGACAGAACATGCAATCGTCTTTTGGCAGTTCCCCGGTTGGGCAATGCACTAACCCAGGCTCCAGCCAGAACCAATGATCCCTGAGCTCTGCAAAGCACCAGGTGCTGGAGGCCAGGAGCAGGGCTGTGGGCAAAGCTGGGAGCAGGCAGTGAACTTGTGAAGGCAAAAAGAGCCTGTCCAGGCTTTCCTACTCACTAGGTTAGAGAGCAGTTAGGACCAACCAGTTGCCCAGACCTCCTGACAAAAAGATTTTCCTGTGCTAACAGAATTGGGAAGCCAACCTATCATGTGGGACTGCAGCAATCGACAGAGCAAGAGTCCCTTACCCAGTCAATCTTTCCACACATAGCATTTAAATCCAAATCTTGTCACTCAGCTAAGAATTACAGTGATACTGGGAGCTGGAACAGGACCTCACCTGAGGCAGAATGATAGTCTTGGAATTGTCAGCCCACACTACTTCCACCTTACTGCTGACATCCACACGAGCCACCTGTCCAACTGAAGGCTGTGGAGACAAGAGTGGTTTGTCAGTCCCTTTTCTTCCCCAGGCATTTCAGTGCAGAGCACGAAGGATTTGAGAAACACATTCCCCAGCTGGAGAACCACCTAGAGGAACACCTGCACCCTACATACAGAAACCACACAACTCTGCCATGGAGGTGGGGAGAACTCCTCTCCACAAGGAGCAGGGGAGCTGGTCTGGCCCTGAGATCCCGGTCTTTGACAGGACCAGTGGCCTTTCAGTGGCAGCAAGGGACAGGTCCTCCGTGGAATGGGGGTGCCCTCTAGTGGGGTGCCTTCAGCCCCCCCACCCAACACCCAGCACCAGGGGCTCCACAGAGAGCACAGGCATGAACAAACAAGCCACAGTTGTGCAGGGTGTGCAGGCAAGGAGCACCTTGCCCTGCAGCAGGTTATTTAGGTCAGCTGAGCAGGCTGGGATGTGTTTCATGCTGTAAGAGCCACACTAAATCTTTTAACACTTTTTTAGGGCAGCAGGCTCAAAAGCTGGAGGTCTCTCCAGGGGTGCTTCTGCTACAATACAAATCGTTCCTTCTTCCCCCAAGGAGATCCATCAGCTCAACAAAATTAACATGAACATAGCTCAGTCATCATAGCTGAACCCCAGTCTTCTGTTGCTATGTGAAACCAGTTTCATGACAAACCCTTCATGGCTGCTCAGGAGCTCACAGGATATCCTTTTATTAGAAGTTACTCTGAAATCCTAAGCAAGAGTTTTATGAAAAGCCTTCAGGCATATGTTCAGCTCTTGTCTCAGCTTCATTCTTACTCTGCTGCAGACTGTCATTAAGGTCAAAGGATTTCAAGGTTACATCTCCACCAGACAGAGATCTGATGTGTTACTCACGACAGCAGGGGACATCAACATAAAATCATTTGGAAGCTAGGGAGTTTAGGATGCCCGTGTGGGGCCTGAAGCCTTCCTATCAGCTTTTCCCAGTGTCTCCAGCAATACCTGGTGACCTGGTGACAATGTGGTCACGGCACGGTGGCCAGCACTCACCTCGTCCTCCTTGGCCGCGGCTCCGTCGGAGTTGCCGATGCGGATGACGATGTCGGTGGTGCGGAAGCGAAAGTCCGGGTGATCGGCGATGTCGTACACGCTCACATCCTCCTCCTCCCCGATCAGCTGCACCAAGACAGTGCAACACATCAGCCCCAGGAGGCTGCACTGACCCCCAGAACACACCTTCAGCACTCCAAAGCACTTTGGGTTTTATTTCGTCCCTTTTTAGCTGCTCTGACAGCCTGCAAGGGGTTGCTGCTGTCCCTCTTTGTCACCTCATCCAGCAGCATGTGGATCAAGGCACAACAATGAAAGCAAGCAGATATTCTGTCTCATCTGCTCACCCTCACTTTCACTTCAGGATCCATGTCAACACAACAAGGAGATGTGCAACCAGAGTTTATTCCCTTCTGAACACCCAGATTTCTCAAAGCAGTTCACTGGGGCCCAAAGGGCGAGGGTTTACTTTTGAAATTATCCAAGGCAACAGGAAGTATCTGACAAAAAACTTGTCATTTAATGGGAAACATCCTTCCTTTGATTTCTCCTGGAGAAAGAGAGCTAGGAACACACAAATTAAGAGAATAAATGGAGCACAACCCTAGGCCAGACTCATGTTCTGCTTCTGCATGTGAAGGGCCCTGTTCAGTTATGACAATGTAGTCTGGCAGGCTAAAACAAAGCAGTGTCAAGGCCCCCCTCTCATCTCCAACTAGACTGCAGTCTATCAAGACTCTGGAAAATACAGCATTCCTACATATCCCAAGAAAAAGGCATTAGGGTAACTATGGGCAATAGTACCTGGCAGAGGCAAGCACAACAACGTGCAATAGATTGATTCTCTTTCTATGAACCATGCAAAGACGTGGGGAGGAAAAATTCTTAGAGTGAACTCAAGAAATCAATTGTCTGTGACAACCTTAGCAAAAATCTTCATCCATACTAGAACCTGATGATACCATGGGATGTAAATTATCTGTCTGGTCTTTGCTACCTCACAGGCATCTACAAATACGAAGTGACATCACCTCTAGCTAAGCCTCCCAGGCCCGTAAGCACTGGTCCCTTCCTCAAGGACACACAGTCAATGCAGAGCTGATTTCCAGGCTTATCTATGTTTATCTGTGATGCCTGTGTTATTTCGTGGCTGTTTTCTTTTAGCTGGTTGCAGCAGCCACTGGCTCCTGCACTTACCTCCACATCATCTCCACTGGGTTTCAGCTTGAACCACTTCACCACACAGGTACGGCCGATGTGGTCCCCAGACTGCACCACTCCATACAACCCAGGATCCTGGGAGCTCTGAGCTTTTGGTCACAATGGTAGGGAAGAAAACAGACAAATCAGGCAAAGGAGCACAGACTTTGCTCAGTGACTGAGACTGTCAGCTCCTGGGCTCTCATGGCTGAAGCCTTCCACTTGTGAATGGCATGAGGAAAAACACTTCTTCCTACACAGTGAAAATTGTTGCCAAACTAGAATGGGTAACTTTAGTTTCCACAGGCTAAGTGTAACTCAGAAGACCAGTCAGACTATTACTCATCAGAAATGGCTACATAAAACAGCCTCTTATTTATGCATATTTCCTGCTTTCCCAGTCTGAGTGTCTTCCAGTCCCCACTGCTGAGGGTCTACCCTTGCTAGAAAAGGAGCTGAGAGCCAGATGGTGCCATCAATATTTAATATCCAAAAGCTGAAAGTCTCCTTGAACTTGTGTCGTGGCCCTCACTAGCATCACCAATTGGTTTGGTGAAGAAAAGGGATTCAAGATGCCTCTGGATCCCAAAACTCTCCACAAAAAAAACGTGAGGGTCATGATAGATCAGCCATACAGAGAAAACAGCCTGAGGTAAGCTGTTTGTTTCTCCTCTCATTCTGGGACAGAGCTCAGAGCTGCTGGCCCTTTCAAGGTGGGCAATCCCTGCTCTGCAGAAATACTGAAAATCTTAGTTTGGCTCCTTAGTATTCATTCTTTCCACATCCTTCCTGTTATCATAGTTCAGCTTTGGTATGTAAATAATACTTCTCTGCTGCCATTCCCACCAAGTTAGCTGAATCACTGCTGTTCCTGTCAGGTGCCCACCTCAAGCGAGCACTAACAGCTACAGAGCAAATTAGGGGATCCAAACTGAACAACATTTTGCAATTAAGAGCATTGTTCTGACACCCAATACCTCTTTTGTCCACCACAAAATCGCCGGGGCAGAACTCGTTGTTGTCCAGATGATGCACAGGGATCAGCTCATTGGAGCGGATGTTCGTCTCCACGGTGCCATCCTGCCACATCACATCAGCTGAAGTCATCGTGGTCACCACTTCCACAGCAACCCTGGCAGCACAGAAAGGCAATGAGTTACTAAAGGGAACATCAGAGATCAAGATGGACCTCAGTAACACACAGCTACGTGGATCAGCAGGCTGGGAAGCAACTCAGGAAAGCCCACGTAGAGCCCATGGATGCAGCTACACGGAGGCTTTGTTTTGATGGGTTCTCAACCCCTGCAGGTGTTACATTGCTCAAGGAGGACTTTCTAGGGAGCTCCTGCTGAGTTAATTTTTATTCCTATGGAGGCAAATTAACATCTACTAGAACCCCCTTTCTGCCCCTGACAGGAGCTTCAAATAGTTTGAAACTTGAGATCTTCTCCACTGAAGCACCTTCCAGCCTGACAGCTCTGAGGAGACTTTGAAACTTGAAGAACACACGACTGGAAAGATAAATCATCACAGCCCTTCCAGGGAGAAAAAAAACAAAAAGAAAAGAGGCAACACATTGAGTGTGGGTAAAGCAAAAGGATTTTGTTTAAAAGAGAAGAATGTCCTTCTGAGCTGTTCAAACACAGGCATGTCTCTGCAGCTCAAAAATTAAATCCAAACGTGCCACAATGGACCATATGCTGGCTCTCTGCTGTGAGGCTTGACAGGGATGCCTGAGGAGGCAAAGTTCTTGGGACAGGAGGGACAGTCTAACTGGACACTCTTTTAATGAGCCCTCCACTAATTTCATCTCTCCTACGGCACAGAACAAACCAAATCCCACATTGGCTTTAAATCTTCCCTTTACTTTGCTGGCCAGGCCTTCCAGAATAACACAAGTGCTGGATTTATGTTGGTTTCAAAACCAAATCAGAAAGAAAATACAATAGGCAAATACAGCTGTTTGCCACCAGCCTGTTTTTGCAGACGTCAGAGAAATATTTTTAAGTGGAAACAAGTTTTTAGTAGGGCCAGCACTCAATAGCAAGAAATTAACAGAGGATCTGTAACAAGCCAAGTGTCTGTGTGATATGCAACAAAATGGTTTCTGCTGCACACAGGACATGTGCAGCTGAGGATGGGAGTGGAAAGGCTGTGAAAGGGAAATGAGGCACTCTTGTCTGCAGCAGAGGCTTCAATCAAAAATCAAGACTTGATGTTAATAAAAATTCCTGTATTCCCTCACTAAAAGATATCCAGAGGTGTATGTGCTGCACAGAGAGCAGCAGCAGGTCACTCACTGATGGCAAAGCCACATGCTGAGCTGGCCCCTGCAGTCACACTGCCCAGGAACTGACACATCACATGTGGTGACTAAGTGCAGGCAGCCCAAGCACTTGGCATTTCTGAGCAATGCCTGGCAGAACATCCCTGATGGCCTCAGCATCCCCTCAAAGGAATATCCAACAGCACTGGCCCCTCACACTGAGCTGTGCCCAGCTGCCACATGTACCCTTCACAGCATCAGCTGGGGGCTCTCAGTCTGTGCTGAAAAAGCCTCCATCTCCTACTCTGTGTGTGTTGTGGTTGTCTCTGCATCTCCTTGTATAGAGCTGTCCTGATCCAGCACTGGAATTTCTTGGGGCTGCCACAGGGATATCTCCCCACTGTCTATATGGTGCAGAGAGCCACCAGGTGCCCTAGCTTAGGTTTTGCTCTCCTTAGCAAAACCTTCAGTAAAACAGAGACACTCAGTGGGGGAGTGAGACATGAAAAGTGAACTGAGAATCTGTTCCCAGGAACTCTATCACACACTCCCATTTTTTCTCACACTTGGATACTGGTCTGCTGGGCTTTGTGACCTTCAAACCTCATTTCTCCAGAACTCACAAGGAGTACAAGAACCACTCACAGGCAAGGCTAAATACCTACAAAAAATGCAAATGAAGTTCACGACACTCTCAAACTACTGGATCTCCTGAATAATCTCTGATAATGTCACTTTCCTGGGAGAATTCTCACATGTGCTCCTGTACCTGTTGATGCAGAATCTGTACACAACTAAGCAACCCAGGGAGGCCAGCAGACAGGCAGACCACTTGTCAGATGTCCTTGAATCCCATGAAAACAATTTAAACATTCCTAAGTTAAAGGCAAAAGCTGCCGAGATCCAGTTTTATCTAGAAACGGGCAGATACATGCAGTGCTTCCTCCCTCAAGCTACTGAAATAAATTCTTCCAAGGCCCTCAAGGAGTGAGTTCAATTCATTCATTAAAAAATTCTAATATTAAGAAGTATACTGCTGGCAAAAATTGCAGATCTCAGCAGAGCAGGGTGAGGATAACAGAGACCACAGCAGCATTACCACCTGCCAGCTCAGAGCTCTGTGCTGCTCTGGAAACAGCTCTCTAGGATAAGCTGTCCATTCCTAGCATGGTCTGTCCTCAGCCTCTCTGCAGAAGCTGCCAATAAGGTAACCAATTAGTGTCATGTTTAAGCTGTGTGATCTTTATTCACCTCTTTCCCTGCACACAGAGTCTAGCACAGCACAGATATGCTGTCAATGCCCGAGGCACAGCTGAAATGGAATAGCATCAGTGTCAGGTCACATGGCCCCAGTTTCATCAGAAGCTGGACTGAGACCAAGCTGATTCCACACAGGCCACTGCACAGTCATCACAAGGTAACTGCTGTCAGTTACTACCAAACTGTGCCCAAACTCCCCAGCACCCTGCACCTTGACTTCAGGTGGTGCTTCACAGCTGAGCACTTGGGTAAGGGAGATTTTGGCAATTACACGTGGGTGTGGAAATCCAGCTCACCTGTCTCCTGGCTTAAACTCTCGTGAAACCTTGGTCTTCTTCTTCTTGTGCTTCCGCTTCAAGTTTTTGATGGAAAGAGGGATGCTCTTCTTGCGGCAGGTGCCACTGCCACTCTGGGACGAGGCAGTGGAGCTAGCAGAAGAGGTGACAGAACTGGTGTCATCAGTGTCATCAGCTGCCTCATCGTCAGCATCCTGCTCCATGGACTGGAGCCGGTAGTCAGGCAGCCCTTCATCCTTCAGGAGAAAGGGAGGCTGCTGCTGCCGCGCTGCTGCTCCGCCTTTCTCCTTCCCTGCTTCTTCAGGCTGCTCCTCCTTTCTCTCCCCAGGACTTGGTGCACTGTTGGAAGAGTCATCCAGCTCACACTTGGATTCAGGTTTAAGCTCTTCTGATTTTTGGTCAGCAGCTGCAGCAGACTCTTTGTCAGGGGCTTCACTGGTGCCCTGAGACTCCGGGGAGCACGACATTATTTTCACGATCTGCTTCTTCAGCAGCCGTCTCACCTGGACAGAGCAGACGTGGGTCAGACCTGTGCCTGGACACTCAGCAGGCTGCCAGCCAGCCTAAGGAATGCTCAGCTTTGTGCAGGGAAAAACAGTACCCATGGGGTTCTGCAAATTTCACCTGCACCAGACTATTCTGCAAACCAGCATCTCACAGTGCTCTGCTCAGGAGCAGCACTGCACTAACACAAATACAGTAAGCTCTTCTCCTTCAGCTTATTTTAAGCATGTTTTGAACTTTTTTGTTATGGAAGGTCACAAGAAGCTGCACAAGTTAATCCATGTAACAGGCACAGACAGAAAGGTCACCATTTGCACACTGATGACATCCTGTTGTTCTAGGAACACCAGGGCTTTACAACCAGTAGGTACAGATCATAGCATAACTAACTTGGCTTAGGAAGCAAAACCAACTTCCTTGTTTCACTGTAGCAAGGATTTAACTGAACCTTTCATCTCCATGAGAATTCTAAGGAAAACAACGTGCTTTTAAGTCCCAGCTGTCAGAGCACACTTGACCCCTGCAATGTGACACTTCTGCATTGAGGCTGTGTTCATGTTCTCTCAAGGTGTAGCTGCATGCTTCACCCAGAGCAGTCAGACCTCTCTACAAGGTGACTTCCCTGCTGGCAACAACAAGTCATTACTCTTCACAACCATTTCAGGAGTCACATTTCAGACCACATGACTACCAGGAAGATCTCTGCTTTAAAAGCCACAGTGACCACAAATGCCTAGAGAAGTCAAGGTCTCCCTCAACCCCTCAACTCACCTTTTTGGCAACTGATCCTTCACCCAGGACACAGTTCCTCTCTGGACATTCACAGGTGATTTTTGCAGGTTCCACTTTGTCTGGGAACACGTAGAGGCACCTTTCCCCAAGCTGCCTTTGGGCATGGTCAAAGCACCCCAGACGCTTTACCCTGGCAGAACAGGAGAGCCATGAGCACAGAACAGTAACAGAACCCAGCAGTACCCAGGGCTTTCACAAGGCTGGCATGGCCTCACACCAACAGTGCTGCTTCAGGGGTGGCAGAGCACCACACCAAATAATTTCCAGGCACACAGTTCTAAAGGAGAAGTGGGAATCTCACCAGGGACTGGGTGGGGACACAAAGGGTTTGGGTGGGACACAAGTCACTCCTCTCCCTGTAGCTCCTCCCTTCCCCTCAGAGAGAGCTGCCAAGAGACACTTGGGTTTTTTTACTGTAATTTGAGAGCTGTTCCCCTCCAGCACATGAGCTCCAGGTAGGACCCATGCTGACAGTGCTGCTGCTCATCTGACTTTGTCTTTTGAGCTTTCCCAGCCCATTCCGGCAGCTGCAGCCTGCAGAGGGCACCAGTTACTGCCTCAGCACCAGCCCGGGCTGCAGCCGCACCCCTGAGCCCCACCCCAGCCACACACGGAGCTGCAGCCTGCTCCAGGCAGCAGTCAAAGGACAAGCGAAGAAAGAAGCTGCTGCCAGAGCACTTGGTGCACCTGTCACCTGGAGAGAACTTGGCATTAGCGGGATGCTTGCCCTCGTGCTGGTAACTCAAGTGTCTGCTAAACTAATTTGGAAACTGTTTTCTCGTATTTTTGAAGCTCTGCGATATGCAGGCGTGCAACATGGAAAAAAAACCAAAACAGCATTGGAAAACAGCTGGAAATAGCAGCACTGTGTCTCTTCACTCGGTAGTCCTGGCACCCACAGTCTGCAGGGCCTGAGTGCTGGGAGTGAAAAGGGTTTTCAAGGGATCTCACCTGGACAGCTTCTCCTGGCTGATTATCGAGGGAGGAGGGCTCACACTGTCAGTACCTCCAGGACAGAAGCTTTTAGTGATCCAAGTAACCTTTAGTTCTACCACCTGTACCTACAATGTAGTGATAGCAAAGGCAATTTAACATTTCAGAGACTTTCCCAGACCAATGTCTCAGATCTGAAAGTTTACAAATAGGATAGTGGCAAATCTGCTTTTATCATTTAATGTGGGCAAGTGCAGTTTCACCACATTCAGAACAATCACAGTTCCCCCATAGCCTGATCTCTGACAACAAAGAGTCTACAGCTATTAACTCCAAGGAAAGAAAAGTGGCTTGGGAAGGAAGATATGGTACATACAAATTAGCAGTCCAATGTCACAAAGAGATATCCTAATGGACTTGGAGCTGCTCCTTTAAGCAAAGAGTCAGCAATATTTCTCCCTTTTTGAACAGCATGCAACATTAAGTTTCAATAGATGTGCTCCTACTGCCCTAACGATCAATAGCACTGCCCTCTGAGCGTGCTGACACGTCATCTCTTTACAGGAGGCCAGCAGGAACCCTTGCTAGGATGCTCAAAAGTCCTGCCAGTCCCCAATGAGGAATTTGTCACCTCAGAACACCACAGACACAGCACATTTGCTCTTGGGAGGTTACCATGGCAAGCTGACTCTGCTCCAAGCAGTCAGCCAGGGACCATGCAAAGCAGAAGGTGGCCATGTGTCAGGGTGCCAGTTCTTACCTCTTCCACCACCACTCTGAACTTGCTCTTTGTGCTCAGAACAGGCTTCACACCCGAGAGCCACTGTACACTGGAGAACACTTTAGATGGCCCAATGAGGACTTGTCCAGGATAAAAGCCATATGAATCATCAAAGAAGAGACCCTGTGGGAGAAATGGAGGGGAGAAAGTCCCATAAAGGACTCTAAGGTTTAATATTCCAGCACTTCCCTTCCATCTTTTGTGATCAGTAAGATTAACTATAAAGGTAAAGTCTGCAAGATGCCCATCTCCTGAAGGCAACCCAACAGTTCCTATAGCAACCTGCTCTGTCACACATCCAAACAGGACCAGGACTTGGTGCAGGAGAAGCAAAGGTACTTGCAAGAAACACAAGATGCATAGTTCCACATAGAGGCTCTCTCAGTAACAAGGTAGCCAAGGTCAGCCAGGCAAGGACACTTTTCTCTTTTCCATGCTCTAATTCAAGCACCTACATCTTTCAGAGGCAGAGGATGTGTGCCTTCACTCCTTTGCTTGTCAAATTAACTGTGTAAGTATTATTCCTGTCTCAGGTGGATTAGTTAATATGACAGTTCTTTGAAAACAAAAACAGGACAGTAAACACAACAATTGCTTTCCTAGAGTTCCTTCCCACTGATAGTGAGATTCAGAGTGTGGGGGCGGACAGAGCAGTTTAGGGTAGATAAAATACTGAGCACAAAACTGCATCATGTGTTGTAATTTGTCAGAAGGGATAAGAGCAGTGTGACAAGATCTAAGTCAGGTAAGCATCTAACACACAGCAATTCTGAGCACAGGATCAAGAGTAACACTGGAGACAGCCTGTGATCCAGCCCAAACTGAGACTCCCCAGAGGACTCTGTACACTTTAAAGGCAGCCTGACTCAAAACAAGCCATCTCAAAATTGGGTAACCAGAAGCTGAATGTTGCCACAACATCCATTTAGTGAGCAGAAAACACACAACACAACCCAAAATAGCAGAGACTGAAGTATTGGAGAATATCGAGTGACAGACCATTCTTTTTCTGTACAGAACCAGAAAACCACAGCAGCACATCCTATCGAACTGATATTCCATTTACTCTTCAACAAGCTGGCATCAAGTTTTAGCAGAAGTGCAGTTTTAGATCAAAGGGACCTTTGCTTTGAAGGCTGGGAAGGATAAGAGCTCAGTGCTTTGCTAGTTCCTAAGAATCCCACGTCATCCTCTGTCATCTCCCAACACTGCTGCCAGGAGTGCAGCAAGGCCCTTTGGAAGAACAAGCAAGCTGTCATCAGCCTTTGAAGGTGAGAGAGGTTAGAGCCCATCACACAGCAAACTGTTTCACCCAAAAGCCAGCAAAACCTTTGCTGCCATGTGATTTGGAAAATGCCAGTATGGTTGTATCTCTCCATTCAAAAAACACCATGCACTGCAGTAACAAGAGACATTATTTTACATGACCTGAAAACCTGCTTCTAGCAGAACACCTGTTAAGCAAAATACCCTTTTCCAGAAGAGGAACAGTTTTTAAAAGCAGTACATTGGGTAAGAGCTTTTAAAGCAGGTGCAGATAGAAGGAGCAGTGAGTGAATTGCCTTGACACCAGCCATCTGACAGGGTGTTACACAAGTTGTTTACAAAGAAACCAGTTGGATGTATCACTTGTAATACCTCCTCAAACCCTGCTCAATACTAACATTACCTTTAAACTGTTACTGTAAATGATACATTCTTAAGATTAATAAATGCCTACGAATTTTGCCTTCTCCCTCCCTCCTGCACAAAAGGTTTCCAAGACAAAGTTGATCAAAAGGACTGTCAGGAGAACCAGCAGCTCACCGAGTCACTGACGTGGGGACAAACATCATACAGCTTGGCTCCATCTTCTGTGCTCATGGAACACCTGGAAAGCAGACAGCAGACACACGGTCACATTTCCAGAGCCAGCACCCCAAAAGCAAACAGTGCCCAAGGAACTGACACTGCCTGAGCGTGTCTGGCCATGCACCCAGCAGGGTATCACTGAGCTTTTATGGTCCAGAGAAAAACTGGTTATAGACAAGCTGTAAAAGCATTAAAGGTATCTGAAAGTCCCATTCAACCAAGCTATGTAACAGGCTGGGTACTGGACAATATCCGTCTGCTGTAAAGGTCCCATTTGTTACTCACACCATGCTAGGACCTAAAGGCAATTTGGGCATATTTCCTTCAGTAATAGCTTCATTTCCAGAATAAGTTCTGGTGGCATTTCAAATGATTAATTAGGAAGAGGCTTTGCAAGCAGTACCTCCCTTTACACAGCTGTGCAGGAGCTGGTACAAGATTCCAAGCAAAGTTTTAAATTGCACCAGTAACTGCAGGCATTACAGATAGATATGTGTGCCTATTTTTCACTCCTAGTTTAATGTACACCTAAGAACCTTCCATCCCGGGTTAACTGCACAGAAACACAGTCAAACTCTCAGATGCATCCACCCATCATCTGCTACAGCTCCCACATTACTCACTTCTCTTAGACAGACTCAGAGCTAGCTGCAGGATTGGGGATTTGACTGTTGTGTTTTAAACATCAATGTCAACACTCAATTTACAAGACAGATGGGTTATTCCCCAGCTGCCAGGCCCATACTCGTCTTGGGCCTCCACTGGTTCCTTCCTTCCCTTGCATCAAGAGTTTGTTGGATAGGACAGGTCTCAGTTACAGAGTGAATGTAGTGTATTCATAAGGGTTAGCACACAAGTCACTGTCTCAGATGTAAGAGGAATAGAATTCAGATCTTTCCCCTGTCTTTGCAGGAATTTCACCATATATTTCTTTCAATATCTCTGGTTAAATCTTTCTCTAGACTTTGGACTGTTTTCATTTATAAAAAATTCAGTGAAAAAGAAAGCTGTTATATCTTTTGGCTGCTTTTTCATATTCGATAAAAACCATTAGCCTGCAAATTTCCACCATTTCAAAGGTAAGAATTCTCCCTGCAGCTCGCTGAAGTTATGCTCTCCTACTGAGAAACAGTCTGGAACAAATACCCATCTTAAACAGCTACTTTTGCAGACGAAAGCACAGTTTAAAGACCAATGTGCTTTAGCTCTGGAGCACTGATCTGCTGGGATTGAAAAAAATTGTCACCTTTCAGACTACAGCTTTTCCAGAGGGTTGGTCAATGAATCTCAATGTTGTCAGAGAAAGATGTATTCTCTTGCTCTACATCTGAAGATTATGCAAGCAGATAACTTACTGCTATGTAAATTAAGCCCAAACTGTTTCTAGTTCTCATAAAACAGATTAGGACTGTGAAAAGCAGGGAGGACAGTCTTCCATAGGAAGGAGAAAAGTACCTGGCTCCATTGGAGAGCTTGAGGATGACCTGATTCTTCAAGTCATAGACCTTGCCCAGCCAGCAGTCATAGGCTATGTAGTCACCATACATGAAAGGCTGTGATGAAAACAGAAAACAAAACTTTATAAATAATTGTTGTAGCTGGAGCCAATTTTTATCACAAAGACTAATTTTTCATTCCAGAAGAGCTCATATCCTACAGTCTCCCCACAGGCTGTGACTTGGGGTGAGATATGACATTCCTGCTCTTCACTCCCAAATTATCTTTATCTCAGAGGAGAAAGAACGATGAAATCCTACCCCACCTGGTCTCTGGAAATCACCTATCCACTCAAAGAGATAAAGAAATATATTAGAGCCTGTTCCAGCTTAACAGAAACATGCCTGACTCATCTCAACTTTTTTATAGCCTGTTTTAACAGCAGTACTGTTGCAGCTCTGGGCCACGGCCATGGGCTGCCCTGGTCAGGTTGCCACACCAGCTTTCCACACTCAGTGCAGGAATCCTCACACAATTTAATGTCAGTCTAGCCCTTCAAGACTATTTGGTCTCAGCAATATGATGAGAAACACAGAACAGATGGGGAGATGAGGAGATGCTGCATCATCTTCTGCTAGGGAGGTTGCTTGCAGCAAGTTTAAAATAAAACCAAACTGCAGATGCATCTTGCACAACATGGATGCTTCGTCTTCAAAAGAGACTTGAAGTACAGCAGCATCCCTCCACACCACCAGGCTCTGGCTCCCGTGTGGATTTTGGCTGTGTTCTCACCCAGATATGCTGCAGGTCTTTGCTGTTGACAGGGTAAAGGATGCAGTTGGTTCCCACCAGCTTCACAGCACACTCGATGTTGACGTCAATTACAGTTCCACACTGACTGTCCTGAAAACACAAAATGGAAAAAAGGTTTGTTACCTAGGGAAGATCCTAAATACAGATGTATGTGTTTTGTGTACATGTTAGAAGTTCAGAGACAAGTAAAATTTAAGACTAAATCCCCTCTTACCCTTCAGGTCCTTGCTGCATTTCACACAACACTGTGAGAGCTCAGAAGGTGAGATCACTATTACAGACCTGTAGTGTTTTCTTCCCAGTTACAATCTGAAATACCTGCTAAAGCAGAGACTCCTGCACCTGGTCAAATAAGACCATACTATATCAGGTCATTAGTATTTACTTGCTTTAAAATCTGCCTGGCTCCCAGCTCTACAGGACCATCATGCAGGTACTGCCTTGAGTCAGCAAAGGCAGGGGTAGATCAACAACAAAACAAATTCTTTAAAGCTCTTGGGACTTTAACTCACATAAGTTTTCAGAACATTATAAATGGCCTTTATTTTGTGTCATACTGAAAAAAAAAAAATCTGGCACCTGTGGTCAAAGGTCACGGTTTGCACCCTGATAATTTACAGCTGGTCTAATTATAATATGGCCTGTCATTATCTCCCTCACTTTTTAACAAAGTTTTAATCTCTTTGGTCCCCAAGAAGAGAAGGCATGCTGTCAGGAGCCTTCTGGGGGCAGCTTGGCAAGGAGCACACAATGTGCACGTTGCTCACACGTATGGTGGAGGCCTGCAAGGAAGGACTGCTAACCCAAACAGTGTCAAAGGCAGCAGCTGCCCTGACCTTCTGACAGCTGGGACAATCAATATTCTTACTTACTAAAGACCACAAATCCATTATCAAAGCTGACTGAGGGCCAGCATGACAAATGCCTTGGTATGAGCTGTCCTTTTCTCAAACATCAAGGTCTCTTCTCCAGCAGGACTCTAGCACAACACTCAAAGGGCTTATACCCTGCAAGAAGTGGATTTGTTTGCTCAGTTTTCTTCTTTCAACCACAAGAAATGTTTAGTCAAGGCTTTCACTCAGAGCCCTGGGCAGCCCTTGTGGGAGTTCAGGAGTTTGCTGGTGCTCAACTCATTCAGTTTCATCTTGAGGACTGACACTTGGAGCCAAGAGAGTCCAGGCTAATTCCTGGACAGACTGCTCGGCCCTTTTGGCTGGCTTGCTCTCCACCTGCCTGCTGCTAGTTGTGTGCTCACACCACACCTGCCCAGTGCCCTGCAGCCCTGAGGCTCCCAAGGCAATGGGATCAGCAGAGTGGGACCTGCCCCAGGCAGAGCTGTGCCAGCACACATGAGGGCTGGGAGAGCCAGGCTGGCAGACCCCAAAGCAGCAGGGGCTCATTCCCTCCAGCTGCTCCACATATCACTCCTGTTCCTTTCCAGAAGGACTGGGAAGCAAAGGGAGCCTTTCTCAGCTTCAGCTCCATCATAACAGACTGCATCTAAGCTTGTTGCCTGAACAGGCTGCCAGGAAAGAGCCCAGGAGCTGTACCATCACTCTCACCTGAAAAGGGCTGGCCAGAACTACATGGGCTTCACAACAGCTGCTGCCAGCACGATTTGAGCCGTGGGATGAGTGAGGCCTGCTCAGAAGTGGCATCTGCTCAACAAACCCACAGCTTCTGCAGGCTGCAGCACAGCCACCTGCCCTGCTTTTCCTCCAGAGTAAGCTAAAACAAGCATACCCACACCATCCTCTGGCTGTGCTTTGCAGTTCAGGCTCTGTGTTTTAGACTGTTTGTTAGTCAGAACCAAAAAAAAAAACCCAGAAACAAACTCCTTGCCCTACACTGAGCATTTCAGAATTAATTTTTCCTTTATCAGCAGCCAACATGACAGCAGCTCTGAGACATGATACAATCCAACACCTGTGATTTCCGTGGATCATACTGTATCCTGGTCTAAAACCCCTTTAATGGATGTTGAAAGTATAGCAAGCAATAAAACCAGAACTGGAGTGACTGATGCTCCAGCACCCTTTGCCTATTCTCTAAGTGAGTTTCCCCATGGATAAAGTACCTGCACCACCCTAAAAGTGCCTCCCACCTAACACATCGGGTGCTATTTGTCATGGTCAAGAGCAACAGGTTTAGCTCAGCTTGCTTCTCCTTCCAGTTATCAAATGTTTGAAGAAGTGCAGAGCCTTGTCTGTCATTAAGAAAGAAGATCAATGAGCTCGATCTGGGGTTGTGAGCAGGTCCACGACCTACAGGGCTGTCAAATCACAGTTCTCCCTCACCTACCACTGAACCTTCCTTTACTATGAGTTTACTTATTTCCCTGTCACATGAAACATTAGCCTGTGATAGAGGATGCAGATTTGCAGGCTGAGGGGTTCTGCTGAATCACTCTGGGTTTATAGCAGTGATCAGCAGTGCAGTCCCAGCAAGAGACATTGCCAACTTGTCTCATCTTTCATGGCAGGTCCTCAGCTGGCACAGCTCAAACACACCCACCCTTTCATTAGCTGATGCCATTAGAGGAGGGGCCAAATGAAACAAGCTGACATTTCACAGTTTTGTTACAAAAATCAGTTTCCATCAATTCCAACAGAACTGGAAAAGGGAGGTGACTGAACTGAGTGAAGAGAGCTGATGGCTTCAAGCCCCACTCACTCCACAATTGAGTGCACTCCCTAGACCTTGTTCCTGCTTCTTTTGGTACCCTGACATCATTCACCACACTGGAGATACTGAATATTTAAGCAGTAAATGAATTCCTGCCCCATCAGACAAGGCTTTAAGGCAGACCAGCAAACTCCCATTCAAGAGAGCAGCAGCTCTGGAAACACAGCCTTCAATCCCATATCTTCTACCTCCCATCCTTCTACTTTTTCCCTTAGTACTCTCTTTTCTAATAAGAGGATCTTACACCACCCTTATTGCTTTGTTTAAAAGGGATAACATAGCCCAGCATCCTTTGAAACAACAAAATCCAGGTGTCTGACAGATTACAGACCTACTTCCTACCTTTTCCTCAAATTAGCATATCACCTGGAAAAATTAACTCTGTCACTTTTCCTGCTTCTCTTCCAGCTGGATTAGACTTTCAGGCCCAACTGCATTCAGTGAAAATGATCTCATTTTATGCATTTCCCCCTGAAGCAGTCTTTTCCCCACACACAGTGCTCAATGAGAAGCACATGGATTTGAGTCAGCTCTCCTCTCTTGAGGAACAGAGGATTTTGAGTCCTTCCCGCTCAAGGTTAAAAACAAGGCCTAAGAGAGTGTGTTGAATACAGAATAAGTTCCACATTCTCCATTTGCCAGGCCAACTGGCGCAGGGCAACCATCCCACATCCTGAATTTGGCAGGCTGACACTTGCAGGTTTTCTATTTTAAACGCTCCTGTAATTTTTGGAATATATCTGTTAGCAAGTGAAGGTTTTCTTTGGGAATAAAGGAGGTTTATTGTTTAATTTACCACTAACATTTTAAAACATTTGATGGTAAGGAAATATAAGTCATCCTCAGGTTTGTTATGCTTTTTAATAGAAAGAGGAAATTATAAGTTATAATCTCACCATTCCATCAATTAAAAAAATGAAGTTACTGGGCACAAGGGTCAAGCAAATACCATTATTTAAACATGCAAACGGACAAAAATGAATGTGCAAGACAACTGCTGGGCACATATCTACCAAAATATGTGCAGCAAGCCAGGGGAGCCAATTTCTGCTCAAATGAGAATGGAAACTGCAAACAAAAGCAGCATATCCATGTTTGCCAAGAGGAGAACAACCTGCTGTCCTGAAAGCTTAAAATGACTTTAAGAAGCACTGGATAACAAACAGTTGAGAGATAGGACTCAAAGCATCCCCCTTGAGTGAGAAGAATATACTGACAGCTCCAACTGTGCCAGGTGAAACACTGTCAACAGCTGATAATTCCAGTTTCTACCTGTTCATTGTTTCAGATGAGAACTCTTTCATAAAGCTGCAGTTTTAGAAAAAATATGTTGACTTCAAATTTCCATTTCAAACAACCATTAAATTTCTTAAGGAAATACTTTGCTTCAGCAATTTTCAAATTATCATTCAAGCTTTTCGTTCCTTTTCTTTTTCTTTGTAATAATCTGTGGAAAAAGGGGGTGGGTTTACTTGCATTAATTGACAAAAAATGGCTTTATTTAAAAATAACAAAAACCCAAACAAGCCAAGCAGGTCAGAGAATAGCCTTCTCTATCCCTGCACCAGGCTGCACACCATGTGGTACAACTGCAGCAGTTAGTGGCCAGCTGCTTCCTTCATCACAGCCTTGGTAGCCACATTGCTGGAAGCAAGTCAAGAGAAGATAGAGGCAAGCACATGGCAGGCCCATATGGCTCAGGGTTAGAGGTTAGCTCTGAGCCACAGCAAGAAACTGCCAACCTTGCTGAGCTCCTAAAGAGAGCACATCCCATCTGATCATTGATACTCAACTATCTCCCCAGTATTCCCTACACAAAACCCAAATCCACACATCCCTGATAGGCACGAGTGCCATACAACTAGAACAGAGTGGCTAGGACATAGAACAGCATCCAGAAAGAGCAAAGGGAACAATTATCAGTTGCTGTTTAAGAACCAGATTGCTTTCTGTCAACCTAGCTGTGTTAGATATTCCAGCAGTGTTGGGTTGGCTGCATTTCTGGGAGAAGCTGGAAAAGATGCTGCTTCCTGTAAATTGAGAGGTGTGTTTGAAAATATTGCCTCCAAATTCTCTACCAGAGCACACAAAGAAAGAAAGGCAAGCAACTGAACTGGGATCAGCCCCTACTCCAATCTCCTTGTTAGGTCTGGGAGAGCAGGTCCACAGTCCCCACATGTCAGAATTGATTAATGTAGAACTTTAAGAATGGCAGGGTAGATAGGCTTCTTGTCTCCTTCCCTGACCATGAGCAGGACTGCTTGCTCAGGAGACCTTTGCAGATATGCAACTGTAGAGAGGCAGCCTTAGCAGAATTCCATTTTCACTGGATGCAGCTAAGTCTATCCAACACACTAAAAACAGAATATGCTCAAAGCATTACTGTCCAGCTCCATTCAGGCAATTTGGCAAGTCCTAGAAATTTATGCAGCAGTATCACAATCAAAAAGGGACAAAGGAAAAAAAGCACTTACACTGGAGCTCATGTGTCTGACCACATCTCGAGGGACCACTGAGCGATCTTCAAGCTTCAGCTAAGGAGAGAGAAGAGAGATTGGCTTTAGTGATGACCCCAGATGACACAGTCAGAAATAACATGACAAATACAAATGCACAGCATCCCAACCCTCCACACTGAGGAGGATTGCAGCAGAGGATGCTGAGGTACTTCCATACAGAGTTAATCCCCTTGGCACAGTTGGAAAATCCAGTTGACAGATCTGACATCAACAACCAGGGGATCCATCCATGACTGTGCTCTAAGTCAGCAGACACATCAAAAAGGGTGCAGACATTGACTCATTCATCCCCTCAAGTCTTCCTCTCCTCTTCCTCTGCCTGCACCACACATCATTTCCTACCCACATCCAGTCTATGCAGTAGAGAAGACAGCAGATACAGGAAGCAGCACATCACACCACCGTTCTGTGCCTCTCTTGCACGCTTTTCACCCAAGATACTCCCAAATATCTGTGCAAAGTCTGTTTAGCCTGGAACACATAAAGCATTCCTGTACAGTAAGAATTCCCCCTGGCAGGGGAATAGGTGACAAATCCACTTCAGCAAGCACTTGTCTTGAAAAAAAAATAGGAAAATAAATGACTGTTTCTGCACTTGGAAGCTCTCAGGTACATGCAGGTAACAAAACATCAGTAAGACCATGGATAAAGTCAAAGCACTGCTTATTCCAGCTCCTGCTAAAGCACTTGCTGGCAAAGAGCTCATTCTGGCAACAAAGGATGTGTCTGGACCATCCTTATGTACCCTACAGCAGCTCACACAGACCTGTGGGCACCTGGAGTGCTCCTGGAAAGGGAATGTATCATTTCATGAATCTCCAGTGATTCCTTCCAAAAGTGGCCCTTTATCCAACTGTTTCAGTGACCTCAAGACTACTTGCAGGCTACTTCACTAAGTGTTTTCAACAAGCTTAAAACTACAAAATGCAGCTGCCATGGAATACACTGGAATGCTACATGAGGGATGATGTCCTACTGGAGGCCACAAGACTGAACTCCAATTCCAGGCTTGCTCAACCTCCCAGTAATTCAGGTAAAATCTCCCTCTGCGGAACAGGGAGAAGATTCATTTGCATTTCAGTGGTCCAGAAGTTATTTGCATTGGTACATCACTCCGAGCCCTGCAAACACACTAATTACACACCCTGTGCTCTGGGAAGTGCCACATGAATGCACCATCAGGGACAGAGCCTCTCTCACGTGTCACTTTCAGAACCAACTGTGCCACTGCTGCTGCATTCCTGGCTTTTCCTTGTTCATCCCCAGCCTCAACTCCACTGTGCTTTGTCAGCATTTCATCCTAACCCACTCCCTGGCTTACAGCCTACTTTACTAAATTAGACAAATCTATAATCCAAGAACAGGATCTGGAATCAGACCAAAGACCTGAGTATTTATCATCCCCTTGACTGCGTGTTTCAGTAAGAGAGGAAGAGACCCAGCCAGGCAGGCTTTTAGACCCAACTTCTGGAGTCAGAACCACACCAGAGTGGGAAACCTGAAGCCCACAGCACATTTCCAGATTGTAAAAGTGTTTCCACTGCCTCCCACATCCCACTGCAGTATATAGATAGACATCAATTTTATACAGCTTTCTAAAATTATTGTTAAATTAAGTACTGTACAGGAAGCTTTTTAAAATCCAGAATCAGGCTGCAACATTCCAGTAAGTACTCAAACATGAGCAGCAGTTTGGGTATTGTAACTGAAGTATTCGCACTGCACAGCTCCAAGTGTATGATGATACTTTCATTTCAAAATGCATTATGGGCTTAAATTGATGCATTGTGTTTCAACACATCACTGCTCCCTCTGCAGCCTCTGAAGAACCCAGATCATCAAGATGATTCGATGTTACCCAGCAGCAGCAGTATCTTTGGATTAGTCAATGCTGGTAAATCACAGAAACTGTAAATAAGCAGCATTCCTATTTTGTGATGCTTCCTCAAGAATATAATCATACAAATTCTTCCCAAAGCAAAGCATAAAACCTTGTCTACAGGGGGACTATATTTAACCTATTTTCAGTCTCTTGGCTTTTAAAGGCAGCACTATTTTCAGCTGCATGTGCCAGACCCACCTGTCTCAGTCGCAAGGAAAAGCAAGAAAAGGAGCAGGCAGAATGCCAGCATCAACAATAAATACTTCACAGGTCTGTCATGTCATAAAAGACTCAAAACCCACAAGAAACCCGACCAGAGTAAGCTGGAATGGCTGTTGATGAACAACAACAGTTCAATCATTCCTCCTGTCCTCTGTCACACCCGGAGCAATGTGATCATCAGCCGATGGACAGCCACCTCCCCCAGCACCGAGGGAATTCTGTTGCAGAAGCACTTTTAAAATAGGTCCCCACCGCTCAGTTGCTATATTTACCTCTATGAAAGTCAGTATTAACAAGTTCAGTTCTAGCCATGTGCCTCAGTAATAGCCTCAAGAATGAGAAATAAGTTTCCCAGAGATGCTCTGAGGAATTCTAGGTTCCTGTATGCCAAACTGAGCTCCCTCCTCAAATGAAAGATGTGTTCTGTGTCGCCTTTTTAAAAAACAAACTCACTTTTACAGATGTTAAATAAGGCAAACCAAAGACACTCATCACTGCACACACATTTTGCCCTGGTGAAGAGGGATGACACACACAGCCTGGGGTCACTGTTGTTCCTTAGGGCCTTGACTGCAAAAACAAGTGGCAGAATAGCTTGGCCCCTATTTATTTCCTTTGCTATTCAGATGCTCTGTTGGTGCTCAGCACTGAATCAATGCCTGAGCTCCACAGCAAATTTACTCATCAAAAGGCAGCAGCTGCAATCTGAAGAACACCTGATACTTTAGCAGGGCTGATGATGCTCTCAAACCACTAACAGCAGGAGGGGCACACAAATTTTGATTTTCTGCATAGAGAACAAGCATCAGCAGGACCACATTCCCCTTCTCAGCTGAGTCATCTCACCTCAAATGAAATAAAGGAGCCATCAGGGCTCACACCTGGAACTGGGCAGACTGGGAGAGGACAGACATTTCCACTGAGCATTAACTCATTAAGTGTTGGGAGCTTTGTGCTTTCATGGACTTGCCCGATTTGTTATTACAAACTTGTCATTTGAAACAAAATCTTTGTGGTTTGGGTTTTGTTTGTTTAAACTAATAGCAGAGGTTGAGAGAGATGTCTGACAGAAAGCTAGATCCTCACTTTAGCAAACAATTTGGCAGTGAGGTGCAAACATCCCCAGGCAGGGGTGGGCCAAACTCCTACTGTGACTCTGGGTTTAATCTCTCAACTGCATTGAACAAATGCAAGATATGGTGCCAATTTTCCTCTCCAACAACTCCCTGCTGACAAGAGCTCAAAACCAGAGCAATTTACTTTGATGATTTGGACTAGCCACAAATGCCAAGTATTGTGGCAGGTAAATAAGCAACAAACACTTCAAGTTCGCTGGCAAATAATAAAGGAATTGCTGGTATTGATACAGAGACAACCAGCTCTGGGTGGTGTGTATCCAAACAAACTGAGTACTGGAGATACTCCGTAGTGGCATAAATCCCAGATCTCTCTCTGCATACCTAAAGCAGAGCTTAAATTCATTAATTAGCAGATTAGGTTTGCTTGTAACATCATTGGTACCCAACAGTGGACAAAACCACTTCCACACAGGCTCCAGCTACCAGAGTCACCCTCCCTCAGAATGTTTTATCCAACAAAGGAGAAAGGACAACTCATTCATGCTTACTGTCAGCACATCTCTTCCTTTCCTATTGTCACACAGTTTCTTTCCTGCATGGGGCAGGAGTCCTGGTATTTCACTTGAGGAGAAACAGAAGGTGGTAATTCTGCATGCAAATAGCATTTGGATTTGCTACTGCCACACTGCACTCCAGGTAGACAATATTGTCACAGGAGGTAGGGATGAAAAAAGTGTCCCCTGCTCCAAACATCCCAAGAACAGAAGCTAGGGACAAGTTAAAACACAGATGGGAGCCTGAATGCATCAACACACAATCCTCGGTTGTTCGGTCTCAGATATGCCAGGACACACCTCCCTTCAGAGGAGCTGACTGCTGAGCTGCCTTGCAGGTTCAACCCACACTGGGACACCAGGAAGGACAGGAGACCTTGGCACTGTGACTCAACACTCAGCTACACACGGATTTGGGGGCACACCTTTCAGCTGGATCAGCCATGGTTTTACAGCTGCATTTCTGCTCAGCTGCCCAGAAAAAGAGAGCACACCCTGGCTGTGGCAGAGGGCACCTGATCCAGCATAATGCCTGCCAATGCCAACTCCCAGTGTTAAAGTTCATGCTCGGTCACTGCTGTCTCAGATTCTGGAGCAGCTGAGGGAGCTGGGGAGGCTCAGCCTCGAGAAAAGCAGGCTCAGGGGGAACCTCTTGCTTTTCTGTAACTCCCTGATAGAAGCTATAGCCAGGTGGGGGTCAGGCTCTTCTCCCAAGACAAGAGGAAGCAGCCTCACATTGTGCCAGGAGAGATTTAGACTGGATATTAGGAAACATTTCTTCATTAAAAGGGCTGTCAAGCACTCGAACAGGCTGCCCAGGGAAGTGGCAGTCACTTGTAAATCCTGGAGGGATTTAGAAGATGTGCAGCTGTAGCACTTTGGGACATCATTTAGTGGTGGGTGTGGCAATGCTGAGTTAATGGTTGAACTCAAAGGTCTCTTCCAACCTGAAGAATTGGCATGTCTGACCAATAAAAGTTACATTTGCCCAAGGGAGATAGTGTGATCCCACAGCCTCTACCTCCAACACGATCACTGTGGTGACAACATCACTTTCTATTCCAGACATATTCTGAATTTCATCCTCCAAAACAAGAGCTCTGGAAATAAGCTCGTACAGATGGAGGAGAAAAAGCAGCACACACACACTGGTATTTGCTTATAAAAACGAAAGTACAAGGCACCACATGAAAAAATGGAGGAAAGCACAATGCTGGATATGAAACTCTGTACATTGACCTGAACTGCTGTATGACGGTTGAGATGTTATCACTTCAGCTGACTCAGAAGTGAATTATCTACCATGAAAGCTGCTTCTGCCTCTTGGCTTAAACAAAGACTTGAACAGCAGTGGCCACCACAAGGGCAGAGAGGCAAGGCTGTGACCTGCACAGACCTGTCACTTCTATTCAGTCTGGGCTACTTGTCCAACTCACAGGTCCCAACCCTCCCCTTGCACATCTTGTGTAACTGATCTCATTTAAAGCACTGCTCCCAGGCTCTGCAGCTACAAGTGTAAACAAAAAAGGTAAAAAAAGAAGAAATGATTTGCAAATTTGTGAAGTCTATTTTGAATTCTCTCAATGGGACTAAGAGACAAAGTGTGAGGGAAAAATAATGCCTTTTTTAGATGTATTACTATTTTCTGGCCTCCTTTTTAGTCAAATCAAACCAAGGTTTTATCTATAAAGAACATGTCACACTTGTATTTTTGTGACAATGGAGAACCATTGTGATGGAGGAGACATGAACTAGGTACCTGATTTCTGTCCAACATCAACAATTAGAAATTTAGATTCACACAGATGGAGGGGTTTTTTGAAGCTGCATTGGAAAGTTCTCCTGACAAGTCAGTATCTGAATCTATTCTGGAGTTAAAAATTAATCCACTCCCTGGGACATTCCTCCAGGGTCACCAGGACTGTCAGTGTCCTACAATCACCACATCAGCATTCTGTTTTGAACGGACAGCACCTACCTGAGAGCTTGGAAGTTGCCATGGAAACTTGTAACATCAGTGCTCAGAAGATGAAGAAAACCCACAAGTTAAGAGCAAACCACAGGGAAAGCAACTCCTGCAGCAACAGGTAACAAAGCACAACAGACCTCTCCAAACCTCAGGAACACACCAGTTAAAGCTAAATCCAAATGCCTGGTGCTGGGGAAAGGTAAAACCTTGCTTCACTGAGCTGACACAAAGGCTCCTTGGAGGTATTTTGAAACACCTGGACAGCCTCTCAGCACCTGAAACGGGACATGATGTACCACAGTTCCCATGCCTGGTTTCTAAACCCAAAAGCAAATAGATCCTTTTTTCCAGTCCTGAAGCTGTGACTTGGAAACCTCCACCAGATGCACTGGTTTGTGACTGGGACCACTGCCAGGCTCTTACTGGAGGTTAGGAGGAAACCTTCTTACTACATGAAGCAGCTCTTGGCCACCACCAGCTCCAGCCCCAGGCAGGAGGAGAAAACAAAGCAGCTCCAGAGCTGCCTTGGCACTGGAATGGCTGTGGGATGGGTGCTCATGGAAATGGGCAGGAGGGAGCACAGCTGGCAGCATCCAACCCAACTCAGCATCCCCCAGTTCTTATTTTTTTAACTCTAAGGTCTGATTACACACCCAAATTCACTTCAGCTAAAACGGTAGCCAACTCAACACAAGCTGTTTTTATTTTAAATCTAGATGAGGTGTCTAAAAAAGCAAGTCAGCTGTCTAAATATAGCATGGATACACCAAGTTAGATGACAAAGGTTCAGAAATTCAATGACCCAGAAGATCTGAAGCCAAGATATTTTAATATCTTTTCAGTATCAACACATTACCAATGGCATCACATACTACTCTTGGAAAAATATGTTCCATATCCAAAGTTCACTTCCTGTGAAAGACTTGTGTTACAGATTGCACTGCACATGAGCAGTTGTAAAAAGCAACAGCAGAGAATCCCCTGGAAGCCCAGAGTTGATTCACACTGTGGCATTTGAAGTGGCACATGTTGCTTCACTTCTAACTGGAGTTTTCCAGCCCTGCTGGGTTTTTATGGAAAAGAAAGATGGGCAAATGGGACAGAAGACAGGCTACTAGAAACTTAAGACTCCTGAGAACTAAAATTCTACTACCCAGAAGAGCTGAACAATGAGCTACACAATACAGAGGGTTTTAAAAACAAGCCTTGAGGGATGCAGCTGCAAAAATATGACAATAAATCTTCTGCACTGATTGGTACAGAAGTTCTGCCTATGATACCTCCTGGCTACTCCTACATGGCAAGTACAAGTAGTCTGTGGCTCTTCCAGACAAAAACTTCAAAATCTGCTGGAGACAAAGGCTGTGGAGACTCCTGCATTACTTCCAGAAGAACTCTACCCTTCTGGGGCAAGGCCTAAACTTTTGCCTGCACAAGTATCAAATGCCAGAGTAGTATGTGGCTTCCCACACCAGCACAGAACTGAGCTGGTCACTGCTCTGCCACATAACTCATACCTTTAATTCACAGAATGGTTTGGACTGGAAGGAACTTTAAAACCATCTCATTCCATCCCCTGCCATGGGCAGGGACACCTTCCACTACCCCAAGTTGCTTCAAGCCCTGTCCAACCTGGCCATAAGCACTTCCAGGAATTGGGAAGCCACAGCTTCTCTGGGCAACCTGTAGACACATGGAGATTTTCACCCATTTTACTTTGGCATCATTCTGCATTTTCATAATATGTTATTTCTCATCATCTGAAAGGACTCAAAGAATCACAAAAGGAGAAAATATTTAAGTTACTTAGGAATTGCATCAGGAGAGTAAAAATTTGTTCAATATGAACAACTGAACTAACTCTCAAGACCCTTGAGTGACTCAGGAACACACAGTTCCATTTGCCTTGGTCAAAAGAAAGGCAATGAGCAGGATCTTTGTTTCCTGTATTCCGTGCAAGAGTCCAAAAGCTCGTTCATGAGGCTGCTTTGGGCAGTGCAAAACACCCCCCTGTGAAAGGTCAGGTTGATGATTAACTTCAGGTACAGAAGGACAGAAGAGGGGTAGCAGTGGGGCTACTAAAATGCTCCCCTGACCTAAACAAATGCTTTAGAACACTTCACAGAGACTAAAATGAAACCCAGACAGCTTTGCATTGAGGCAGCTCTACCTGCAGGCAGTCACCTGATCATAGATTACAATTCTTTTGTTCACACAAACAGCAGCTCTGAATCTGCCAATCATCCAACATTCAGCACAAACTAACATTCACCACTAAGCCTACCCCAAGCAGTGCCTGCTACCTGCAAACTACTGTGGATTGATTGTACAGTTTGAACATAACATTTTTTTCAGAAAACAAGAAAGAGGCATGGCCTAAAGCAGAATTTCCTAATTAGTTCATGAAGATTCCATCAATGGTAAGAGTGAACACAGCAGTTTCCAGCCCCAGGCCAGCACACACTGCTCTAAAACACACATGCTTGTCACCAGCTGAATGTCTACAAATCTCCAAACCCCCTGTACTAAGGGAACATGATTTTTTTTAATCTAATTACACACAAATTGTATCCAGGGCTGCCAGAGCCAGGCAGCACCTGCCATCATGTAGAGTCACTGAGTAAACAACAAGTGAGTTCGTGGCAGGCAGCAAAAAAGTCTCTGCAACACCCACAGGAGACCAGGCAACCTGAAAAATGAGAACCAGATCACTGCCTGCACATCACTATTCCCTTTTGACACTGCTAGAGGTGCAGGGAGGCTTGTAACACAGCAGCTTCAAAATCCAGCTGTGTCATTAGTTCTGATAATCTCCCAAAGCTGCAAAGCCTCCCTGGGGACCTGCAGCTCTCACAAGGCAAAGTGACAGCTCTGTAATTTGTCTTTATGACACATTATGGAAACAGAAACCTGAAGTCACTCAGCTGAGTCCCTTCCAACTTCAGGCTGAAGCTTCCCAAGTCTCCCCTATTTTCACATTGATCTGCAACGGACTTATAGCTACTTTTGCTCCTATTCATATTTCTGACCACACAACCTATTGTTTTTTATTTCTGTCTTCCACATTATTTTTGGGTAATAAAATACAAAATTCCTTCCACAGCAAAGTTCTGGTCTTTCAGTCACAGCCAAACAATGCAGGATCTTCCCCTCCTCCCAACAAACATCACCTTTGAGCCTCCTGGCAGAACGACACAAAGATTCTACTTTCCTTTGCCAAGAGGTAGAATTTGGTTAAAAAGTCTGAATAAATCACTGGATGAACAAAAGTTCACTGTAATTATAACGTGGGTAAATGCTGTGCTTTGGAGCAGAAGAATCTGGCTTTAATAGAAATCTTTTGCTAAGCAAAAGTAAACCTTCTGCTTGGATTTCCCTTGTACAAGAAGTATTATTTATTTTACTGGCAACAAATCACTTCTTTAGCTCTGCATATTTACATGACTTTTTGGAAAACATTACAACACAGATTCCCTGGCCCAGTGAATGCACCACTCTGAAAACGAAATACAAAGCAGTAATTCAAAGGAAGGAAGATAAGACAACAGGAAGGTTACTGAGTTGTTATTACTTAAAGGAAAATAAGTAGGTTTGGGAGCATTTCCCAGAAGAGAGAATGTGGTTGGGAGAGAGGAGGATCCTGGAAGTAGACAAGCAAAGCTGCACAAACAACAGCCACTCTCAGCTTTTCATTATCCTCAGCCTCACTTTTCTATCTGGTGTGTAAATGCTCAACACCACCACACACCCACATGTGCCAGCCTGGGTTGGATGCCTGAAAAAGGGGTAAAGCAGCAAAGACAACCTGGTATGTAAAGAAAAAAAATACAGAAGAGTTTGAATTTTGCCAACTTTGTCATCAAGTGCTGTTTGTTCAAACTGTACATTCCATATACTCACTCCCATCAACCAGGACATTCATCTGGGAATGCAATCAAACCCTGTGCCTGCAAAAAGGTTTACAAAACTTTAGAGGAAATAAAAATAATAAAATACAAGAATAAAGTAATTCAGAAAGCATGAACATAATGATGCTCAGCATAAAGATATAGAAGGATAAAATTTAAAAGTACATGGCTATGACTAGAAAATATGTAAAGATCTTTCAAGAGAAGATTTAGTGGCTAGAAAGACATTTAGAGTCCTACAGGGAATCTTTCAAAGATGATCCCAGTTACAGGATTTAATTTGAATGTTGGATTTCAGTTCTTAGCAGCAGTTTATAGTAAAAAATTATCTCACTTCTCAGTGTTTACAGTTCTTGCCTCATTTACTCAGTGGGTACACAATTCTGGGAACATCAACCGTTAAACAGAAAAGACAAAAGGATCGTCTCCATGTGCAATGTCCCAAAAGCACAGATTATTACAGGACACCCCCTCCCATCTTACAGAAGATGGCAGAGTAAAAGCAATACTACTCTATCACCTCTAAGTGTTTGAGGAAAGCTTGACCAAGAGCAGTGCTCCAGCACCAGATGGCACTGTTACCTGAGGAAACCCGCAGGAGACAGGAGTCACAGGCACAGGAGAGGCTGGCCGAGAGCAGTAAGCAGGAAAGCAGACAACATTTTGTGTGTACATCAGCCAACACTGCTCACAGAGGCTGCCTCAACACCCAGGCAGTAAAGCCTCACCCAAAGTACAGATCAGAGCCAGCAATCTCCAGGAAGAAACTGCTGAGAGGAACTCAGCAGCTCCACAGAGCCCCATGCCCAGTGTGTCAAGAGATGCCCAGTTCCAAGAGGACCTAAGGAATGGCACAGAGAGCCTGGTGAACACCTGACCATGCAGGTAAAAGCAATGGCTCTGCTGCTCTTGTGGCAGCCTCTGATAAGCTCAAGGGAGATGCATTTGACTGCCAGAAGAAACTCCCCTGAGGAGCTCACAGGGATGCTGACACCATCCAGTGTGATATAGGAAGAAGAGATTCCCATTTCAGCCTCCAGTCTGGATTCCCAGGATTCCCAACAGCCCACTGTTTCAACTTGCCAATTAAGCTGTGTTCCTCCTTGTGTGCAAAAATAGTCTGTCCAGCAGCTCTTTCATTTACCTGAAGCAAAAGAATTCCCCAAATTGTTGCCCTGGGGGGGAGATGGCAGTTATAATGCAACAGGTTTTCCAGATTCTTGCTGGACCTGGATGGATGGGGATGCCATCTGGACATCATCAGCAGCACAGAAATTAGTCACTGGCTACTATGAGCTGCATTTGGGGCCTACTGCCAGGTTTGGAGCAAAGAGTGGGGCTGCTCAGATCTCCATCTGCCTTTCAGAGGATAAAAAGGATGTTGTGAGGAAATCTGTGTGACTGTTGTTGGCCAATTCACTCCCAAGGCACAACAGGTGTACCTCACCTTTCTGCATCTTCGAGAGTAGAAGTAAAGAGTGTATCCATGAAAAATATTCCTTTGCTCCACATTCCTGGAGCAAACCAGGGTGGGCTGTTTTGCTGAGCTAAACTGGACTCTGCTGGGTTGGTGGTAACTCTGTGCTAGGGCACAAAGCATCCTCCTTCTCCTTTGCAATCCGGTCAGCAGTGTGCAGGAGAAACTCCTTATTTAGCCCACAGCAAAAAATCCACCTTGCAAAAACTGCCAGGGAACAAGAAGAGGGAGACCTATCAACAGAAAATAACCGTGTCTGCTTTCCAGCTGGTTAGCTCATTTGCTGCTGCTGTGAATACAAACCAGTCATTTAAATTAGCTTCTAATTGTTCACAATTATTCAGACACAGCATAACCTGCAAGCAGGAAGACGTCAGGCAAGTAGGAGAGAAAGAATGGTTTCAGATGCCTTGAAGATTCACATATTCATGCCTTTCAAGTCTCACAGCCTGCCATCTCCAGCAATGCTCCTCTCTCACAGACCCCCCCAGATGTACGGTTGGCAGTGCAGAGGAAGGAGATAATCCACGGGTGTTCCTACACTTCAGGTTTCTACTCTCTCTTGCTCCCATTTTTGGACTGGTTCAAAAACTAAACCAATAATATTTTGGTCTACTCCAGTCGTTCACAGTCTCTGCACACACAGGCAGTTTGAGCAACACTATTTATAAAGCTGCTTAAAATTCTGGACACAGCCAGAGCTCTTTGATGGGATGTCAGCCATGCGACACCCCAACGTAGGAGGTTGACACAGGATGGTTAGTGTAATACAGCCCACTCTCCTTTCCTTTTCTTTCACCCAGAGCCTCCACTACCACCCTCAGAGGAGTCCCTTCCCCCACAGACAGCAATGTTTCACAATTGCTGCAATTTTCTCTCCTAGGGAAGATATTAGTGTGTTATCCTTAAATCCCTAGTGTGCCTGTTTTATTTCACATATGAGACTCAATGTAAGTCCAGTCTGCAGGTCAAATTACTTTAAGGGACTGAACTCAGGCATATCTTAAAGAAAAATTTCCCTCACATTCAGCCCTGTTTGAACCCAGAGCTACAGCATTGCCACAGAGCCGGAATACTCAAATAGGTCTAGGAACTTAAGCAAATTTAATAAACTTGAGCAAGAATATTTTATCAAGTACAGAATCTCCTAGAGGAGACAAAATAACCCTGAAAAGCAATGTATAAATAGCTGTAGCTGAAAGCACAGCAAATGCTGTGTCATGCCACATCCCCAAGTCAATCCCAGGCAGCGAGCACATGAAGCTGCCCAGCCTCCCTTGTACCTTCCGAGTTTCATGCCTGCTCTGGAATCAGAGCATCCTCCTGGAGAAATATTCCGGGTTGCTCTCACATGCAGAACACACTCCCCAAACACACTGCAGTGCCTCTGTTACATGGGAGGGATGCTGCATGGACACACAGGCTGCCTGCAGCCCGACGAGGAGAGGGAGGGCAGTGGATTCCAGAGGAGGATCAGGACCTGGCTTAGCTAAGAAATACAGGCTGGCCTTAGGGGCACTTCCCACAGCTAGTGATTAAGAGCACTCCGGGGACACTCAAATTTAGCTGACAAGGAAACCAGTGGTACTGTCTCCTCGTGGGGACACAGCCAGGGCAGAGGTGTGGGGTCACCTCGCTCCCTCCTGGCCCAGAGCAAAGGCAAACACGGCTTTAAGAGGTACAACAGCCAATGCTTGCTCCAAGGCAGGGCAAGCATTCTGCAAAGGCTTCCTGTTGTTAAATAACACGCCCTCTGAGCTAGCTGTATCCACAGTTAAGTCAGACATTGCTTAAAAAAATAAAGCCTTTACATTCAGCTGAAGCAACCTCTGGAATGCTAGAGAGAATCCACCCAAATTTCAGTGACAGCGTGGGTACCCTGTGCGTGTGTTTATTTCTGATAAACAGCAAAGCCACTCCCCCAGCTCACACTGCAGAAGAGTATGTGAATGCTACTGGGACAATGCAGCACAATTGCATCATTGCCCAAAAAACCTCAGCTGCATTTTCTATTCACTGAAAGAGTGTCAGTTATCCCCCACATACATAAATGCAGTATTGGCCATTACAAGAGGCACAGCCCCTACTGAATCCATACACCAAGCTACAGAAGCCCAGATACTTAACTGGATTTTTGCAACCCCTGCACTGTGGCATCCCTTTCTGTGAGGGGTGGATCCACCACCTGAGGAATGGCTGGGGGAGGACTAAGGCATCTCCCAGCCACAGCACGTTTGTTCACTGCCTTCCGCTTATGCACTCTATTATACAAAAGCAACCAACCTTCAATTCCTTTCAATAAATCTGAAAAAAATCTCAACAAGAACTGGTGACAGTTATGATACAACGGAGACAGAAATATAAAAGCCTGGCAGAGTCTGACTTAACACCCCTGGAGCAAAGCCTTGTTTCTCCCCCTTGCACAGGTAAGTCTACTGGACTCAGGACTTCTTCCTTTCCATCTCAGTCAGAGCACAAAGCTTTCAACACCATATTTAAAACTCATCAATGTCATCATACAACATCCCTGTATCATTTTGCCTTCGGGTGTTTTCTTGGCTGACTTCTAAACCATTTACTGTAAGCTCTCCAGAATCTGCCAGCAGCCTGAAACAACACAGCATTTGCCCAGCAGAACATCCAACATCAACATGAAAACACCACTCCTCTCCACATTACTCTGCAGGTTCAGTTATTCAGCAGCATATTTGATGTGACAATAATTCAAGGTTATAGCTCGGGGAATCTTCATTTCTCCCCATCTCTTCCTTGGGAACCAAGCAACCAAGCAGCACATCTAGAGATGGCTCACAGAACTCAGCAAGCCCCTGGTGTAAATAAACACTTCCAGTCATGGCACAGGAACCACAGGAGCAATCAAGCCAGATGTTCCCTTGTTTTGTACGATGTACACACAGATCCCATTCTAAAGGGTAGGCTGCTCAAAGGTAGATTTTTAAGTTCTCATCTACACGTCTTTTCAGGCAAAATCCTATGTGCATTAATCCTTGCCAGCGTGGTTTTCCTCTGGACATAACATACAGACAGCTACAGAATTCCTGTAGGAATACATCTTTATGCTCCTCTGGTCTGCACAGGCTCTACAGCCCAACAGCTATAGAGCAATCACAAACTACTGTGAAAAAATATCTCCCAGGATACTCAAATACAGTTTTCAAGGAAGGCTTAAGTGTTTAGGAGACCCAGCATCCAAAGGGTCCCCAGGGGAGTAACATACTTCTAGACCAACCAGGAAGCTGTGAAATATTCCATTTTTAACAAGAGGAATGCTTCTGAGAGACCTGGAACTGCCCCTTCACTAAAAACATTTCTGAAAGGTCACCTCTTACAGGCAAGCAAGGTGAGATTGTTAGCAGAACTCACTCCAGAGCTGACAATTTCCCCATAAATGTCAAAGACTAAAGCAGCAGAATTTTCCAAACTGGGGTTTAAAACTGTTTTAAGGGATGCTTTGCTGCATCTTTCACCTTGCATACAGATCAGGAAGCTGCTCCTAACAGGATAATTTCTTTAGTGTCTTCTTGGCCCAATGTCACAAACATCACACAGTAACATCACCTGTAAGGAATTTCAATGCAGAGCTGGTTAGAGAAGATTCTAAAATACCATTGGGAGATTCTTTTTTACTTGGAAACTGTCAAATGTTTTACATTTACAAAGTGTATTTGTTTCCCTCCTGCCCTTTCCACCTCTCCTTCAGATGTGCCAGCTCAGCCTAAGGTCTAAGACAAGCCAAGGTCTTTCACCTAAAGCACCTTCACTGCCTCTGTGGACTCCCTCAGGTGAAACCTAACTGGATGTAAGCAGCTCTACTGAGATGTCCTTAGAGAAGTAAGTGCTCACTCCACACAGCACAAGCAAAAAAGCAGTAAAAGCCTGTTTGCCCGAAGTCAGCAGTTCTGCCTCCAAATTGCCACATGGCCAGGCAGTGATAGGTTGTTTTTTCCCCCTCTAAAGAAAGCATTCAGAGCAGAAAGGCACCAGGTCCTAGCACAGATGCAATACAGAGTCTTGCACTGTACCTGTGCTAACAGTAAATATCTTAACCAAGAAGACAAAAATACTAAAGACAAATGATAAAACTAATCCATTACAAAGCCACTGATCCCTGTCTCTGCAGTGGCTTGACTCCAAGTGCATGCTTTGTACATCTGGATGCCTTTGCATCTACACATCAAACAATAAAAACAGTCTGGTGAACAACTAATCAATAGTCTCCTCTGCAAAATAAATTTTACCTCCTTAAGCCAAGTCTGTTATCCTTGACAGTGAGCCCCATATTTCCTGGAACTGTAATTCACTGGATGTCAACTTCCTAAAATTACCTTTTTTGAGGATATGTTGCTATGCATATATACAGCAGGTGAGTATTTATCTGGCTTTAACACCAGATTCTGTTATGTGCCATATATACATAACACATCCTTTGCTTTAATGACTTCAGCTATAAGAGAGGGATTTCAGCTATCACAACTCCAGTGAAACACTGAGCCATAAATACAGGTAGACCAGATTTGCAAACACTATAAAAATACCCTTACAAGATGATTGAGAGGGCTCTGCTCCCCTGACAGCTGGAGCAGTGCTCTGCCTCTTCCTCTTCTGAAAAACTGAGGTTAACTGAACTCTGTCTTTACCCAGCACTGACAAAATGCCACAGTGAGGACTGTTCTGAAAAAGCCTTGAAACAGAGACAAAGCTGCAGGCCTGTGACTGAGGAAAGGAATGACTGGACAGCAGATTTGAGAGCTGCTGCAAAGTCACATGGCATGAACTGAACAGCGTTAGCACAACCGTAAGCAGAACTGCTCCGAGGTGCTGAGCCCCAGCCATGCTCTGGGAAGGATCCATGGGTTCATAAGCCTTAGGCTGCATTATATGGCCTGTCAGTCCTAATTAAACACACAAACTAAGTTCCTCCTTAAAACTGCCCCTGCTCATTAATTGCCACTCTACACTACTCAGATGTGGCAAGCTTCTGAACAAGATATGTAACCCCCAGCAGCAACTCCAACCAAGTCACACAAGGCACTGCCAGGACATGCCTATGCTTACAACAGTGATTTTTACTTATAAAAGGTTGCTCAGCTTTGCAGGCATATGCAGGGTACTGTGCCACCAGCCACTGAAATACAGCTGCACTGGGGTTGAACATGGTACCTATGAAAAACCAAGAGCACTGTTAAACTGGGGACAGTAATACACCAAGAAAACGGCACTTCTCCATGCAAAGGTGAACACTCTGCATATACTCAAGTATCTACAAGTATCTACTCATGTACTCAAGATACTGTCAAGATTTAAAAGTATGTTGAGTATACAGGAAAAAAAAGGCACACTTTTACTAGGAATATGAAATGACCCACAAAATCCAGAAAGCACCTGATGCAGTAGAATCTTTACTGAAAAGTCCTCAATCATGAATATCTGCATAACAACCACCAGCCTGAGGCTTGCTGCTGACAGGCATTCCTCATCTTTCTGTCAGAATTTTTTGGAGGATACATCCCTTATCAGGTGTGCACTAGCTGGTCCCCTGCATGTTACAACACACACCTTTGTGACAGAGTCAAGCAGTCACAACAGAGCACCTCCTTCTCCCCACACAGCCAGCTGCCATCCCACTTGATTCCTGCATTTAGATTAATTTCCTGGATTCATTTCTTGATTCATTACCCCAGAGCTCTGTGCCTGGCTCAGACTGCCATGAATGCACTGTTACCTTTGTCCTATCAGACACTTAACGGGGCCTCAAACCTCACTGCTCTCTTTACCCTGGCCCTGGGCTCTGACACCAGAGAACTATGATTTGAACAGGGAAAACATGGCACACAGGAGGATGAACTGCTCAGGATGCCAACACTAAAGCCTTAAGGATTGAACGTGCCATGCCATTCAGTAAGGCTGAAGTTGCTGTTTAATTAGGCTTGCTTAATGAGTCATATTAAATAGCATATATAAAAGAACAGGTTCTCTTGTAGTGGAAGGACCTCACTGGATTATTGTGGTGAAATGCTGCCACTACAATGGAGTAGTTTTTCATTTTATATACTTAACCATGACCTACATTCCTTTGCTCAAAGGAGCTCCATCTCCAGAGGGAATGTGCCTCTTTAATCAGCTCCAGCATTTTTTCAGGGTTCAGCAGGGATAGATGGAGTGGCCTTATGTCTCTTCAGATAACATAGATCACAAAAGCTCCATGAGAGAGTGGTAAAAAACCCACCAGGTTCAAATTATGGCAGGCAGCACCTGCAACCTGTTCTGATGGGCACCCTCTACTCCAGAGCCCACTGGGACTGATGAACACCAAAGCCTTGACACGCTTCCAGCTGCCTGGCCAGCTGCTCTACCTTGGACAAGAGCTTGTTTCCTGGAAAAATTGTAGTCAATACCAGATTTGAGTAGGAAGACAAATTCAGGAGCTGGCTTTGGGGCACTCTGCAAGCTCAATGCTTGTCTCCACAGGAAAAGAGCCTGTGAGCCATTAGTGAAGACAACAAAGACAAGCAGACTCATGGGCTGCATTAAAATACCAAAAAAAAAAAAAAAAAAAAGGCAGCAAGTCACACCTTACACCTAAATCCTTAGGTGTAAGGATTATACCTAACCCTTGTGTCTCAAAACTTCTGTGAAATTCAAACTGCTTTCAAGATCCAGCCTCTACTAATGGAGAGCTAGCAAAGACCAACCCCCCAAAACACACACACCCAATCCACCCTAGGAAAGTCCCCAAGAAACCAAAAATGAAACACAGACAATTCGAAAGAGAAGGAATTTGTGTCAAGCTGCTCTGGGGCAGCATATCCAGGGAGCTGGGCTCATCCCTTAGAGCTGCTCAGAGCTTCCCCTGGGCATACCAGGGACATGAACACAGTCTGTCAGTAGGGCATCAGGAACAACAGCTCACACTGAGCTCATCAGAATGCAACAGGAACTGAGAAAAGGCAGAAGAGGCACTGACAGAGTAACACACCTCACTGCCACAGCCTTTGGAAAAGACATTTGAGCAGCGCACCCTCCCCATTGGAATTGTTTCAGATATGTTTTTCAATTCCATATCAATTTTAGACATTCAAAAACCCAACAGTTTTTACAGGCTGAACCTCATCATTTTTCTGCCCTCTCCATCACCAGCAACAGTACAAGTCCCCTATCCCTCTGAAAGCTGCTTGCTTTGTGGATGCAGTATGCAGAACCAGGATACGCCCAGTGCTGCAAAGCTCAACGCCACTGACAGCAGTAAAAATAACTCCTGCTTTGGTACACACTAAGCAGTTAAGAGCAGGATATGCACAGAGAATGTACACACAATAAGCTGTCACAAAACAACAAGGATTATGTTGCACAGAAATAGGTCTCAGATTTAAACAGATATGAGATCACCAGGGGCGGGGTAAGAAAATCACAGATGAAGAAAATCCCACGATTTTTCCACTGGTTCGTATCACTCCAAACAGAACAAACTAAGGAAAGATCAGGCTTAAAGTTCCCTGTAATTGGGAGAAAACAAGCACATCCTCTCCTTTTTTTCTGGTATAAACTCCTTCCTTTTTTCAGGCAGCTCTTCTGAGACACTGGCTGGGAAACGTCAGTGAAAAGAACTTTGCACTAAGGCAGTGGTCAGGCAGGTCTGGCAGCCAGACCACATCCAAATCCAGGCTCTCTACAGCAGGACAGATCCGAGTCTCTCTCTGCAGCAGCAACCAGCACCACAGACACCATTTCTATGACATCCACCCCCTCACTGCAGCACCAGCACATCTCAGGTTCCTGGTGCTGCTCCAGCATCGCATCTACTCTAAAACTTCTCCATCCCGCGTGCCACACTTGGGGAAAAGAAACAAAGCACCCAAACCCAGCTGTGTGCAAGCAAACACCCTCACTCTGTACAACATACATGCTGCTTCAGCCCCAAATTCAGAGCTCTTCACAGCTTTCAGCAGACCAGATAAGATAGATGGTAAGATAAAAATAGGAATGACTAAAAATCATTTATACAGAGGTGTGGTACACTCTTGCCCATCAATGCTCGAGTCTGCACCACAGCCGTGCTCCAGAGCCTTTTGAGGACTACAGTGTCACCACAGTGCCATTACCCACAGGCTTCTGCACTAACATCCTCCTCGACAATCAAAAACAGAGCAACACAGGGATAACTTCCATGGGCTTGGGGTGTCCAAGCTCTCCAGCAAGGTGCTCAGAAGCCTCAGTGTTAAAGTATTTAAGTGTCATACACCTTTTGAACTAGAAGAGCCCTAAGATCTGAAGTCTGCTTAAAATCAAAGTCTGTAATTTAAAAGTCCCAAATCTATTTCATCTAACAAGGATGTTTTTCATAAAGTAGCTTTAAAAAAAGACATCAATGAAGTTTAAAAAGAAGCTGCTGCTCTCATCTCAAGACCAAGCGATGAGTGGTAGAGCTCATCTCAGTAAGTGATCCTAATAATGGCAATTTGCAATTGAATCCTACTTTTCTTCTACCACATGTACCCACCTCAGACCCTTCCACAAAGTTCAAGAAACACTCCAGGGCCCAATGGATAGATCAAGACAAACTAATTTTCCTCTTGCAGGAACCATCAGTGTCAGTATATTCCCACAACAACACCGCAGAGACAGCATGGACAGATAAACATTCCACTGGGAAAGTCACCATAGCTCACTCTTTCAGAGGACAATTATAAAAACAGAACTGTGAAGATACTTAGCACTCCACCAAAAAGCAGACTGCCAGATGTTACCAACTGTCTGGGCACTCAAACAACACTTCTTTTCATAACAATGGGGAGAAAAGAAACCCTTGTGATGTGCACAAAAGGAGGGAATTGAAAAATAAAGAGTTTCCTGGGAAAAAAAATCCCTTATGGTGGCAGAATAAGGTAGGATAAAACCAAGACATAACTAACAAGTAACATTTTAACAACAGCAGCTTTTGTGAATGGAGCACTGAGATGATTCAAGGCAGTATCAGAGTTTCAAAACACTTCAAGAGTAGCTCTGATCGATATCTATCTCACCATTACAACATCTCTTGGCAGAGAAATGAACGTTTCAATACATCCAACAAAGACAATGCCTCTCTGGGCTCTGAGACACACACTCAACACGTCACTCAGATTTCACCCAAGTGACATTTCAGTAGCACCTGCCCTCAGTGAAAACAGCTATTTATAGCAAGGTGGGTGTTGAGAAGGGTGATTTCACTCATCACTTGAGGCCTGGGTGTAAATCACAGACTGCATGTTGTCATTCCTGATTAAAAGCTCTTCCAGGTCTCTAATGAAGATTTGCCACTTTGCTAAATCACACTGTGGCTGAATGTGGCAGGTGCTTGGTTTTCTTGAAAGCAGGAGATAAACTCAAAGGCACTATTCGGATGAGACTAAGCTTAAGTAGCTGCACTAGGTATGCACACAGCACATACTAACCTTGCAATGTTCCTCCCGGAGCCTCATTTCCATGAGAACTGAAGAAACATCCTTTGTTTTATTCTTCTTCAGAACACAGATAATCCTGCTTCATTTTTTACACCCTAAAGCAATTTAGTGCTGGGAGGGAGTGGGAAATGCCCTTTTAGCTCACCTGCCAGCCGTTGTTCAGTAGCAGGAAAACCTAAAAGCTCAGCTCAACATCACCCAGTTCAGATGCAACATTCCCAGGCTAGAAGGTCATAATTAATCAGTTAAGCATTTTGAGAATATCTAGGGATCTTTTTGTGATGAAACTGGAAAATTGAGAAGGCAAATGGATGCCCTGCCTGCCATCCAGACCAGGGTAGGGACCGCTCTCAAGAGCGATGAACATGTTATCGCTCTGAATAACTTAATTCCCGGAGAACAATGAAAATAGCAAAGATAAGAGAAAGGGTCTTTGAGTCTCTCCACGCGTGGAGAGAAAATTGCACCTAATGAAAGGGCATGAATGCTTCAGGAGCTCTGAAGCATCCAAATGGTATCAAAATCAAAGAGCTATGAAAAAACAACCTGCTACAACAACAACAAACTTTTGTGTACAGCAGCAGTACCTGATCCTCTTACAGCACAGCAGAGGAACATGCTGAGCCAAGAGCCCAGATAGCAAATACTTAAGAACTACAATTTGGTGTCTTTTCTACCATGCTCAGTCAAATACACAGGTTGGACAATGATGCTCTGAATATCGTTTTGCTTCTAATCCTTGATCTTTTGTTTTAAGGCTTTATTCAAGCGTTGCCAGCACTGCAGATCAGAGGCAAGCAACCTGAACTGTGCTAAAGCTGAGCTAAGTTAGCAGCACTAACAAGAACAACTGGCATTTCATAAAGATTCCTTAGGCTGCTTTACAGAACAAGTATCAAGGACTCCTCAGCTCCTGGGGTGTTCAGTTTGCTGCCACCATCACAAATTCTTCCAGCACCAAGAAGCAGAAAGGAGACACACAGCACACACTCTAAGATTACTCATAAATGCTTTTATAGAATGGCTTGCTAGCCCAAACAGTACCAAGCAGCCACAAAGATCCCAGTTCTGGAAAAAAACCTCTCCACCCTGAGTTTGTTGCCCTCTCAGCAGTTCAAGAACACAACACTCATTCAGAGATTCAGGTACAGGAGCACAGAGATGGCAATCTGCCCTACAAACACCACCTTCAAAGCTGATTTTTCAGTCCCTTCATTTCTCATCACAGCTCTCCTGACAGCAAGCACTTATCACTGCCAGATTAGAAGAGATTACCACAAGAGAAAGTTAAGGTTCTTGTCAGTCACTAGGACAGTAAAGTGCACTCAGTGGTTACTATGAGAGGTAGGGTGGGTGATGAAACCTCTCTACCCAGCTGACCATGGCCAAAGTCAAATACTGTTTGTCAAATCCAACAGGCTGGGTTTCCAGCACTGCCAGTTTCCAATCTGGCACAACCACTAAAGTGGAAAAAATCGCTTTTGCAGCTCCGCTTTGGGAGCTCTCAGATAAGAGCATTTCCTCCAGAGCTGCCCTGCACGGCTCTATATATGCTAATTAGAGACTGCTGGAGCTCAAGAGAAAGCAACTGCGTGGGGCACTAACAAAAGAAATCAAAGCATCCCTGTGAGGGAGACATGAGGTGTGAATACACATGGTGTGTTTGCACCCAGTGCCAATTAAGCAGCAGAGTGCACGGAATTGGTGCAACACACACACTCGGGCTGCATTCACTATACTAAAATAGGGGGAAATTCGAATCACAATTATTTTAACCATTGTGCACAAACAGACAGATTTCATATGGTAACCAATGCTTATGGATGGCAATTTGGTACTAAATTATGTTACTGAGAATAAAAAGATAATACAGACAGCACAATTAAGAGGAAGCCAGGGATTCAGCCTGGATTTCTTCCAAAGTTCAGAATGTCAACACTGAAAAAAACCAGAAAGACTCTTCTAACCAAAGAGTTTACACATTCACTGAAGTGACCAGAGCAATTACCATACTGGTGATATTTATTTTCAATAAATTAAATTTTATCTAAGCTCCACAACAGAACAAGAAACACAAGAGCAAATAACATAATATTCCTGTGAAATTACAAAGCGTGCTTGATGTGGAAATTGTTTTCATCTACCACTTGGGCTCAGGAAAGAAACACTAATAGCATTCAACAAGGCACTCGAGGCTGATCAGGCCAGCCAGAGCAAACCCTGCTGAAGAAAGCACGGTGTGAGTTGGAGAAAGTGTGGACAAGAGTTGCAGCAACAGTGGGGAAAGAACCTCTCCAGTAAGGAAGTTAGTGATACACAGTCTGAGGGTGAAAAGGGAGAAAATAATTGTGCCTCAGCACATAATAGCACATTTATAAAGACAAGCAGCTATTTAGGAGTTAGATTTGCTTTTTACTAGAGGAGATGGGTGTAAGCTGTTTGCATGTTTATGCTAGAAATTACAACTTTTCTCATCCAGACTGGGACAGGTTCCTAATTCAAAGAATCAAAGCAAGGAGTTAACTCTTTAATAGAGTTTCTCTGAAAGACAGAGCAGGCTGCTTCTGCAGTGATGCCCTCAGCAGCACCACAGAGTGCTCACAGGGAGTTTCTGCCCAGAACACATTTTGTTACAATAAAGTCACCCTGCACTATGCTTTATCATTACAGGGCAGATTTCATTTGTGAACCAAAGGACATTTTTCTCCATCATGTACCAGCACAATCCCCACCACTACACAAAACTAAACAGAGGAAGTTTCTGGCCCCAGAGTCAAAAGCATCAAAAAGCCAAATCAGCTATACAGGTCAGATGTGGTGGGTGAAAAAATAGTTACTGAGTCAATGACACACTCTGGATCTGCTTGTCCAATTCTAACACAAGTGAGATTTCACAACATTGACATTAGGATGATAAAAATATCAATTAAGAAAGTCATCCAGGAGTTTCTTCCTAAACTAAGCAGCCAGGAATGCTGGTGTTTCCTGTACAGTGTCATCTTCCCTGCTGTGGCATTCCACAGGGTGCTCTCTTCTTCCTTGTATTTCAAGAATGTACAGAGATGCACAGTCAAGGAAGTACTGTGACTATGTACTACCAGAACTAGGAAGAGCTACCCAAGTTCTTTGGAATACACTTGAAACCTTGGCCAGACCACCCCTTACAGGAAGCAAACGAATCATCCACGTGTGCAGACTCTAAGAAACAAAAAACACAAAAGCAAGTTTTAAACAAAGGATGGAGATTCCTCCTCCTTCTTCCCTGCTCCCACTTTCTGCTTAAACTGAACCCATGGAGAGTTCACTAAGACAAGGCAGTAGCACAGCATGGGAAATCAGAGCAACTTCAACAACCTGCAGCACAAATACACTGAAAAGACTTCTGACAGAAGTTGCAAGTGCTAAGGACAAAACAAATCTGAAGAGGCGGTTCATGATGTATCATTTCCAGCCAGTTATCCAACTGTGTAGTAACTCTAAATTTAGAAAATGTGGCTATTTTGTCTCAGGACTAATGTTGTTTCAAGGAACTTGGACTCAGAGGCTGAACGGAAGCAAAAATATTACTTGCAATAGTCATGAGATTTATTCACTTGGATTAGATACATAACCCACTTTCCAAGAGGGGGAAAAAACCCAACTTTTATCTTCAAAAGCAGACAGAAGGGCAAAGCCAAAGGACAAGTAGGGTCTTGCTGGAAATCCCATCAACTCTCAACAAAAATATTAAGTAGTGCTCCTGCACCCTCACTCTAAATACTGAAAAGCAAAGATGTGAGGGCAGAGAGCAGAGGCAGCACTGCACACCTGGGATGGGCAGCAGCCCCTCACACTGCTGACACCTCTGGCACCTCTCCAGCAGCAGGTAAAGCAGAATAGCTATTTTAGTGCCATGAGGGTAAAGGAAAATGCAGAGGTTCCTTGGCGATCAGTACTACTCAAGCTCCAATTTCAGTATAGCTGCTGCCAACTATTTCACTGAGGACTGAGATTTAGGACCAGTTCTCTAACGAGAGATCTTGAGCCAAGAGATCTGAAACACCCCCTTGATTCTAGATACAACACTATGAACTAAAGAGTTAATCTCGGCTGCTCTTCACTGACTACTCTTCTCACCCAGCCTTACAAAACTCCCAGCTCACTAGATTTACACCTAAACTAACTTTTAAAACACTGGGTTACTCAGTTTAGCTCCTCACATAAGTGAAACCAAATCAAACTTGAGTTACTCAATGCCAAGTGAGTTCCCAAGCATCCCATTTCACACATATGCCAAATAACCAATGTATTGTGGCTCTGCCTGAGAGAAATTTTCCCAGACAAATCTCTAGCTGTAACTGCACTGAGGAATGTCAAAAAGTGGAACATTTTTTTTCCACTGAGCAGCCAGCTCATGCTCTTGAGCCCTGAAAATGGTCAAATAGAGAAAAGCACTGAGCACACACCAGGGAAACACCACCTGGCAGCACTAATGCTGGCTGTGTTACCCAGAGTCACCTGAGGGGAGAGTTTTTGTCACCTTTCCAACACCCACTGCCACATCAGAGCCCAGGAAATGCTTTGAAGATGAAAAGTGCTACTTATTTGCTAAGTATCCTTTATCAGCAGAAAAGCAGCACCGTTTCTTACACTCTAATGATTCAAAGTTCTTTTATTCTCAAAGAAGTTATATACTTTCAAAAGTAGGTAAAAAATAAATCAGTCATGATGGAACTAATTCCAGCTCACCATATTAGTGTATTTTACTAAGCAGAAGACTCATCATCCACTGACAAATGTCAACTGTACCCAGTCACTTCCACAGGAATAAGGTACCAGAACTCCCAGCTCCAGGCTAAGAAAAACAGTTAAAAGCCTTAAGCTCCTCATCTTTTCAGCTGGTGATTAAATAGCCCTCTTCACCTGTCTGTCTCCAAACCCCTCCCTCACAAGCAGAAAAGCTAAAGGGTTTACAGGCAGCAGTAAGAGCAAACCACACACTGTGTCTGATGTGTGCTGAATACAGAACCACACGGTACCACTGCTGCAGTTTTATTGTACAAAACCAATCCTGCTTAATGGACCAAGGGTATGGCTGTGCAGTTTCTCTTCAATTCAAGAGGCTGTAACCAGAGGCTGTGAAGTGATACCATTGCAAATGCAAGCTGACCATGGTTTCCTTGTTCCTAATGCACTCCTGTGAATTTAATTTTTCCTGGCCTGGAAGCTACAGTAAGACACCAAGTGCTCCTGTCCTCTCCTGGCCTGCTCTGCTGCCAGTCCTTGGTCTCACCTCCTGCCAACAGCCTTCACACTGCTCATTCTTTCACACAGAGAGCAGCAGCACCAGCTGTTGAGGAAAGAAACAGAGGTCATGATTTTAAAGACAACGGCAAAAGCATGGAAAAAACCCAGTTTTGCAATCCCAAAGAAGCCTACCTACCTAGAGCATCCAACATACATCATCAGGGAGCTGGTTGTTCAAACCCTTTGAAAAACTGGACAGATTATTTATGGTATAGTTTGATGTGTCCCACTTTCAAGTTCTCAGCATATGTGCATAAAAAGATTTTGTATCTTGGCTTCCACTTTGTATATCCAAGCAACCTCATACACCATGCCAGCAGCTAACACAGCAAGCAAATTCAAAAACCCACCAAAATTACAGAGGCTCACTGAGATACTGGTCTAAGATACCACTTCCACACATTAACTATTAATTTGTTAAATTTTAGACCAGCAGGTCAGCAGGTACACTGCTCACACTCTTATCTCACAGCATAGAAGCATCAAAGCTATTTAGCTTAAGTCTTCCCAGTAACCTGAACTGAACCCCAGCTCCCTGCAGTCAGAGCTTCTCTGGTACAGCTTGCACCTGACTGCTGGAGAAGGCTGAACAAAGCATAAAAGTGATGCCATTTCTTTAAAAAGCAATCCAAAACATGTACAGACATATGGATTTCTTAGTCTTCAAATCTGCCCACTCTCAACCCATTGTTTTGGTGTTGATCTACAGGTCATTCTGGGAGAGGAAGAAATTCTATCAGCAGGTACTTCCTGGATCTGTCTCTCCATTAAGTTGTTCTAAACCCTAAGACAATTAAGTGCAGAAAACAAAGATAACATCACCTGTAGTTCCCCTTACCTTTCCTGCACATGCACATATCCAACATAATTATCTAATCCACATCCAAAACCACCATATTTATCTCCATCTACACCACACCCTGAAGGTTTGAGCCCAATAAATGTTCACAACTTCCTCTTGTGTCTCTTCCATGGCCTGGTCCAAGTGCTCCCAAACACAGGGCAGAAAGCAGAGCAGACACATGACTCCATCCCTTTCTTTTGGCCACATGTGCAGTCAAACACACATGGGAGGGAACATTAGCCCTGAAATGCACAGGAAGAGATATTTTCTATCCAGAAATGCATCCAAGTCTGTAAGGCTCCAACTGCACCGAGCTGGGCTGTGTGTGCTCTGCACCACCACAGGCACAGGATTTTCTGAAATTCAGGCAGCACAGACCAGACATTAAATTTAACATTAAAGCTAAAAGACACCTGTCAACTTGAAACTGAGGCACATCTGAAAGTGCTGCAGCTATTACAGTACTCAGCAATCCCTAGCATCTTTACTGTCAAAACCACAGGCTGTTCATAGTATTTCATGTTTTTAATCACCTCTAACAATCATTACCCCTCAAGGTTTTCTGCTCCCTTCACAGAAATATTTGACATTCAGAAAGAAAAAACCCTATCCCAGTCCTGGGAAATTATCACCAAGAGAAACTCACTTTTGCTTAACTTTGCAAATTCAGCTTAGCAGAATATTTTTGATTCAGACACAAACATGCACATTTCTATTTAGCAGCTTAAAAGCAAATGGAAGAAAGCCCAAACATTACCATGGAGTCTCCCCTCAGGATTTTTTTCCCCTAGGAGTTAGCATTCTCATACCTTGCCACCGGTATAAAGGTCTCAGGAATGGGACACCAGCTACAAAAGTAGAGCCTGAGCTGAGTTTCAGGTCAAGTACTCTGCAGAACTATGTAAAATGCAGAAGCCAAGCCATCATCTCACATCTCTCAGTTGCAGGAAAGTCAAGACTGCCAACCTCAAAAGCAAGCACAAGGATTTCAGCTCAAATGATCAGCTCCTGTACTTAGGATGACCTAAACACAGGTCCCTTTGGGCAAAGACCCTGCACATGGTGGGAGCTAACAGCAGAATGGAAAAAATGAGGCAGGGTTTTCCTAAGTAGCATTTAGGAAGGTGTCATCACCTTCTGAGCCTTTGAAATCCCCTAAGCAATTAAACAGTCAAAGGAGAAGAGGCTTTTAGCTTTCCAAACACCAATTATTTCCCACACCAACACAGATGTTGAACATTAAAAATAATGTCTTTTCTCTGAAGAGGGGAAAGGGGCTGAGGACAGCTGCCATAGGCAAGCAAGACCTTGTCCCAAAAAGCATCTGTCAAAACTGCTGCTATTTAACTTCAATGAAGAATCTTCAGCCAAAAAAGAAACTTTATGAAATTGCCTGAAGTCCCTTTTTGCCAGAATCTGCACTGAAGCTGCATCGCATCAGCAAATAAACTTGTATGAGAAAGCTGCAGCAAAATGTCTCACCCACACAGGTATTTCAGTGCCTGTCATGGGCATTGATTGATTCCTTCTAAAGCTTTTAGTGCACATTAGTTTGTTTACTAGTCCTAAATGCATTACTAATTTAGTTTGGGGTTTTTTTAAGCTATAGCAGTGCACTGAAAGGGAGCACACCTCAGAAGAGAGCACATCACAAACACTGCTCGCTTGAGGACAGGCTTCGTCCATTTTAAAAATAACACTCCTGTCTACTTTTGGAATAATTATAATAAATGGCTTAGCCCAGATGGCCACTTTCAACTCCTGAATTACCAATTCACTCTGCACACAGTACACAAAGCACTAACAGTGTACAATATTTAGTACTCCTGAGACTTCTACACTGTCAATTGTGCCGGATTCCACTTTTGCAGTAAAATATTAATGATTTTCCCCAAGTCTGTATCACAAGAGCCTAACAAATCAAAGTAAAACAGGGAATTGACCCAAGGGTACCTAACCTTGCAATGGATACTCACAGGATGGAAAGGTCACACGTTAATTGGTTCTATATTATGCAGAACTGCAAAAATTCCAGTAAGCCTTTTCTCTTCTGTCTCTTAACAGCTACAAACATCAGGTGGTTTCAAAGAACCCCCCTGGGAGACTGACTGAAATGTCAGATGCAAGAAGAGGGTTAGATACAGCTTCCTCACGCAGTAAAACCCACTATTAATAGTTTATGGGCATGGAATTTGTGTGCTGCAACAGAACCAGAGTTTGGCACTGTGGCCAGCATTTCCTCACGGCCCCGAAAAGGATCCTCCCGTCCCTCTTCACCTGCCCAATGTGCCCACACTGCATCACTGCACTTCCAGATGGCCAACACCTTCCAGGTTTGAAGATGGAAGATTTTTAAGGCTGTTTTCATGCCCCACTTGTAAATAAGTTGCAGAGTCACTAGCTAGGATAAAAATCTGTAGGGCACATGCTGGTGGGCTGGAATCCCAGCAGTGAGGGCTCAGAATGGTTGTGAATGGACAGAGGGAAAACACAGACCTTAAGGATCTTCAGAAACTCCTCCTGTGACCTTGTATTAGATCCATGACCCAATATCCGAGGTCAGGAAATTACAGGAGCAAAGGGTGGAAAAGAACAGAAGGTTTGTGTGGGATGAAGCAGAGCTGAATTCTTGGAGAACCTTTTGGAGATAACATCAGAACATTTCCAGGTAATAAGTTTATCAGCCACCAGATTATGTCTGAGGAGTCCTGATAGTTTGAATCTATTTCCAAAGCAAAGTTGAATGAGGTAAGAGTCATCCAAATTAAACTGCATTCTGGACCTTACAAAAAAGGCTGCTAAAAACATTTTTAAATTGCACCTGGACTCTTAGGGCAAACCTGGGGTGTTGCAATGGTCCCTACACATACATCAGCACTGCCTGTGTATCACAGCATCACACCAAGCCCTCACTCCCAGAGGCAGGCACAGGGAACTCGGGAGGCCTGGCTGGCTGAAGGCCTTCAGATAAGGTGCTGAAACACAACACCTGCACTTTCCATTTCCCCCAGCTGCACAAGAGGCCTATCTGCCTTGCCCAGGCTTTGTGAAAATGAAAGGTGGCAGAGAGCTCTGATGCTTTCAGGGGAGAGGCAGGAGGAAGGGCAGCAGCATTTTAAAGTTCCCCAGAGCCTGACTAACACCAAGTATGTTCAAGCATTTCCATGAAGTTCCCAAAGGCAGCTCTAGTGTGCAGTAGGAATGCTGAACTACAGTGGAGAGATCCTGAAATTAAAATTCGGCTGGGTCCCAAGTACTTCTGGTAATTTGTTAGAAAACTCATCTGGTGTTCACAGCAGTTCATAGAACTTCCAAACTACATCCAGAGATATGGCTTTAGCCAGCCAGAGGAACTGCTCTGCAGATTTGCTGGGTCAGGCAAGACCTGGATGGCAAATATATTTGGAAAGTGAAGCTTTCTCCTTCTAGGTCTGCTCAGGTTTTACAATACTCAGCAACAGTGATTTCCCAGTGTCTTAAGTGGGTGATATGGCCATGGAAAGCAGAAAAGGAGCACTTGAAGCCAGAGAGAAAGAAATCCTGGCTCTTCTTTTATTCACATCATTGTTATGCTGCTAATGACTATCAACAGGGGAACCAAAGGCAGGAATGTGCTCAAATATACAATTCTTGGAGGAGCTAGTGGGGCTTTGCACCAACTGCTAAAGCTCTATCTCAAGAGAAAGTTTCTATTAGTGATTAACACCAATAATTGCGTGCCTGGATTTAAGTGGCATTCTGCCTACCATTCCCAACAGGAAAGCAGCAAGTGTTGAACTTCCAGAGGCAACAGCAAAAATCACTGGACAACCTACATCAAAAAAAACAAACTGTCCAAGAAAAGACAGTTATAACTGGGTACAGAAGATTGCTTTTGACCTTTGCACTGGAAGCCAAAGGTGATGTTTCACTGGACTCACAATTTCCAACAACTTTATTTCTCCCTCGGTTACAACACTTGCTCTATCCAATATACACACCAGGATTCCCAGATCCTGAAGCACCTGACAAACAGGAGGCAGCCAGTCTTCTGTGTGGAATCAGGTCTGATATACCAAATAGACACACAAAAGCCTTGGATCCAAGAACACCTTTACCCTCTTCCCATTTCAGATTTAAGGGAAATAAGAGTGCAACAAGCATCCTCTGCAGTCCAGGGTTTAGCTGTCACCAGGATAGGTTAACGTTTTAAGGACACCAAACAAGACTCTCATGGCCAAAGAAGCTAGAGAGTCAGGCACAGCCAAAAGACATAGGTAACAGCAAAAAGAACCCCACAAACTTGAGACCCAGAATAATGCCTATGGTTTGTACTCCTCCCAGCACGGACAATGACAAGCATGTCAGGCTTACCTGGCTGGTTCTCACACATCAGTGCAACCCAAAAGGGGCTGGATCAGTAGACAGTTAAAAAACCCAATTATAACCACAAAACCACGATCAGTGTCACTGCATGTTTCCAGTGGTGTCAGGTTTGTTTTCAGCAACCCCAAACTGCAGTGCAGACTGTACACAATGCCTCTCAATTTGGTTAGTGGGCAGCTTTCCAAATTAAAAAAAAACAAATCAATAGAAGTACACCTAAATTTCTCAAGCACTCAGGAAACTTTTCCCCAGGGTCCATTACTGGAGTGGTAAAGGCACCTACACCAGGGCAGCAGCACTAAAAGGGAAGACAAACAGACTGTTTATTTACATAACTGTCTTTGATTTCTGATCCTCCTCAGTTCAGCTTTTTCTAACACTGCAATGGGTGCAGTTACCAAGTGACTGAAGTCAGAGGTTACACTTCTGGATTTGAGAACCCAACAGCACCAACTAAATCCCTGTTTACCCACCCAAAAGGAGGTGGCTTTGTTTAGATACTGAAAATCAAACTCAACTTGGGACAAATTTTTGCTGCAACAACACATGAAGATTTTACTGGAAGGCTGCAGTGATTGAATTATGGAGTTTCTTTAGAGAAAAGATGCTCTTTTTTTTTTAAGGTAGAAATACATCATGTGGCAGTATCTTTTCAGAATACCTGTTTTCATTTTCCTTATCTCCAAGCAGTCACGTGTCTAATGACACTAGCACCTAAATTTAGCTCATTCTGTAGCACTGGCAATCCTAGCGATGCCTTTAGGACTGCAACACACCTTTCTTCCTCTCAGTCTCCCCTCTCTCCTGCAGCGT